>NC_073730.1:26266851-26582565 GCF_023634155.1 Falco peregrinus | reverse complement strand
GGCTTCTCCTTAGGCGATGAAGTTGATTGATTGAAATTGCCCTTTTTACTGATTACCATTTTAATAATCTAACCAGTAATGTCAGAAATCTACCACGAGGGGTGTTCTTTTGGTGCAATCTGTTACTTGCATTTCTCTCAGGTGAGCACCAAAATTGGACTAGTTAGGTTCTCTTTTTGTTTACATTTGGGTTTGTGTTCTTGTCATACAGGTATAGCACAGCGTGCTGTAGCTGCATTCTCACATGACAGGGGAATACTCTTATTACAAGGAAGTCAAAATTAAAAATAAATGCACATATGCCCCCACACCCCACCCCCCCCCCCCCAAAAAAAAAATCAATCTTCAAAAGTAAATCTTGATCTCATACTTTTTTTGGGAAAATCTCTTTGTGTATCTGTGCATGTTTCATCTCCTTGGCAATTGTCATCTTGTGTAAAATTCCTGTTTTCTGAGTGTGGAATGGAAAGTACTGCTGTTTTCTGCTTTGACATTTCTGTCTCTCACAGCCCTCTTTGCCTGTTCTCAGTTGCTTCTCATGCCACATCTGACTGTTCTGTGCTGACAGGGAGTCTTTGCCTTGTAGTCTTACATGTACATAACTGACCACCCAGTTTCTTCCAGGTTTTAAATAGGTGAGTAATAACCCAGCTTCATGCCCCTGGGTTCTGATTTTTGATGGGTTTTCCCACATGCTGTCAACCTGCAAATAAATAATACCTGTAGGAAAAAGGTACTAAAATCACCTCTGCTCTTTTTGCTGAGAGCCAAACAGACCAGTGTCTAGAATGCAAGAAGAAAGGATATTCCTATTCCCTGTCCATTTGGCTGACAGCATAATCACTCAGAGTAATAAATCTTCATCGGAAACTTAGATGAAAATGGAAGAGGAACAAGAGTGCTTTCAGAGAAGAAACTGGGAGGGGGCTTGTGTCTCTGTGGAAGCACAGCCCCAGAGGGAGAGCAAAAGGGCTACAAAAGCCCCCGCTGCTGGGTGCAGAACGGCCCTTAGTGGCCCTGACTGTGCCTGACAGCTTGCCTCCCTTGGCCCTGGCCTATGCCCCCAGTTGCCCACAGCCCCGATCTGTGAGGAGCAGGGGTTGTGTGTCGGCCCTGTAGTGGCCTTGATATGCACCTGAGCAGCGTGCAGGGGCCTGAATAGGGGCCAGGAATAAATTGTACAGATCTAGAGCAGCTAGACCTGCTGTGCTAGCTCTTTAACCCTTCAGGAGCTAGCGCTTTCCCAGCACCTCATGAGCAAACAAGGATGAAAAAAAGGAACCACAGAGCTGAAACATTTTATTTCCCCTACTGGGTGTGCCAATTAACCTTGTCAGGATATGCCTTGTCAGGCATAACCAGAAAATAAGCTGAGGAAGAAGGCTGAGGAAGGCAGTGCAAAGTTCTAATCACCTCCCCATCTCCCTGGAATAGCTGAGCTGTGGCATGGGGACAGTGAGAGCGAGTTTGCAAACACCTCTGCGTTTCAGAAACCTCTACAGGGCAGACAGAGACACTGAAGACTAGCTCCCCGTGCGAGCCTGTCTCCAAGCTATTTGTCTGCTGTATGTCTGTCCCTTTGCAAATGCCACTGTACCTGCCCACCCCCTGGTTGCTGTATTATCTGTGTTGGCTTTGCAGCATGTTTAGGGTGTTTGAAGAAGGCTGGAGGGAAGAAGGAGGCAGCAAAGGCTTTCCCCTCTCCAAGAGCTCCCTGTCTGTCACTCATCCTGTTCTCAATTACCCCTGGTGCTTGGGTCTGCATGTTCTTCCCACAGCGTTAGGTAAGCTGATTGCCTCTTCTTTTGCTCCAGGTAGTGGAAAGCTTGAGCTGGACTGAAATAGGGGTAACTGGATGAGTTGGATGAAGCATAGGTTGCAGGGGACTAATTTTATTTGTTCCTCTTTGACAAGTGACAGATGATGTGCAGAGAGCTGGGTCAAGTTGAGAGACAGTGGGCAGAGTGGGGCACTGGGCTTGGTGTCACCCGAAGGGAGACCTGGTCCGTTCATTGTGAGGGTGATGAAGAACTGACTACATTCGAGCTGCTTAGCATCTTGCGTTGAAGTAAGTTGGCTAATTTTCTGCAGCAGCAGCCTGCAATGTTTCTATTGAAATCACCCAAGTGACACCAAAGATGAAACCTGTCCCACAGTCATAGCCTTTGGATCATAGCCTTTGTCCCACAGTCAATAGCCTTTGGATCAAGGAGGCACACTGAGTCAAAGCAGAGGGGCAGGCACAGTGTTTAATTAGCATTGCTTTTATTCCTTTCTGTAGAAAGCAATCCTTCTTTCTACTTGTTACCTTCTTGGGAAAAAGAAGCAGGTATTGCTCCATCTGCTGTGGGACCTCCTGGCTGGCAGAATGGTCCCACATGCAGTTACAGGTAAGCTCAGACCAGCCCTGCAAGTCCACTTTCCTCCCTGGCCTCTTGCCACACCACACTTACTTCACTGCTCCCTCATCCTTTCACTGCTGATTGCTTTTCTGGTGCTTCTTGGATGCTGGTGAGCTGTGAGAGGGTGACATGCAGCGCTCTCCCAGCCTCAGCAGAAAAAGATGGCACGGCTTTGGCTGTGATGAATAGCACAAATGGAAAAAGAGGGGCTATTTTGGAGCTGAGTGATACAGAGTTAATATTCTGATTCTCAGGCCATGAAATCAATCTTCCAGGTGAATTTGTGGTCTCTCGAATTCATTTTGGGCACGACACGCACCTCAAATGGAACTGGCTGCGGCTCTTGACGTCAGTAAATGCTTTCTTCCCTTCAAAAGAACACAGCTTGGATTTCATCTTGTTTTTACACCTTCACTTCTCCTTGTAAGGCTCATTGTCACCAACGGGTCTGGTGTCATCCAACTGCGGCAGTGAGACCAACACTCTGTGCTGCAGAAATTCCCAGAGCACAACACTCGGCAGCTGCCAAAGCTTTCTGCTGGCACCTGCTCAAGGCAAGAGAGTGAGAGAAATATCACTTTGTCTGCCTCCCTTCATTGCTGCCCACCAGGAAACCAGCATAGACAGCACTTTGCTCCTCTGCTTGAGAGATATGCAGGTTAGATGTGCAAGGCAGATACCTTGAGCCTTTTTAGCCTTTTCAACAACCTCTGTCCCCTTTGTCCCATCCCATTTTTTTCTGGTCAGATTGCTGCTGCCCCATATCACCACTCTCTAGAAGGATGGCACAAAACAGCATTTTGCTGTGCTTCTGCTCTTCCCCACCTGCCAAAGTCCTGCCTTTAAATGGCATGAGTGTGATTATTTGGTGCATGAAAGCTGGTGATGGCTGCATTTAGGCAAACAACAAAAGGATACTTTCAGCCAGGCAGCCCTGAGGAAGGTCAGACATTTCTGATGGTCGTGGGGAAAACTTTCCTCTCACCAACTTTCTCCACCCAGCTTTGTTCCCTTCTGACCCCTGGGTGGCTGCTGTCTCCTTGTCTTTCCATCTAAATTGAGGTAGCAACAAATATACTAAATCCCTTCTTTTTGGAAGAAATTCTGCAAGTTGAGAATGTCAGCTCTTGTGCCTCTCACTTTTCCAGCTAGCTCAGCTCTAAGCAGCAGAGTGGCCAGTTTGGATGACAAGGGGAGGCATCCTAAGTTCAGCTATTAGAAGGTGTGCATGTGGGAGAAAGAGTGAATTTAGTGCTTGTAACAGCTCTGCAATGAACAGTACAAAACCGGCTGCAGGTACAGAAAAGGTGCAGTGAACATGTTGTGCTGATTGTTGCCTATCTGGAGCTACCTGGGGCCTTTGTCTGAAACTGCCAACAAGTGGATGGGCGTCTGTATGTGTCTAGTGCTGGTTTGGTGGGTGTTGTGTTGGCTTGGGGACCTGACGTGGGCACACAGCGTGTGCATAGTTCCCTGTCAGCAAGGTCATCCTTTCCCCAGACCTTCCCCAGGCAGCAGAAGCAGGAGTAGGATTGTACCCAGCCTGCAAACCTGGCCATAACACCTTCTCCTTCCCCCTTGCAGGAGTAAATTCCCGGGGTGACCTGAGAAAGTCATCAAGGCCCATGTGCTTATTGTGCAGCTTCTTATCTGCTGTCTTCCCTTAAACCTGCTGGGTCTCTTCTCTCCACATTCCCATGCTGCTCATTCCACATTCTCCCCTGGTCTGCAGGCTAAAGCATGTTTCCAAGATCTGCCTCTGCCATCTCCTCTCTTTTGAGTTGCCAAGCCCTTAACACCCTTGATTTTTGGCAGCAAGGAGTTCCGCAGGTCACCAGTGTATATGGGGGAGTAAGCCCTGAGCAAGCCCTCCACACAAGGTCTGGAGCACCTGGTCTGGCCTCTCTATAGCAATGCTATACACTTTGGCAAAGCTTCTGCTTGACTGAACAGATATAAAACTGTGTGTATATCTACATCACCCCAAAATGGCTTTAAAAGCCCTAGATATAATATGAGGAAATATTTTCTTATATTTATTTTGAATTGTATTAGGTAAAAGATCTTTCCCTCCTAGGGAAAGTGGTAGAGGCAGTATAGAAATGGGAAATAAATGTTCTTTTCCAGTGCAGAGAATGTAGCCACACCAGGCAGCTGGTGTGCAGCAGAAATTCAGGCAATGAAACTACCCAAACTTGTTTCAGTATCCCACTAGGATGAAATGCACAAAAACGTAATAAAAGGAATCATGATTTAACAGCTAAGAGTGAATCAGGTAAAAGAAAAAAAAAAATCTTTCTTCCTACTGCTGTTTGCAGCACAAGGCAGAATACACAGAGGTTAATTATATTTCAAAATCAGTGTTCTTTAGGGATGGGCCAGTTTATTAGGAGAGGCTGAAATTGTTAAAGACAGATTTTCTATGCATCAAAACAATTCATATGAGGCTCAAGACTTGGCTGGCCTGACCTCAGGCAATGCTATGCACTTTGATAAAGCTTTTACTGGCAATAAAGTTTTACCAAATAGTACTAAAAATGAAGCAAACTGGGAGACATAAGGCAGAGGAAACTCTGAAGTATTCACCCAGTTTTTGCAATCAGGGCATCAAGAACTTCCTGATCCAGAGGATGCATCAGGCCATCATCTTTAATAGTCACCGATCTATGTGTGATTCACAATTTAGTATCTAAATATTAGTTACAGTGGTGACTCAAAGGCTAGGAATTTGTAAAGAATATAAAAATGTAAGAAGATACAATAGCTTAAAAGATAATAAAAGACAACAGTTTTTTTCCCAAGCTCACTCTGAAAAAGAGGGACAAGAAATTAATTTACAAACAATAAAAGGAACACTATTTCTTGACCAGTCGTGTCTTGATTTCATATGGAAGGCTTATTTGATAAGATGAACACTCAAGATTTGGAGGGCAGATCTGTGGTGATTCCTCCAGTCCCCTCCTCTGATTTAGAATGCCACTGGATGTGTGTAGCTAAACTGATACTTGATCACTGTCCGACCACACTTAAGTCCTGGAACAGGGCAAACAACCCCCAGCCTTGGACTACAGCTTTGTATGGGGATTTTCCAGGCTCTGTGCCCTGCAGGAGAAAAGTGTGCATCCCCTTGTTACTAAATGTGTGACACTGAGTCAAGAAAAAGTTGAGTGACTTGCAAAATGCAAAGCATCGGGGGGTTGAGTTTACATTTGGAAATGACTGGGATCTACTTTGGACAGGATACTGCATAGAAGCGAAGACTCAATAATAAACTGGTTTGTGTTACCCTAAGAATGGTAAATTAGGATGTTAAAATATGTTGGTTAATTAATGGCAAAGTACAATGTCTGCTATTCATCCTTTTCCTTTTTCCAGTGTGTTTGTTGCTTTGTGTCTGAATTGTATTAGGGAAAGATTCCTCTTTGGATGTCTAGCAGGCTGCAAGGCATGCCTGCCTGCAAATCCTTTTAATTGCTTTGTAAACTTTGGGGAGTTGAAACCTCTGACAGTGGATGGGGGAGGCTTGTACCATTCTGCAGGTTCTGTGGTCCAGAGGTATTTAGTTTAGGGTAAGAAATATAGTGTGTTCTTGGCTGTTATGCTAAAGGAGGTGACAGGCATAAAAAGGTTCAAAATGGAGTTCAACTATAACACAATCATAACACCTTGACAACGCAGCAAGCATTTAACTTAGAGTAGCTAATATAATACCCTAGCGCACAGTCAGTGATCGAAAGACAACCCAAAAAAAGGGCAGGTAAGGCGTTCTCACTATCTAGATGGTGTTCTGTGTATTCTTGGCCTGATGCAATGTGCACTGAAGTCAGTAGCAAAATTACTGTGGACTGAACATTGGAAGATCAAACCTTTGTAAAGATTAGATCCCAAATCTATACTGTCTAAACCTGCTTTTTACTGTCCCTAAAAGTTGTATAAGCTCAGGGAAGCAGATAGGAGTGGCTCTGAATTCCTCTTTTTGTCCATTTTATGATTGCTTGCTCTGAACTGAGAGGAAAAAATGAAACAAGTTTCCTTGACTACAGCACTTGTGATGTCATCTGTGTTGTATTTTTTATTCCCTCCCTTTTAGGTTCCTTTCTGAACTCATCCTCATCTGCGCTCCCTTTGTAGCCTACAGTAGTTCTATAGTCCTTTCCCGCTGCTCATTTCACTATTACAGCATGTATCACTTTGTTGTATCTAGGTCAGTCACTTCTCACACCCTGCGTAGTATATTCGTCAAAGCATTGTGCAGTCTGGTTTTAATGTCTGAATTGAACAATAGTATTCCAAAGGGTTACCTTCTATTGCTTTTTTATAAAGATGGGCGACAATCTGGGAAGTTTTGTTTTTAAAGTTGATTCTGCTCCCTTTTCAATTTTAGGCTTCATATGTATACCCTGCCCTATGCTGCAATGTGATCAGTTGGCTATGCTGGAGTGGACAGTGCTAAAACCTGTGTGATAGTTCTGCGAAATTGTCCTCTCACTGCCTCATCTGCTAACAGCTTTCAAGTCCTGATTGTCTGGAAGAAGCCATCCTTGCACACATTTGGGTATGAAGCAATAAAATCGATCTTGAAGTAATGGCGAAGTTTCCCTAAAAAAGCCTTCTCTCAGAGACTTGGTTTTCATTTTGGAGCTTGTAATTTTTGTACTCTAGGACTGCTAGTGTAACGTAGGACTGAAATTTCTAAGCAACCTAGAAAGCTGTCCTTACCAGAAGTAACCCTATCCCCCTTCCATCTGGCTCCCACCAAGGCTACTGCATTCTTCTATATCAAGATCCTGCCTATGCTCAGGCTTTGCAGAGTATTAGCTATGCAGGTTTTTTTGCCAGCTAAAGACTTGGCTGTAAAGATGTAATAATAGATGCAGGTCCATATTGTTACTTTGGAGGGGTTATCTTTAAGCAACTTGAATATTCTTGATTATTGTGTTTGGTTTTTTAACCTTGAATCCTTTCTTAGCTTAAAAATTAATTACATGGCTGTGCCACCTGGCCTTCGTGAGAATAGGCTACTGTCTTCCTGCTGTAGCCATTTTAGCCTCCCCTTGCTGAATTCCAAGGCAATTCCCATTTTGTCCTGAGATCTTGCAAATAAATTGTATTGCTTTTGCATTTGACAACATTAGGAGTTACTTGTTGCACCTTGTCCAAATTACCTGACAGAGCTAAGGACCCCGTAAGATTTCTTTGCTTGCTTTTTTTCTTTCCTTTCCATGTCCACTTCCCCAATTTTGTGTTGTCAGCAGGCTTAACTGGTTTGTAGTCAGCTTCTCTAAGCCATTTATATAAATTAGGCTTAGCAGGGGTTCCAAGGATCGTGTGGCAATGAACATTTCTTTGCATTTGTTGACTTTAATTTTCTTTTGCCGTATGTTGACCCAGTTCTAGAATAGATCTAAATTGTTGGCTATTTCTTGGCTGCTTTTCTCACGTCCATTATATGGCCCCACTGGCAACTGCAGGAACTCTGAAAACGACCTCGCTTGAAGTCATTTACACAACCGAAAACTAGAGCAAGAAGGGGCATATTCTCTGACCCAGTTCAGCAGGGTCTCATCATTTAGGTCTCTTAATTAACGATAACTCTGTCTTGCTGTTCTGTAGCCTGATCACTATCTGTTCTCATTTGCTATGCTAACTCCTTGCAAAATTTCTGATGAATGTGCAGCTTTCTGTGAAGTATTTAGCCAAGCTGCCTAAATAAGCCACAATAAATTGTATGATGTATACCTTACTCATTGATTTACTCCCCTCTCCTTCCAAGCCAAGGAATCTGTTAAAAAAATCTGTCATCACTTCTCACCTTAAAAAATTAAAGCACTTGGATGGAGATGAGGAGCCTGTACCTGTCTCCAAGCTATTTACAGTGACTTGGTAGTAGAAAAAAATACAACATGCTCTCTAGGATCCCATGTGCAGATCCATCTCTCAAGGACAAGCCCTCTGTGGTGGCAGCAGCTCATGCCACCCAAAGTCACTGGGCCCTCTGGAAGCCTCTCCAGACTGCGAAGAACCCACAGCCCCTCCTTTCGCCTCATCTGGTCTCTGAATGGGTTCAGGAAGGCTACAGGGAGCTTGTCACAAACCGACCTCTGCCTTTCTCATCCCTGCCCAAAAGGAGAAAGATGATCATTAAAACGATTTCTTTTAGGGCTCTTTTACCCTGTTGTTTGCAGCACGTGCTGTGGTGCTTATGACTGCTCCAAAGCTGTATATAGCAGAGCTCCCAGGAGAGAGAACATCATGGATGTGCCCCCAGGTCTGCTGTAAATTTGACTGAATTGATCATGTCTCCTTTTTTTTTCACAGCTTGTCCAGGACTTTTAATGCTTTAACTTAATAAGAACGGACTGGTCCCCTGCTCTCAGCTTCAGGGCCTTTACTCACTATCAGTTTGGAGCAGCTGCATTTATTTGCTTCTGGGTTTAGGGAAGAGAAAACCCCTCTTGGAGCTCTCCATGAGATTGAATATTTCCATGTAAATTGTATCTGACGGCACTGTTTGGCCCAGTAATTTTAAGGACAGTATGCTGAAATTAGACCTGTGCGATGTTTTAAGAAAGGCATGCAGATACTAGAGTATTCTTCCATCCTGCCTCCCTGTTCCAGCTGTTGAGCAGGCAGGAGACTAGAGCAAGTGAGACTCCTGCTTTTTGAGAGAGACACCATTTTCTAGCCTGTGGATGCCACAGCATTCAACTGTTGTTTGCCAGCCTGCCATATCTCCAGTAAGGATTTGTAATCTGCACACAACTCAAGTAAAGCAAAGTAAGGGAGCTGCAGGACTTGTTTTGCTGCAGTGTTGGAATAAACACTGGGATTATGACTTTGTCCATCCAACACTTGAAAACAAGAATCCTTTCCTTATTCTTCCAGGCAAAATAGTTCACATAGGTTCATTGACTTCTCCAAGGCACCCCCAGACAGGAAAGGCAGACTGCCTGCCCTCCTCCTGTGCCCCCTGAAACTGGGTTTCCAGTGAGACAATCAGCTTGTTTCATTTCTCCAGGGAAAGGACAGCCAGGGCTGTATTTCAATACATCAGGAGCCTCTTGAAAAGGTGAGGCCCTTTCTGTTAGTGCTGTAATGGAAGCAAAGCCTAAAGAGAAGAAATGTGACCATTTCAGGGGCACAAAGTCATTGCATTTCTGCTGTTACATTCTGAGAACAAAAATAGCAGGGACAGGTCCCAGCTGCCGGCCACAGTGTGTTTGAAAAGGTTATCAAGACATTATAGCATGTAAACAGCAGAGCTATTAGCTTTGAGCTGTGAAAAGTTTCTAACCTTCACCGCGAAAACCTTAAATTATTTTTGAAGTGTTAATGAAAGTCAGCTCTCCAAAGATGGATGTGGAGCATGGAATTGCATTAGACAAATGGCAGTAACATTTTAATAGTTATTGCTTTGAAAGCCCCCCTCTGAGAGGATTCAAGAGGGTTGGAGACCAAGCAGTTTCATAAGCCTCTCTTTCAGGGGGGTAAACAATGTGTGGTTTATCTTGAGCTATTTACAAAAGCACACAGACATCATGGTTTTGTTTGGCGTGTGTTCGGGCCCTGTTCTTACCTCCTTCTAAATCTCGGAAGTGTTTAGGGGCTCAAGGGTGCTTAACATGGCTTTAAAGCTGGCATTACCTACTCAGCTGAGATGTGGACCAAGGGAGCCTGAGTCAGAGCCCGCAGGTGTTGGTATGCGGGTGTAGGCAGCTGTTGTGGAGGTGCCTCTGTGGGCAGCAGCCACCGGCAGAGTCTGGGTGCCGTCCAAGCAGGTTAGCAAACTCCCACCCAGTTCAGCAAGGTCAAATTTTCTCCTGTGTCTTTATTTTCTATGTATGTGCCACTGCACAGGTATTAAAGATACATACTAGTGCATGGTACTTATCATATACTTATCTATGTATATGCGTATGTCTTTTATGCAATCACATATAATTCAATTATATTTGCTAATTAACTCTAACAGGCACTTAGAGAGAAAGGCTGCACAGGGTGTAACCTTCATCTGCAAGTGCTTGTCTTAGATGCCTCCTTTCCACTGCATGTGCAGCCAGACTTTTAACACCACCGCATCGCCCCCACTCTACATCAAACAGCACAAAATACTGTCTAAATCACAGGTATTTAGTAGTCAATGCTTAGGCTGGGAGAGATAAGCCTCTAAAGGTCAAGGTGTCTTGACCTGTTACAGTGGTTGTCTCCCACCGTCAGTCATATCTTGACTATGTGCATATATTTTTATGGTTTAGTTTGTATTAGGAAAGGTAAGTCTTGCTGAGGCCTTTTGATCCCATGAGGAACTTTTACAAATGCTCATCTGGGACACGGGTGTAGTGAGTATGTAATTCTCTGCAGGACTGGAGCCAAGGGGTGCAAGGTTTTGCTGCATTGGGCCCTGGAGCACCTGCTAATGTTTCATGTTAGAAGAAGATCAAGAAAAGAGGTACGTGTGTGGACTGTGGCTGTATTTAAACACCAGGTTACCTATGAGCAGAGACAGATTATAGCAGAGTCCCCTGCACTGAACAGCACCAAGGCTTGGTGAGGTTCTCATCTCACCCTTCGAGCTCCTTCTGAGATCCATTTGGTGCTTTTGCTTCCCTTAGACATTTTTGCAGTTAGACCCAATTTTATATAAAAGACTTATCTTTCTTTCAGTCACTTGTTATTGTCAGGTCAGATATTTCCCCTCTCCTCCCCTTTTTGAAACAAGGGGGGAAAACAACCCTTTCACCAGCTCCATAACCGTTTCATACATAATAACGTTTTAGGCTTTTATTACTCTGTTGAGACAAAGCAGGCTCTGATGAATTTCAATTCAGCGCAGAATCGACCATGCTACAGTATCTAGCCATACAGAGAAGAAAACCTCTCTCCAATTCTGGAACAGGTTGAAAGACCAGCAACTGTGATTATAATACCAGAGTCAATAAAGCTTAAAGCTCTGTCTGCCTTCCCCACTATGGAATGTGAAACAAAATCTTCCTACACCCCACAAATCAATTTTAAAGCCATTGCACGGTGATGACGTCCATCGGCATTTTCATTGCATACAATATGGACTCATTTCTGTGCTCAGTGTGTTCAGTTAAGGCGACCCTGGCAGCCCAGGCAGGTTTTGTACATGAGTTAATTTCTGGCGCTGCATCTTCTCCTAATTCTTGCCTTGATGTTTTTGAACTTGTACAATTACGTTTTCTGCTTCTTGTTTTGTTTTTTTTTTTAACTCTGTCTTCTATTTCCCTGTGCATGCAAGAAAAGCTCAAAGTACAAGGGAATGCACCAGTGAAGCTGGAATCTAGCATTGCCAGGTGTATTTGGGAGTCTTTAAAATTTTCTTGAGTCTATTTTTAGGTCTGCATTCAGTTGTATTATTAAGCTTTTCTCTCCATCTGTGAAGCCTACAACTGCATTTTTAAATGAATGCTGTGGAAATCTAAAATAATCCTATAGCTCCCAGAGCCTAGACTTTTAAAGAAAATACTGTAGACCTGAAAAATCTGCAATTCTTCGTACGACTAGCTGAGTAGCCTGGGAGAAAGCGGAGCTGGGTGAGGGTGGCAGGTGTTTTCAATTGTCTGCTCTGCTTGATAGCGGCCACGCTTCTGAGCCAAACAGGTGAGGTCCCAGCTGCACAAGTCCCCTTGTGGATGCTGTCACCATGCAGCTCCCGTATCTCTGGTTGTCAGGTCACATGGATTGGGGGGCGGGGGACAGGACCCACATGGTCCTCTTGCAAGGTCACAGTAGCTCAGGCTCAGGAGATCAGGCAGAGGGATGGGAAAAGACAGTGATGACTTTAGGTACCTTATTCATACTTTGCATCTACCACTTGAGCAAAAAGAAGTGGTTTTGGTCCTCAAGGTAACTCCTCTTAAGTACTTGCCTGTTTGTGAGTGCAGGAAGTGACACTTTGATGATTCACTGTATGGTGCAGTTCCTTATCTAGTATGAAGATAAGGCAACCAGCTGGGTAAAGCTGTCTTGGACTTCAGGCTTCTCTTTCTGCAGAGGACTTTATCCAGCTCTTCCCTGGATTTGTCCCACTTCGCAGCATTTGCTTCAGTGATAGATGGTTTTACATCCTTGCTGATCCCTCACGTACTCACAGTATTCCAGTGCATTTTCCTTCCCTGTGGAAAGCACCGGACCAGTTTGCCAACGTAGCTCTGTGAAGTCAGATATTGCACCGGACAGAGAGCACCTGCTTGGATCAGCCAGGCATTAAACTTACATCCAGGCTAAGAAAAACGCTCCCTGTATTATTATTCTTGGAATCTGAAGTTAAGGTAACATACTTCAAAATAAAGTGGCGTGGAAAACTTTTGGGAAAGTGACTCAGGCAGCCAGCAGCAGGAGCTTTGAATTTGAATTGTCTGGAAGGACTCCTACAGCTACTTGGAGTATCACATAAGCTTCCAAGGAGAAAGGTTTTGGGGCAATTCAATACAGGCTTCACATTTTTGGGGCAGCAGATGAATAGAAACCGTATGCTTAAGACACTTCATATACTCACTTTGAACCTTTTTCTTGTGAAATGTAACCATGGTTAGCATGGGATGAATTTTCGTCCTCGCCAGTAGTTATGTAAACAGTTTTCTGCCCCTTGGCCCTCTCATGAGAGTAGACTAATGTATTTCATGAAATGTCATAGCACGCTTCTGAGACAGGGGATGATGCCTATTACTGTACTTAAAATAGGTGAACTGAGGCAAAAGATGGGTGAAGGTTTTTAGAGGCATTTAAAATGCAGAAAGGTTTCTCCTAAGACATTGTAAAATGCCTGGGTTTGAACCCCTTTCAATTCCAGCAATGTCCTAGGTATTCTGATTGCATCTTAACTGCCTGTGGAGGTTTTAACTCTGTTTGTGCATCTGGCATGAAGAGATCTATGGCACTAATTTTAGGTTCAAAAACCCCATGTGGGCAACCCAGATGTCTGGGTAACGTGACTATTGTTTTTGAGTACTGTGTAGGCACTAGCAGCCTTTTCTTTATTTATCTGTGCCATGCAAAGGGAATTTTTTACCTGTCCCTCCCCATCTTCCTTTCAGTTAAGGCTTTTGGCTCTGTGGCAGCAGGACGATTTGAGGCCCCGAGACCCTGAATGCCCTCTGTTGCAGGGAAAAGTTGCTTTACAGAGGGCAAGTACTTGATTCAGTGTTGTGAAGGAACCTTGTCAGTTCAAATTGAGCTTAAAGCGCTTCAGCTGATGGGAATTTGGCCCCACCATGTCTTCTTCCAGTGCATTATTTCATGGTTACTGTTCAGGGTGGGGAGAGAAAGAGATTTTAAGAAATTAAAATAAAAGAATAATAAAATTACATAGAAGTTGCCTGAGGGGTTTAAATATCCTGCTCTTGGCAATATAGCTTCATTTTCTGTATAATCCTTCCTTTACAGTTTTTGCAAGGGGTAAAATCTATCCCTCGGGGTAAATTTTCCACCCCACTTGTATCCAAACCTCTTGACTCTATTGACATTCATGTCTTCAATTCAAGCCCAAATTACAGTGGCATAAGCCTCCATTTAGTGATGGTGAAGCTAAAAAGGCTTTGGCATTTGGTTTAGCTTAGCTGAAACATATCAGACCTTCTCCCAACCGATTAGTTCTGGAGCTCCTCAGGAGAACATGGTTTCTTAAGGAAAGTTTGTGTCACTGTGTTTTATTAATTTCGGAAATGTCTTAAATCCCAACCACCCCATTTTAAGATTATTTTTTTTCAGTTTTGTCGTTGGAGAGTGCCTTTTCTTCCATTGTTTTCTGACATCAGTATGGATGTGCAAAGTCACTTTGTTAAATATG
This sequence comes from Falco peregrinus, assembly GCF_023634155.1. Lineage (NCBI taxonomy): Eukaryota > Metazoa > Chordata > Aves > Falconiformes > Falconidae > Falco > Falco peregrinus. Next base: position 26,568,351 of record NC_073730.1, on the reverse strand, counting down.
AAACACAACTGAAAGTTTTCAGACTTGGTAATTCTTGAGAGGAAAAAAAGAAAGGGTGGGGGTGGGGGTGTGAAGGAGAATGAAGGAGGGGTTCTGATGATGAAGTCAAAGCAGCCCTAGCAAAGGATGAACTCCTGAATATGAAATGCATGCTTCTGGCAAAGCCTGGCCCCCACACCCAGGCAACTCAACACGACAGTACTCAGGGAGGAGAGAAGGTGGTTTGTGGGTTTGAACTGGTTTAGTGAACCAGTTTAGTGGACTCCCAAAATAGTTGGTTCACTCATCCCAGTTGTTTTGTTGGAGTCAGAAATGTCTGAGGTGACTTGTATCAGCCTGAGGAATCGATGCTGTTCAAAAGCATAGTTGGTCTTTCAGCCTAAGTGTTGCCACAAATCTGTTTACCAGTGTAATTTGTTCTGAAACACTGGAGAACCCAATGAAACACTGCTGCTGAAACACTCAGAGGCTGGGAAGTGGCCTGAGGACAAATGTGGCTTAGTGGAGCCAAACTGTGATTGTGTCGTAATGACATCACTCGCAATATCATTTGGTCTCAGTCTTGACCCGGCGGCTTGCAATTTTGTGCAGTGTTATTCCTATTACCTGCCTACTTTCCCTCCCTGTTTCTGCCTCCACACTGCAGTCTTCAGCTCTTTGGAGGTATAGTCTGTGCTTGGCAGCGTTCCACCACACTCCCTGACCCCCACCTCCTTCCTTTGGATCACTGGGTAAAACCAGCATGTATTAGAATCATTAAGGTATTAATATTTAACAGTATTAGATCTGGAATCAAACCCACCACTGGGATGTAGGTTTTTTCATCTATGTGCAATAAATCATCATCAACTTTTTTTTATTTTGTGTTTCCATAGTGAGATGGGAGCATCATAAAAACAAATTCAGAAGCTTTTGTTTGTTTTTATTTCATATGCTAGGGACTTGCTTGCAAAAGGCAGAGTGTCAGTGCAGTGGGGGATCCCCAATGCAATCAGAAAGCCTCACTGAGTGCAGGAGGGGGTGTGCTTACAAGCCACCATAATCCAGAGGAAACCTGGAGTGTTCCAGATATTATAGCGGCACTTGATGTGTCTGTGTCTGCTGCTCTCCATGGATAGAAAGTATGGCAGAGCAGAAATTGCCCTGGAAAGTAATTATTAAATGGTTTCCGCTGATCCATCTGAACAGCACAGTTTACTCTAAGCCAGTCATGGTGGCAGGACTAACTCAGGGACTTCCTCTGCCAGTGATTAACTCTCCTGTCAATGAGGTAAGAGAGTCACTGGAAGTATGATGTCCTGCCCGCCCTTTGCATGGTTGCAGATCATCTGTGTCTGTCAGTGCACAAAGTTGTCTGCTTTACTGTGTAGTGTAGCAGTGTAAGCAGACATTCTCCTCAAATCCAATCCCTCGTTGCTGCAGAGAAAGTGAATATTTTGGGGGTCTCTTCTCTAACTTGGGTCACCTCACCCTGCTCAGAACTGTGTATTGTCGTGCTGTCCATCCAGCATGGCTGTGTGTGTCAGTCCAGGGCGTTTCAGATCTTCTTCCCAGGAGAAGACGTGCTTCTCATACACACTGCATATGGGAAGAATTTCATTGCTTAAAGAAAAACCACATCACCTGTTTGAAATCTGGAAGATGTCCAGGAGATTAAAAAGACTGTGTACCTTTCCCCCTCTTTGACAATGGCAACTGTGATCTTTGTTTTAATCAGAACAGTTTTTCTAGCTGGCATTGCAAAAGCACCGAGCTGTCTGTCTAGCCATCACTCCGAGCCTGGTTAAATTAATATTAGCTCTGAGAAATAGGTAATTATTTTCCCTGTTTATTTGGTTGCACCTATAATTATTGCTTTACCTGGTGGGAGCCATAAGCTGTTGTAATTATGCTTCGTTAAAATGCTGATTAATAATGGCTTGCTTATGAAAGGTGTGCTGTGGGACCTGCTTTTCCCTGGCTAGGCTTATTAATTGTAATGTAGATCTATGTACCTATCTATTAACTGAGCTAATATACATAGAAATGATGCTAAGATCATATTTCAGCACCTGACTTAGACTCACGAACACTAGGAAGTCCAGACCTCAAGATATTTTTCCTGGTAAAAGAAAGATTCTTTCTTGTTATGAATCTATTGCACATTTCCAAACGCACCTAGAAAGGACAAGGTGAAAAAATAATAGTAAATGTGCCCTACATAAATAGTACTTCTGAACTCCTATTAATAGCCTTTATGTTCATGAATTTTAGACTGTTTTAGAAAGGAAGGCCAATATTCTTTCCATTTTATACATCAGGAACATGAGGTTTGGGAACTGATTTGCTGACCTATAAGATATGTAGAGTATATGAGTTTATTTATGAGCACAGGCTTTGTTGTGGTTTAGTTGGCCAAACAGTAAAAGTGCCTTGATCTTCAGTAAGGCTTTGAAGCAGGATTTCAGCTAAAACCTAACTTAACCAGCTACCTACTAACTTTTGCAGTATTATTTTGAGATAACCGCTCCTACCTTTTCATCCTCTTTTGTCCATGAGCTCTGTTGTCAAGCTGGAGCAGGAAGTGAAAAATGTTGAACCATCTTGATCAAAATACCACTTGTTCCTTTGAGGCAGAAGCAGAAGGTGCTTTGAATCATTTGGTAGCAATTGTTCTTAATACAACAGTGGAACAACAGTAAAGTGCCACATAATTTGAATACTTAATGCTCAGAAGTTGATTTGTTTTCCTAAACTTTTTTCAATGTTTGAGTTCTATCTGTCACCTGTATGCGTATATGTTGCAGTGTCCTGTCTTAGTGTTGGCTTAGCCAGATGGTACTGAGATTCAGGATATAACTGCAGGGGCAGGGAGGGGGAAGAGTTAAGGATCAGGGTTCCTGGTCTTACTGAGTGATTTGGTGGCTCTGGGATTCAGCACTTTAAAAGAAATCATAAAAATGTTCCTATGACATCACCCTTTTTAATAAGGACACCTGCCTTTGAGGTTTGAATCCTGAAAGACTGGTAAGCTTTTTGACTTGTGTGAACCAGAAATTAATACAGATTCCTTCTGTCTTTTAACATCCATTCTGTTGTGAAAATAATGCAGGCAGACTTTGATTTGAGAATTCCTTAGTCTTGAAACAGTGAAGGAATTCATAGATAAAGTTCCCGTTTGGGCCATTTCTAATAACATGCATTAATCAAGCATACTGTTCAGAAATTCTTTTTGCTTTCTCTGGGCCTCCTAAAGGTATTATTTCTCCTAAATTTTCTTGAGTAAATGGCAACAGCTCAACCCAGTCAGTACAGAGGCCAGTCACAACAAAGTGCCCTTTAATAAGTATCTATTCTTTAGACTTTGTATCAAAATCTGCAGCATATGAGGATCTTTGTCTGTGTAGGACAAAGGAAGCGGTTGATGCCAATGAGTGTGTTAAGGATGATTGAGTGGGCAAGAGCAGCCAGAGCTTAATGTAAGTGAGGCAAAGATTCAGTCTCTAAGTCCATGAGATTGAGTCTATACATCTTCATTAGTGCTTTATGCCTTAAAACATGGTAATGGTTTCAAGAGTGAACACTGTATTTGTACATTAACTTTTTCACCTCTGAATACCCTTTTTATACCTACTTCGGCTGGACTAGAACTGATACTGGGATCATTTCCTGGGCTCGTGTAGAGAGTGGTCCCAGCTTTTGTATGTTCCCTGTTCCTGACTTCAGTTAGATTTGGCCATGCACTTAACTCATTACAGAGCCTGTTCTGCTCATGGGCTGTCTTGTTCAATGCAATCTTATTAAGTGCAGCTGTAATGGCAGGTCCAATACAGGAGCAGAAATTAGGACCGGGGAGGGCAAAGGTTCCCTCCTGCCATGAAGAATCTGTTTTCCGACTGCTTGATCTTGTTTGGATTCAAGTGCATTTGCTTGCAGGATTTCTCACTCTCTTTCCAGATGCGAAGAAAGGATACTATGGGTAGGACCAACTACTACGTAGTGAGCGTTTCACCCCCAGCCTCTTCTAAGGATAGCCTCTCTTTTGGGACTTGACTAAAAGCATCTGGAACTGTGAAGCCCTCAGCTACCTCTGCGGCAGAAATACTGATGGTTTGGAAGATGGCTCTGTACCCAAAAGAGAATGGAGCAGAAAGGCCCTGTTGTGAAGGGGCATGTATGGGCCAGTGTGTACGTACAGTGGAAGGAAAAGGCATTGTTGTTACACAGTCAGATCACTCCAGTTCTTCCAAGTGCAGGCTGTACTAAACAGCTCAGTTCTGTGTAGAGGTTGCTTACAGTAAATCTATGATTTACCACCATTATTCTGAAACGTCTTCTTTGTCATAATCCTCTCAACTTGTCATGATTGTAGGCCATAATTTTTTGATTCCAGAGCTCAGGTGCTACCTTTTTTTTTTTTAAAAAAAAAATGTGCCAACTTCATTGTATCTCCATGCATGCCTTTGGAGTGCAGTCTGGAATGACTTAGCACTGTTTGGAAGTCAGGGAAACTGTGGCACAAGTGACTTGCAAGGTCACTTCATAGGCCAGAGTAAGGATTAGGCACAAGGCATCCCAGTTTGCTGGTGCTGGGGAAGATACAGCATGAAATTCAAGCCTTTTAATCTGAAATAAAGATACATTCACCAGAAGGCCAAAAGACTGCACCATTTTTGGGCAGGGCCAGGCAGTGGAGTGTGGAAAAAGGTAAAAATTTAAAAGTTTTGGTCAGGAATGAGGGCTGAGCTGGACTAGAACTTACAGAGAAATATGGCAAATTAAAATAAAGCTTGTACCTGAACTTGGTTCTTGCTCATTTTCCAATGCACTTTACCTTTAAAACGGAAGCTCTGCACAAGCAGAAACGTTTGGGTGTTGCAGATGCTCCTTCAAATCTTAATGCGATAACTTGAGCTCCATAGCCAAGACAAGAGCAGTGATCCCAACAGTGGTGCTGAGTGCTCTTCTATTCCCATCCCACTGGAAAAACTGGGCTTTAGGAAATTTTAGTGACGTTGTAAGATATGTGGTAAACTTCAGGTTTGGCAGGAGCTTTGGGAGTCAAATCCCCGGATAACGTGCAATTGAACTTCGATGAGAATATAACAGTGTCTGTCTGCTGAGAATCTTGCCATTTTTGGGGTGTTTCCTGCATAAAGGGAAGGTTGGTAGGAAAGGGATCTTTTCATTCAAACATATATCTTTCCTCCCTTTCTAAGAAAATGTTCATATCGGCCAGCACATCTGATTGCAGGCCAATTGATACCACTTGTGTGGCTGGCTTTACTGTCCCATTACTCTATCAAAAACTAGCAAAAACCCTTCAGCCTGCCGGCTCAATTTTGGGAAGGACATAGTTTTATTCACAATCATTTCCAGCTATGGTATAAATTATTTGTAAAAATTGATATTGCATATTTTAAGTAGCTAGATTTCTCTGTTCCTTTTTGTCCCCCTCCCCCTCTTTTTTTTTTCCTCTGATTAGACAAATGAATCATGGGAGCAAGTGTTCCCTGCAACGCCACTAATTGATGGGATGCTATACAATTGCATTGCAATAACAAAACACTTTCAGCCTCTGAGAGATTAGTTGCATTGGCCTGGGATTAAGAAACCTTTGAAATCCTGAATCTAAATTACCATTCTTTTGACTGCTGTTTGTGACGCTAATTAGCTGTGTTAATTGGTTGTTTTGATACTTGAAGAGCAGAGCAATCCAAATATTTCTTTTTTTTTTTTTTTTTTTTTTGGAAAGCCAAAATTATTAATGAGTTTGGCAAGGGAGCCAGAGTTTATTTTAATGCTGTACACTTCCATATTCCCATTTTTGTTTTAGGTTGGTATTTTTGTTGGGTTTTAATGTTGCTATTATTATTTTTTTAAGCACTCTGAGTGAGTAATCAGCGTAGGAGTGAATAGTAAATGTTTGAATGTGCTTTCCAACAGAGAGCTCTGATGCATCGCTGTCTCCAAATTATTGAACTGCTGGAAAGAAAATATGTCCAAGCCAACATCATTTGTATTGTTGGAGAAGTGGGGAGATAAAGGGGGGAAAGTGTGAAACAGATGAAGAAAATTAACATGAAACCATTTAGATGGAGGGGCTTCTTTTATAATCGCACGGTAGGTGATCTGAAAGGAGCTCAAATTTAGTTTCTTCTGGATTGTCATGTACTAGCTTGCTGTTATTGCATCAGGCATCATGCTGGCTCCCTAGGCTCTGGACTCATAGAAATGAATTGGTGTAAATAGTTGCATGGGTGTTCAGGAAGGGGTAGAAATCCTTTACCTTGTAGGATCAAAACTCACTATTTACTCCCAGCTACCGTTCCTATCTATGACTTTATGGTCTCGATTCATTTCTGACAGACAGACGTTCTTGGCAGTGGCCTTTTCTTGTTCCTGAGTTTTTAAAAGGAAAAAAAAAAAAAAAAAAACCAACCAACAACTGTGTCATTTTACTTTGAACTCAGGCTGTACTCCTTGGTATTTTGGAAGCAAAGACATATGTTGGGCGTGCCTTACGGTTCGGGTATAGCTGGTGACTGCATGCCTGTGCCTAAACGCTTTCATCTGGTAAGGTCTCTGGAGCCTGCACATCATGGAGGCCCTTGCTATTGATTGCTGCTCTTCAGAGGTCAGCCTATAGGAGGACCATGAGAGCAGTGGTACAGAGGTTGGCACAGTCTGTGGTGAAAAGGCAGTGGGGGAAATCTGCAGCACTGATACCTGCATCTGCTCTGTAAAATATAGGATCTGAACTGAACTTAGGATCTAGGAAAGGACTTGGGTACCTGAAACAAAATCCATAGGGACTTCTGGCATATCCTTCAAAAATTATGTTCCCAAATGCCACCTTTTAGAGCCCATCCTTTAAGGCACTTACTGACACTTCCTTTTTTTATGCCAATCTTGTCTAAATGCCCAGACTAACACCTCTGTTCCGTGCAGTGTGCCTTGGAGCCTTGCCATCACTGGAACTGCAGAGTGGTGCTGCAAAGGGCCCTCTTTGTCCCACACCCTCTGAACAGATGGCACGCAGTGACAAGGCGAGGCTCTCCCCAAACTCAGATATAACTGGTTTGTGCTGCAAATGCAGATAGTTAGCGTGGAATCATCTTTCAGATGAACACCTACCCCCAAAGCAGGGCATGTCAATTAACGTCATTCCCAACTTGAGACACACATTCTTAGCCTGGTGATGGTTTGGATAGGAACATCTTACTTTCAAGTCTGTGGTCCCTTGTAGAAAGGAGTGGAAAAGCTGTGGGGTCAGAGGGAGGGTGGGAGAGGCCTCAAGGCTGTGGAGCTTTGCAGGGAGGACCTCCCTCTGGCAGGAGGGAACCTGGAGGCAGGATCCCTCTTTCCAGGCGTGTGCGTGGGATTTCTGTTGAAGTATCCTGGCATACAAGTGGAAGTGAGTCCAAGGACAAGCACCTGTTGGATAGAGGAGCCTTCTGTCCAGCCCTGCGTCAGGCACCACAGAGCAGGAGGACTTGCGGCATCCACTTGTGCCTGTTGTTTCCTTCTGGCTCCTTCTGCAGAGCTCCTGCTCAGCATGCAGATCGCTTCTGTCACCTGCTGGGGCACCAGCCTTTCTCCATATGCCCTGCAAGGAGTGAAGGGGTCAGATCCTGACCCTTGGGTGCCACCCAGGCCCCAGCCACCAAGAGTCAGGTCTGTGTGTCTTTTATGGATAGCTGAGGCATTTAGGGGATTTGGCTCTTTTTCTCCCACCCTCTCATAGCAGTGTTTCTTTCACAGGCACAGAATTCGATCAGCTACATTTTGTTGTTGTTGTTGTGATTTTAGGGCAAGTTTGAAAAGTGTTGTCTGAAGATTCACATCCAGTTGGAGCACCATCTGGATGGGACAGGCCGGAGAGACTCAGCTGCCTCTAAAAAAAAACACCAGAAAAACATTCCAAATTTTAGTGTGTAATTACAGTGTGAAACAACAAAACCCCAGCTCAGTCAGCTTCTTGGCAGCTTTGTGCTTTGGCCCTAGGGAGATTAGTCTTCCAGGGGAACTTAGAGAGTCAGTTCCTGGGCGAGCAAGAGGCGTGAGACATGGTGGGAAGCTGATGGATTTGATCTCTAGGGCAGGACTGTTTTTTTCATGACTTTCAGTCTCCATCTGTCAGTGGATTCATGTGCTGACACTGATGACTACTTTAGAGGAAGCAGCACCTCCTGGCTTGGTGGCAGCCTGCTAGTGGGAGAGCAGAGGACAGGGCTGTGTGTGTGAGTATGTCTCCAGGGGAGGCTGGAAGCCATACTGAAGTGAAATGGAGCCAGGTTCAGATGTCTGCAGCCAAAACACTTCCAAAGCAGAATAAACAACACAACATTTCAGCTTTTCACCATGGACAATAATCAGCTTTCTGTTTTCAAAGAGTTTTCTAAAAACAACACAAATGCAGGAAGGGCATCAAATGTTCTGCAAATGTTGCGCTTACATAGGAAATCCTCTTGCAAAATGCTTTTTAGTAACAACTTCTTCCTTCTCTTTTATGTCAGCTCTAGCAGCCAAGGCAACAGTGAACTCCATGAGGGACTAATGCTTCTGAGGGTCACCTGGAGATGTGTCAAGAGTGAAGGACCATATTTGCTTGGGGAACCCTTGATAAGTCTGGTCTTTCGAACCCCTTGTGATCTTAGAGGAAGTTTCCTTAACAACATCATTGTCATTTAAGGGGGTGTAATCGCTCACACCGCCACAGACAGTCCAACTTTCTCATTCCCAGCATCAGTGCAGACCAAGTTTGGCCACATGTTCGAAAGCCACATAGGAACCCATCAACAGATCCCTGAAAAAATTTCCAGCTCAGTTTGAGTTGTTCAAATGCCAGCTCAGGGGTCTGTGATGTTTCAGAGGGCTCAGCCCTAGCAGACATTGTGGCCCTTGTTTCTGACGCTTGGTATTTTGGATGAATGCATCACCTACAATTCATAGAGCAAGAAGCGACAGCATCTGAAAACCTGTCCTCCTTTACTTGTCTGGAGGAATATCCTGTGCAGGATTTTGAAAATGATGCCCTACAGTGAAGTCATTTTCAATCAGAACTTGCTTTGCAAATAGTGCTACATCTAAAATCCATGGAATGTGCTCGATGCAAACATTTGCAAGCCTGGCTTTCTCCTGAGAAGAATATGCCTTCCCCCTAATTAAGGCTGGTTGTCTACCCAGCTATTCCCACTGCTGGCTGCCAGCAATAATGCCCATTGTAGTGTGGGTGGAAAATATGCAGTTTTCAAATCTCATTTATTCCATATAGTATTCCATTCTCTCATGAACAAGCTGCTCATTCTTTTTGAAAAAAACAAACCAAAATACTCCGGGAGCAGCGTGGTCTCTGCCCACACTTATGGATAAGATGAGGGGATGTTTACCTCAGCATCCTTTTTCCTCTACAAGCTCTTCTGCTTCTGACTCCCATGGTCTGCACCTTTTTTCCTAACAGTTTCCCTATCCCCGGTCATCCCTCCACATCTGATTTGGTGGATTATTTGACTGTGCAGGTTATCTGAGGATTTATTTTCCCAGGCTGGTACACTTAAATGGGTGTGAATTATCTGATATAGGGATTAAACACATGAACATAAAGTAAAGGCCGACATGGGGCATCCCAGCCCACTCCAAAATGCTGTCTGTACACATGATGATTATTAGCAACTCATTTCACAGTGGCCACTTCAAACCATCCTCATTGATTCAAACTAATGATCTAAGAAGAAGCATCACTGGCATTTCCTGGGGCCAGTTAGTCCCAGAAATGGCTGAGACTTTCGTACAAAACCTCTGAACATCAGTTAGCAGATCCATGTCTTTTACTGTCCCTTGGTGAAAGAATATAATTATTTGGTGAGCAAGAAGGATCAGAACACCCAAATTTTAAATTTCAAGTGATTGATCATTACTCTAAATGGCTGGCTAAGTCTTATGCCTAACTGGTATTTTGCAACACTGCTGAATTTTTCCTCTAAGCCTTAATGTGCTAGAAAGAGTTGGCAGAGATTCCTGCTCAGACAGACTCAGGTTGGACTGCACTTGCAGCTGATTTGACTGATATGCAGGCCATCAACCTTGCTAAAATACGAGATTCTAGTAAAAGAAGAGCCTTCACTAAGAACCCATTCTTTCTGGTGCTTTACACCACTGCATTGGTTGTGGATATTGTTGGGATATTGCTGTTTTCCAGGAAAGCAGATGACAAAAGCTGTGTCATAACCTTAGCTCTGATTAGAAATGGACACACACTTTCAGGAACAGCGACAGAAGCTGTAGACTGGGAATAATCAATAATTGCTCTTTTGGCAAATAGATGACCCTGTGGACTCACAGAAAAGATTTATGGAAGTCAATGTGTTTTTCTTATGAAAAAGAACAATAAGGGGTAAAATGTCTGTTCTGGAACTGTCGTCAGTATATAACAGTGGCTGATTTAAACTGAAATTCTGTTCCTTCCTTGTGGTATATTCGCATTGAATGTGATGAAAAGGCAGGCTAAAAATGCTGTGAAAAGAGTACGCATGCACCACATCAAACAATAGGTTCAGTGATGCTGTGACAGCTGCCAGTGTGTCTCATTGTACAGGATGCGTAGGCACATCAACTGGTTAGTGAGTGAAGATTAGCACAGAGAGTGTAAAGGGAGCAACAGATATTAGGGATAAAGTAGCAAAGAGCCATCATGATGGGCGAGTTGAGTTTTAGACCTTTTTTCAGCCCTGACTGAGATGAGCACAGAAGGCAAAAAAAAAGGTAACACCACTCTGAAAACACTAAGCAGGTACTTTTGCTAAAACTAGTGTGGTCTGAGGAGAAAGGAAGTTTCCAATTTTCATTTGGTATTTAATTCAGAAGTTGGACTGTCTTAACAGATACAGCTGAGCAGGGGGAATCATCTGGTATTATTCCCAAACTGGAAATGTTAGACAATCCATTTGCAGTGAACACTGAAATACTGTGACTTTTGAACCATGAAATGTGGATCAGTTGAACACACACTGAAGTACTGAACGTGGCTGAAAATGTCCAGAGCAAAGGCTTGTAAAATGTGAACAAATATTCATGGGTATTTGTTTGCATTGCCCTCCGATCTCTGTGAAGAAGGCCTTTAAATTTAATTTTGAGATGCTCTGGCAGTGTGAATACCTGTGGTTTAATTTAGTTTGCTTTAGCTCCCAGGAAGCTCTTTTTCCAATAGTGATTTGAACTCCAAATCCTGGCCTGATTGATCTTGTCTCACCTGACAAGTCACAGTTGCTATTTTTTAGTGCCTGGCTCGGTGCCCAAAAATGTACGTATTTGTACAGGGGTATGACTTGCCATTCTACTAAATGAAGCAATACAAATAATAATAGTTTTCACTCTGAAAGAGCTTTATAGCCATCTCCGATTTCAGCCTCGTGCTGGCCCTGTGCAGTGTGCTGCTAGGATTTATTGCTGTTTGGTTCATGTTGAAAGACCCAGGTTTTCCTGTGTAAATTGGAGACCCCTTGTGCTAGGGATGTCACTGGTGCTCAGGGATGAAGTTTGAGAAGCAGCACAAAAAAAGGGAGGAAAAAAAAGGTTTAATGCTTTGATTTACAAGGTTAGGGAATAGAATGTGTAGACAAAAAAGTATTTGTCAGTGGGATTATATGCCCTCTCACAAGATGGTCCTATACATCAAGCTGTGGTGGGAGCTCCTTTCAGAGCAACAGCAAAGCCTGATGTGGTAGAGGATAGGACAAGCCCTCCTGCTCCACTACCCCGCATGCCTCCTGGTGAGAAAGCACAGTGAGACTCTGCAAATACACCACCTGTGAGCCCAGCTGACCCTGATTTAGACTGGCTTTACAAAAAGCAACTGATTATATCGTCTCTCTGTTTCATTCATCACTGCCACACATACATTACCAAATTTAATATATTGTAGAGATGACTTTTAGTTAGCTGATTATGCTGTGAGCTGGTGGATGAGTGGCGGATGAGCTGAGATGGGGTGACCAACTGACACCAGTCAAGCACATGGGATTTACTCCACGTCCACCATGTGCACAGCCCCCTTTGGAAGTCAGGCCCTGCATGACATGCCTGAGGTCACCCGGCAAGTGTGTGGCAATGACAGGAACCAAACCTGATTTATCTGAGTGTCCCAGGTTACTGTCCCGCCCCAGCACTAGGTTTCTGTTTTAAGGATGACCTCACAAGCAGAGATGGAAAAGAAATGTGTTCTCATCTATTTACACCAGTGTAATCCAAAACGTATTTAGCATGTGTGTAACTTGAAATAGTAGCGGTATTCCATGCAGGAGTGTATCGATTTGCAGAGAAGGAATGGCACTGTCAGAATATGGAGCTTTTATCCCATGGACTTATTTTCTGCAAGATGTCAGGCTATGTAATCCTGCAAAGCTATGAGCCTGGCTGCCATTGGAGAAGGCTGACAGTTTTTCAGCGGTTTTTTTAAGCTTTACCATCCCCCATGAGCATTTGTTCTCTCTGTGTGTAGGTGGATTGATTGCTAGGTAGCTCAGTAAATAGGTTGGGAAAATAATACTTAATTGACTTGATATTACAGGTGACTTGAAGGAGTTGGGAAAACATTGTCAATTAAACAGTTCAAATATATATACGTATGTGGATAATGTTTTTAAGTGCTTTTGGAAGAAGAAACTCCTATAATTTGAAATGTTATTCAGCTCTGTAATGTATTTAATTGTTTGTGTGTGTATGTCTAAGCGGTAAACGTAGCTAAAGCTGTAGTTTAATCGATAGCTTTTCCATAAATCTCATCTAAAACAGAGCCCATCTCAGCAGATGTTGATGGCTGAATTTCTAAGATATAAAGACCCCTGTCAGATATTACCTGTGATTCTGGATCTCTTGTGTGCTCAGATTTCTTAATGCAACAGCTCACAAATGAATACAGCAAAGTATGCTCTCTAATACCAGCAGTGCTTTGAATCACTTCAGTTGATTGAATATTGTATGAGACAGCTCCTGAAAATATCCTGGGCATCTTTATAGTATTTTCTTGGAACTGCCTGGGCTATAGTACAACTCCGTAATCCAAATAATATGGCAATCTGGCTGTCCACAAAAAAAAAAAAAAAAAAAAAAAAAAAAAAAAAAAATCATTCGTTTCTTACTAAATATGTATTTGTGTTAATTTAGCATTCATGACATCTCATAATGGTCCAGGATCCCATTGTGCTAACTGTTGTATGAACACAGAGCAAAATCTGTGCCCTGCAGAGTTTGCAGTCCAAGTCTCCATTACCACTAGTGAAGATGCCTCTACTGGTGACAGCAAACTAAGTACACACATTTGGTTTTAGTATAGTTTGTGTTACAATGTTAGCTCTTAGTTTTTGTTAATAAATCACTCGTAAATGCATACTCACTTGTTATTTATCCATATTTGCTGAGTGGTCTGGGCAAAAAATTTCTAACATCCAGCTTGTTAAGAGAGCTGCTCACAGTTGACTTTGTTGTGTAATGGAGCAAAATAGTCATATGATATACCTGTTCTCCCATCTGCACAGTATTAGTTCCATTACAGACTTTTTTTAGGCAGAATAATCGGGCTTTTTGCTCTTCTTAATTGCTTGAGTTACAATACTCTTTGAGACTCAAGAGGAAACAGAAGCTCTATTGAGTGATGCTAGATACAATCACTAAGATAAAGATCATCCTTGCTGAGAAGTCTGTACAATTTAGATGGACAAATGTATTGTGGGAGATGAAAAAGGCATGTGCAAAGTGAGACAGGAAATAAATTGCAGAGCTGAGAACAGAACTTATGGCTTGTGCCTGCCAAGTCAGCACCACTTTCTCCCAGCCATGGCCTGGAATTTGAAATCTCAGCTGCAGCACTCAGAAATGCACTGACCATATACCTTATAAAGGAAAATAAAAATTAAAAAAAGACAAAAATCTAGTAAGCTAGGAAAAATAACCTGAAGTTTGCAATTGAGAACATAATGAAACACTTGGATTTGTTAGTATGCATTTCAACTAGCTCTACCTGGTAATTCAATCAGTGATGGAAGAACAGAAAAATAAGAACTCCTTTGGGAGTTCTCCTAATATCAACTACTGCACATAACTCATAAAGAACTTGAATCCTTGTGTGATTTTAAAAGATTTGTTGACCCTGTTGTTGCCTGTTCTTTTCACAAGGTTTTTAGGAGCAGGTGAAAGGCCTGACATGAGAACAAATGCATCTCTAGGCCCATCAGACAGTATTCATGTATAACTGTACGCATTAGACTATATAGACATGTTTTTGGGGTGCTTACCATGTTAATCAGAGTTTTTCATATCACCTGAGTTTCTCTCACCTGCAGGAACATGACACATTCTTTACAAAAGCATCAGCTCTTTTGTGGAAATCAAAACAGCAAGCAGTATTTTCCCAGCATACCATACAATGATGAGTTGCGTTTGCCCATTGCTTACTAAATGGTAAAGCTTCAAGCTGGCCTCAAGTTATTCTACCTGCTCCTTGGTATAAATCAACACTGCAATAATTTACTCTCATACTGATAAAAAAAGAGTCCCTGCTTCTGAGGGTCGTCTGAAAAGAAAGTATTGGCTCTAAAAAGGGCTCATTACAATCAGATTGAATGAAAACTTAAATATAATAAAATACCTGAAATCACATCTTCCTTGCTTTCTTTTATGCATGCCACTAGCTAGTCAACACCCTGCCTTTGTTGGGTTCTTTTACTGTCTCTGTCGTCCCAGCGATACATTAGAGAGATAAGGACGGAGAGATGTTTAGCTTCTATGCAGCATAATGCTAAAGCTAGTGAAATAGCACAAGAAGTGTTTCCCTGAGTGCCTACACTAAGCAATAGAAATAAATACTAGTCAAAATTGCTCCAAGCACCGTTGACTTTGTATATCCTAAGGATAAACCTTGCGTTTATATGTATATATATATGAATAGCTAAGAAGAGTCCACTTGTACCCAACTGGAAGTGGGACATTGGAAGTGCTGCTTTTTCTGTGAATCCAAATGGTTTCTGTGAATACAAAATGTTGAGGGAAGTCCATCCTTTCACTTCTCCAGTCCCCTCCATTAAGCAGTTCTGAACACACAGAATTAACTATGCTTGCTGGAGTAACTGTCTTCCACTCGCTCAGAGGATATAGAAAAATTCAGTGCTTTTTTTTTTCTAAATCCATAGGCCCTTGGATTGTATGATCTGTAATACTAAAGCCTGACATTAGTCCTTGATGTTCTAGCAGCTCTCTCTCTTTGCCAAATTGTGATGCAGCTGTAATGATCTTTTATCTCTCTGAACTTCTCAGGCAGACCTGTTGCTTGCTCTTCATTCTTGTCCTCAAGTTTTTTATAGTGTTACTGTATGCTGTTAAGCAGTTACTCATATTCTAATGCAGAGGTAGCTCCTTGTTAGTGGTGGGTAAAAGTCTAGAACATTCTGGATAATTTGAGAAAGGAAATATTAGTGTTGTTTTGTAAGATTATTTCAGTTCATGTGTTTTTATTGGAGGAAAAAGGGGCGTAAAATGTAATGTAGGTATGGAATTTCAAAGCATGCTGTGAAATTTAGAGGCATCACTAATTAAGAGGAAAACATGTCTAAATCCCAATACCAAATCCCATAAAACTCTGTTGTCAAGCTATTGAGACTTGCTTTAGGCCCAAAGATAGCGGTATCTAATCTCTGTTTAGAGAGATCTATCAGTTTCATTACATCAGACAGAATTTTTACTTTTTTTTTTTTCCTTGCTTATTTTTCTTTTTATATAGCTGTTTGTCTAAAATCACTAATTAGTTAGTGTTCTACCTTTAGTATTTCTTAAAAGAATTTAGTGCCTCTTCCCCTCTAAGATTAAACCATGCTTGTTGAGTGGCACATCTGTTTCTATTCCAGAGATCAGATAATGTTTTAACCTAGCACTGGCGAAGGGGTTAAACACCAGAACCTGGATACCAAGGTGAGCAGCCCAGGTCTGTCCACCAGAGGCCTCCTACTTCTTAGCATCTTTTTTATTTAGTTACCAAAATTCAGTGTTGCTGTTATACCTGAATTCCTCCCCTGTGTCTGTGAAGATATCACCCTTGAGTGAAGTCAAGCACTTCGTCGTGAAGTCTTTCTGCCCAAGAATGTCTGCCATTTCCTTATTGATACCCCTTTTATTGAGGGGTTGCTACTGCTCCTTCATTGTAAGAGCAGCCCGGCTGGGGAACCCTGCTAGTTTGAAATGTACGGTTTGCACAGTGCAGTGTCAGCAATTAGGGTACTGCTGGTAAGGAAAGAATTGGCTTCATTTTGCCACCTGGACTGAGAGGAGAATAAATTATGCTGCCATTTCTGTAATGCAGACAGCTTCTCCAACAGAGTTCAAACTGAAGTTTGCAAGAATCAAATGTGCTGTGGAAGGTTCTCACCAAGCACACTTTCACCAGAGGTTTTTTGAAAGTGGTAGTAACTCTTTCTCTTAGCTCACAAAAATAAAAGATTTCACTTAATTGCTGGCAAAGGTGGAGCTGGCAGCTGCACATATCTATATTTTCCCATAAGACATGCAAAACAGGTGAAAATTGGTGAATAAAAAGGACTTACTATCCATGAAACTTTTTTCCACAGACACTGAGCTGTGAACCTCAGTGAAAAGGTATATTATTCAGAAAACTATTTCAATGGATATCTTAAAAAAGGACTGCATATGTCATTACTTTGAGAAGGTGGTGCTGAGGGATGTGTTTAGAACACACAGGTTGCAGTCAAATGTGGCTTTAAAGACAGGCAAGACCTGACCTGGTGGATCTTGTGGAACGATGCAGGTGAGCCATTTGGCAAGGAAAATGTGGCAATTTTCTAAGAGGTATTGTGGTATTTGGTGTATGAGGCAATTGCTTTGGGCGTAGGTGCCTAAAACTGTCCTGATTTGTCTTCACATGGGGCAAGGTATGTGTGTATGGATTCAGTGGCTCACAGGAGCATTTTAAACTCACAGGGCTTAAACTTCCTTGTAGAAAGAAGTCTGGAAGAAGAAGCTGAACAAAAGACAGTACTCTTGAATGAGTGTCACTTTGTCGATATTTATGTTATAAATAGCTCTGAGGTGGTTATCCTTAATCCACACTGAAGTGTAGCATCACTGGGTGTCTGCCTACACACACTGTCAAACCATGGATATACCATGGAGTAAGTATCACAGAGAGCGGAGCAGTATCAGGAAGAGGGTATTGTCCTTAGGGAGTCTATCAGTCTGTCCCAGTCTGGCAGCAGATGTGGTCCCAGGGTTCTGCTGACCATTTAACCTGTACATTCACTCTGAGGTGTTTATTCATACATTTTGTGGAAACTTAAACGGAGATTTAATTTTTCTCTACTTCACTGCTGGGCTCCTACAAGCACAAAATATTGAGCGAGAGGTGCATTTCCTCCCCCTTTTGGATTCAATGTTCCTTGTGCTTTATAGATGCAGACAGACAGGAGTGTGAGTGGGGAGTTTCTGACCATATTTTTCCACTGGACATGCTCTACAGTTGTGCTTTTCTTGCCTGTGATTAGAATTAATTACTGCTACTTCCCCTATGCAGCATGAAAGAGAAGAAAGCTGAACATATCTGTCAGTGGTGGTTGAAAACAAAATGAGAAAACAGGGAAAAGAAGACAGAATTCTTTTTGAGACCAATGGATGTTGAGTGAATAGTTGTGCTACTTGCTAAAGGAGTATATGTCAGTTCTGTATGTCCCCCTCCCCCCAAAATCAATAACATATCAACCAGTCAGTCCCCTGAGATGTACAGAGTGCATATAGCATGGAGATAAAAGCAGATAAGAAACTACTTTTTCACAGAAAGTAAATGTCTCTGCGTAGGAAGTTTTTTGATATGTTTGTAAATTCAATCCCATTGGCTTTATTTATTTAGTTAGTTTTACTCTGCATTTTTATTTTTGGTATGTATTAGTTTTTCTTTTTTTCCAGATTGCTTCAGCATGCCACACAATGCAATGCCACTTTTGTCCCAGTGAGCTGCTATTTCCATATAAAAAGTAGAGTGTTTTACAGTCAAGCATATATTTTTAACACTGGGGAATTTAAACTGCACCGTGTATTTGTAGAGGCTGCTCAGTGCAAGAGCTTCCACTTGAGAAGATCAAACAAATTGGAGAAATATTCTGAAAAAATATGAAAGGGAGGGAGGATGCAATTCAGTGAAAGTGAAGACAGGAATTTATATATAAGCGGGAAGAATCAGCTGTGCAGGTTGAGGCAGGCAGCAAACTAGTTGTGAAAAGGGTTTGGGAACTGTGGATCACCAGCATGACATCAATTCTGTTGTGGGGTGAAACCAGCATTGTCCCTTGGAGATAGGTATTGGAATGACCCCTCCGCTTTTCTCAGCATTAGTTAGGTGACAGCCAGAGCGCTGTGGCTAGTCCTGGGCGTGTTTTTTTACAAAACTGTGGGTCAGGAGGAGAAGAGCTGCAGAAACAGTTGGGAGATCTGGAAAACAGTTTGAGTGGAAAGGTCAAAAGAACTCAGGGTTATTCGGCGCGAGAATGAGTTGGACAGAGGGAGAGCATGTTACAGTCTTTAAATACCTGCATGACTACAAAGAGGAGGGGAATAATCTGTTCTCCACAGCCACGGTAGTTAAGAGTCGGAGTGATATGCTTAACCTGCAGCAAGGTGTGGATTTGTCTGAGACGTGAAGAAAGTACTAATGGTGTGATAGCAAGGTCTGCATTTAAGCACTGGGGTGGGAGGCTTAGGGATCCCCATCTCTGCTTTCAGAACAAAGGGAGCACCCATCTGTCAAGAGCTGACAGAGCAACCTAGGGCAGATAGAGAAGCTAGATAACCTCAGACGGTCCTTTCCTAGAAGTCTCTGTGTTTGAATTTCACTTTAACAGGTCCATTTGATCTCCAGCTCCTCTGCTAGACTGCAGATGTAGGCCCAGCAGCCATATGATCACTAGTATGACTCAGAGAAGCTCTGTGACAGGCAATTTACTTCCTTAGATCTCCCACCCACGCTCGGCTGGAGGGTTAAATTTGTGAGTGGAATAAACATTCCCTTTTCAAGGTGGAATCTAATTTTGAAGTGCTTTTACCAGCCCAGAGAACATAACTGTGGTAAGAG
Organism: Falco peregrinus; assembly: GCF_023634155.1. NCBI lineage: Eukaryota > Metazoa > Chordata > Aves > Falconiformes > Falconidae > Falco > Falco peregrinus. Next base: position 26,549,249 of record NC_073730.1, on the reverse strand, counting down.
AGGGAGAGTCTGAGTGTGCAAAGGACTGGAGGGCTCAGAGCTGCTCTATTCCAGACAGGGGGAGCAGAACTGAGATGGGCAAAAGCAGAGTAATTTCAGGATGTCGATGGAAGAAGAGAACAGATCAAACCAGAGCCTCAGTTTGTCTTTACCAAGGTCTGTGGTGTAATTGCATTAAAAACTTAATGGTAGAAATTGCTGTGTGCTGTAGCTGCTGCCTGAAGTACAAGAAGAAAACAGCATGGAAATACTGGAAACTCCACTTAAACATACAAAAACTTTTTACTGTAAGGGTGATTGAACACTGAAGAGGTTGCTCAGAGAGGCTGTGGTGTCTCCATCACTGGAGATATCCAAAACTTGACTGAGCAAGGTACTGAGCAACCTGCTGTAGTTGAGCCTGCTTTGAACAGGGGTGGTTGGACTAGGTGATATGCAGAGGTCCCTTCCAGCCTCAACTGTTCTGTGATTCTGTTCTATGGTTTGGTGAAGAATAATCATATAGGTGATGTTACGTAGCAGGATTTTGGCATACTCTGGGCAAAACTTGGTCTAAATCTGTGAGTAGCCCTCATTTGTGATAATAGCACCTGAAGACAGACTTGGGCCTGTTGGAGTGGGTCCAGAGGAGGGCCACAAAAATGATCAGAGGCTTGGAACACCTCTTCTGTGAGGACAGGCTGAGAGAGCTGGGGCTGTTTAGCCTGGAGAAGAGAAGGCTCCAGGGAGACCTTATTGTGGCCTTTCAGTGCTTGTAAAAGGGGGCTTATGTGAAAGATGAGGAAAGACTTTTTAGTAGGCTCTGTAGCAATAGCACAAGGGATAATGGTTCTAAATTGAAGGAGAGTAGATTCAGGCTAGATATAAGGAAGAAATGTTTTATAATGAGGGTGGTGAAACAGTGAAACAGGTTGCCCAGAGAGGTTGTAGATGCCCCATCCCCAGAAGCATTCAAGGTCAGGTTGGACGGGCTCTGAGCAACCTGATCTAGTTGAAGATGTCCCTGCTTATTGCAGGGGGTTGAACTAGATGACCTTTAAAGGTCCCTTCCAGCCCACACCATTCTATGATTCTATGATAAAAAACCTGTGCATCTTGGAGTGTCTGTTCCAATCTTGTCATGGATAACACTGCTCAGTCTGTTCCTATAACCCTTCCTCAAAAGCAAATGGTAGATATCATCGAAGATCTTCCATGCTGAAATATGTCAGCCTAAAGCAACATCTTACTGTCCAGGAAGTACCCATGTGGGACACTTAACTGGCCTTATATTGGCTAACAAATGGAAAAGACAAATACAGCCAGGTTCTGTCTAGCAACATAGAGGTAAAACCGATTCCCTCTTATGCTCCGTTTCTCTGGACTAGCCAGCTCTTCTCTGCACTTTTCTCTTTCACCATTGCTAACTTTTAAGGTTAGGCCATAGACAGTTGACCTGGAAGATCTAGGAACAGCAAATTCAAAAGGAGGTGTAAAGAATGGGGAACTACTTTGTTCTGTTGTTTTGCAGAAAGATTTTGTTATCCAGTGACTGCAGGGAGAAAAAAAAAATATATACCTTGCTAGTTACTTCCAGCTGAAATAAATCCAAAGGAGAAAATACTCATGCAGCAACAGTCTTGATCCCAAAGTCTGTTTATAATTATTCAATGCCTTCAACGCACTTTCGCTTCAGAAATACAAGGAAGCATCCTTAGCAGTAGGCTGCAGAGGAGAAAATATTAGTGTTTGCCTCTTCTACAAGTCACTTGTTACCCCACAAAGAGAACTGCTCTGATGGAAAAGTCACCTATGCAAAGCTTCAAAGTCTTTAACCTCTGGAATGTGATCTCTAACATCTTTCCATTCTCTGGCGTGTTAAGATACTGAGTTACGGTTCCTGAAGACTACTATGACAGGTGTGCCAAAAGCCCCAAATGATGATCCCATGTAACACAGTTTGCTTAAATTCCATGCTGGTGTAAAAACCAGCAAGCACATTGGGACTTTTTATTGTTTTATCTGCTTTTGGCATATACACTGACATAATTATATCCTCCTCTTCCTGTTATATGTTTGGGGAAATCTTGCCTGGATTAGAAGATAACACGTTCCAGTGCCCAGGATGCAACATTTCAGCATCATGATTCTTGCAGAAAGCCCCAGGGAATCATTCAGAGCAGAAAAAGAAGGCCTGGAAAACACTGTTGTGAAAAATATAGTCAGAAGTATATTTAAGTGCCGCGTACCCTGTGTAATGCGATCAGTTCAGGACCAGCAGAGAGGGGAGAGAGCTGCTTGTCGAAACTCCAGTACCATCTTGTACAACAGCTGACTGGTCCTGGGAGGCTTCCCATGCAAGTCCTAACCAGGCAAGGTTCTGCTTCATGCATAAGAGTTGATGGATTCGCAGCCCAAATTGCTGGCTCTGTTTATCTCTCTGAGTGTGGTACAAATCCTAGTTATTAAAAATCAAGAACAAAAAATCCAATTTTAGATGTAATATCGGTCTAGGTCCAATTTTGAGTAGGTGAAATAAACTAACTTCAGACACCAACGGACAGTTGACTGCTGCACAGTAAAACAACACAATTTAGTACAATTTTCCACAGCTGACGTGTTAATCAATATAGGACTCAGAATTTAACAGGCATAGAATTTCAATTAAACTGAATTACAGAAGAGTATAGTCATCAGCTAGGAAAGAGGTGTTTTAGCAAATGATACAGAAAACCGCACTTCATGCATAGAATCATAGGATGGTTTGGGCTGGAAGGGATGATAAAGATCACCTAGTTCCAGCCCCCCTGCCATGGGCAGGGACACTTTCCACCAGACCAGGTTGCTCAAAGCCACATTCAACCTGGCCATGACATGCTGTGCTGCAGCTGGTCTGTAAATTAAAAAGTAGGCTTCTGCTTTCAAATTTTCATCAACACTTAATTCTTAACCAAACTGTATCATTAAGGTAATTCCCCCCCCCCCCCCTCCCTTTTATTTTTCTTTCTCACCTTTCACATTTCTATTGGGGCTGTGAAAAGAGTAAGCACTGATTGTTTCTAAACTGACAGGTGCTTTGTCCAACAAGTGGGCTTGAAGCAAAATGAGCAAACAGGAGCCCAGGTGGGTCAATTCCATTTTGATTGCATTGGTCAGCAGCTGTGGCACGCTCAGCCAAGCGTGGGGGGCACAGCCACATGCATGTGCTGCATTGCGAGTATGTACGAAAACCCCTGTGGATGTGCATTATAGGCTTGATGCTCACTGAAACGCACTTGTGTGAACACGCACGCTTCAAATGCCCTCCTGTTTGTTGCTCTTCATGCTGACACTGATGGCTTGAGTTCAGAAAACCTCACTTCTCAGTCTTGTCTGTCCCAGCGTCCACTGACTGTCCTGATCGGTTGCAAACACTGACAGAGAGAACCCAACTGTTGTCACTTGCTGTTGTTTATATTTTTTATAGAAAATAGCAAGAAGGAATCGATTCATTTAAGTGAGGTAGATGAGTGGATTTTCACTGAGGTTAAGGGGTAGGAGTAGAGCAACACAATCACAAATGACTAAATTCCTAGCTTAGGAAATCTGCATCATCAACACTGTCTTTCAGCTGTGGCAGAAGTGTTTGCCCAAGTTGAATGAGAATGTGGTATGGCAAGACAGGCATGCTGCAGCTGGGTGTTCCAAAAGGATCTCTCCCAGATACCAGGAGGCAGGTCTAGGTTTCCCTGAAGAAGCTGGTGCTTTCAGCTGCCTCCAGCTTGTTTTGCTCTGGAGAGCTGTTGAGTGCAGGCTGTCTTTTTCAGAGCACAAGGCTCTAAAATGCAATTGGTGTGAGACAGTTTCTGTGTTTCTGGGCTTTTCCCTGAAACATCCATTACCAGTCAGGCCACCAGGGTGTAGGGAAAGGCTAGTAACTGTGCATTCGAAGGTGACCTGGTGTCTCTAAGTCTCAGTAGGTCCGATTGTGCTGTTTGAATGCTCTAGAGAGTGGCTGTGAGATACTGTGAATGGTATGACATATACAAGGAATTGCTTTTATACCTTCTGATGAGAATGTTATGCATTTGTGTGAATTTAGTGCTGAACTAACAGCCCAAAAAATGTATCCACAGGAGAGCTTACCCATGCCACTATGTCTCAGCCCTCATCTGGAGGGACCTGATTTTAGAGGTGAAAAGTAAAAACTTCTCAATAGCCCACTGAGCGCCTTTTTTCACTGTGAAAATATGCAACAAGGGTGCCAACCCTGGCAGCAGGTTTTGTCTTGTGGACACATTTCCACTGGCAGATGAACCTAAGACCACCGCATTCCCTTCAGCTGCATGATGTACACAGTTGGATACGCTTTTCCAAATGGTTATCTGCTCCAAGCTGATCTTCTCCAGCATTTTGCAGGTGCCCACCTGACCTTGCTCCCTCTAAAGTCCAGGCCCAGTCCCTATAAAAGCCTGTGACCAACTGGTGAGACCTGTTTATCAGTTTCTGCCATGGCAAGCGTAGACTTAAAATGCCTGTTCATGTTTCTTGGTTGTTGGTCATCGAGAAGGAAATACTGTGCAGGTCTGTAAGATGGTCTTTGGGATCTCTGCTTGCTTTTCATGTAAAGCCTCCTGCACCCTCAGATACTGATGGTATCTGTACTTTAAATAACTGTGCTGTCCTTTCTCTCTCAAATGCTTTCTCAATGGGCTCCTCCTCTTTGAATATTCAGGGTCTGTTCCTCTCATTTAGAGGGTAATTGACATTTCCATCATGCTGCACTTGTAGCTTTTCCTACTAAATGTCATTAAATTCACTTCTCTGTGGCTAAGGATACCTCTTATTTACACAAGAGTCCCAGCACCCCTGCATTTTCAAACACAGTAATTACATATTGTTTTTCTGTTAGCTCTGGCAGGTTAGGAGTCTAACTCCTGGCACGGTGGCTGCAGTGCTCCATGCAGAGTAGCTCTCTGGGTCACCTGCTCCAGAAGACAAATCCTACAGAAGCAGCAGGAATGCTAAGCTACACTGGGTAGTCTCTTGTTCACTCCCCTTCCTAGGCAGGCTTTGTATCTTCTGTGGCTTTGTGAGGTAGTCGGACCTATTTTAATCCTTCTCTGGATAGAGGTTTTTTTTAAAGTAACTGTGAGTACTGTGAGAGTGGTAAACCTTTGTGGACAGGGAACTCTTTCTGGATTTCACAGTGCTCTCCTGGCATCAAACCATATTTAGGTCACATATAACTTGGGCAAGCCATCGTTTCTGTTTGTTCAGGACACTGCAGAGCAGCATTGGGTGGGCCACAAGTTTAAGACTGGTGGTCCTCTGGTACCATCTGGTAGGTCTGTACTGCAGTGGAATCATGGCAGTGACTCCATCATGGCCGTAACCAAGGTCAGATCACTGAGAGGAAATGATGCTTTGGAATATCTGTAGAGATTAAAATGTTTGCTCATTTGGGCTCTAGTTAAGGAATCAGAAATATAAAAAATCCATCTATGTACATAAAGTATATACTGATTCTCCAGAAGTCTGTTCTTCCTGCTGCTGTATGGGGACATTCACTAGTCAGACTGGGTGTGATCAGTGTAAATCTCCTGTACTTCAGTGGAAGGATCAATTGCATTTATATGACATCCCAAAAAAGATGGTTCTAGTACATGTCTGGGCCAAGTAGAGCCTTGGCCATTTTACAGGCTTCCTATAAAGAGATACTGTGAAGTTGGGTTTTTTTTGGAGGGGGTTGTTGGTTTGTACACATTTGTACACACTGAAAGAATTATTCTTTCAGTAGCTACTATTATTTCTTTTGCTGTCACTAACACTTCTATCTAATGTGAAATAAATGGAGAGAAAATACAGCCTCTCTACAGCATTGCTCTTTTCTTGCTTTCTGCAGTGCTTGCTAATTAAATGGTTTGTTACATTTCCCCTTTTGTATGAAATGTATTTGTAAAAAACCCCCAGCCTGACTGTAAAGACACAAACCCTTGCTGAGAGAGTCAGAGGCATGTGGCCCATTGGATATTGCATCTTTTGTGTTTCAAATTTAAGATTTTCCTTTCCCACAGGAATGCAGAAGGTCATATTCCGTACTTGAGCTGGAGATGGCTGAGCCCAAAAATAATGCTGTAAGGCAGGGAGTTGAGCTGATGGCTGACCAGCATCAGGGTTAACACTTGTGAATAATTCTCTGCCCTGTGCTAACTCCAAAGATTACAACAGCTATTTCTTTTCAACTCATTACTACCTGGTTAGAAGCCTGATCCAGACCCTGCTGGACACAGCGGAGGCCTTCCCACTGGGCTGAGATTTGGGTCTCTTTGTCCTTTTGGTTGGGAGTGCCTACTAATGGAGAACTCAGAAAAAGGGAGGTTGATCTCATTGGCAAATAGAGAAACTGCCAATTGTTGGCCATTGGGCACCTCTGAGAATAGAGCTGCGTATGGCCAGTAACAGTTAACTCTTGTTGACACCCACCAGCTCTGGAAATGGTTTTTGGTGGTGTTGGAGGTAACCAAGAAAGCTGGGCAGATCGCGGCAGGTCAGCACACCAGAAATGTTTATTGTTGCTTTTGTCTAAGGACCAACAACAAATAACAAGAAGGTTTGAGTTTTGAAGGAAATGTTAAAACTGAATTGGGCTGTAGCCCTGTACAAATTTTGTGTTTGCACACATTTAGCAAAGCCAGAGGTTGTGACCTGAGGTCACTGCAAGCTGATGAGAGGGGAGCTTGCCTTGGGGAGTACTTCTCCATTCTTGCAGTTACAGAAATCTGTGGATGAGGTGAAAGGAATGGATCAAATATGGTTATGCTTAAATCTGTGATCCTTGAGTGAAGGTTATATAAACATCTAGGAGTGTAAAACTGGAGGGGAACTATGTACTTACTGAAATAGAAGAAGAAACAGTTTTGTATAGAGAGGATGAATAGTTCAAACAAACCTATATTGTCCCCAAAAATACCATCCACCCTCCTCTAAACGCTATTGCTGGGTAAGTCTTGCCTTGAAATCATTCAGAGATGCATCCCCAGAAAGTGCTCTTTAGAAACCTCTTCTGCCTTCCTGGAAGCACCAGCCTGTCCTTTCTGTTTTCTGCAATGGGCTAAGAGAAAAGGGCTCCAGTTTCTGCCTGGCACCTTCATCCAAACTGAGGATATCCTTGGGCATAACTGGGTTTTGAAACATTTTGATCATAAAAATTAAATGAAGATGGGGGTTAAATCTTATTTCCCACTGTTCCTGCACTTGTTCTCTCTGACACCAGTATTTGATGTATGTAATAAGCTGATATGTGCTGGAAGAAGTGAAGGATGTGCCTGTCTGTTACAGATTAGCAAAATGTTAGAGTAGCTTTGGCCTTAGGAGACTTGAGGTAAATTGACTTAGCCCATGTAAGTGCAAACTCACAGCTTGCTGGACAGGTTATAGCCACAGACTGAGGAGAAGTTTCTTTTGGATCAAGATTTACTGTATAGACTCGAAAGGAAACTAAAGCACAGGTTAGATTTTAAACTGTGTAATGCCAAGATATCTTTAGGTTTTGGCAAGTAATCTAGCAAAATCAAGTTACTTCACAGGATTTCTGTCATCTTACACTGCAGAAATCTTGTACAACTGCAAATTCTCTCAAGTCTTTCCTCAATCTTGAGCTCCCAGGTACCAGGATTAAGCTGAAGGCTGATTTCAGTGCCAGGATCTTGCTGGCCATGGACAGCATGGAAATCAGAGGCATGTTCATACTGCAGATTTGAATCCAGACCTTTTCCTCCTTCTCCTCAGCAGCCCCATTTCTATTCCTTGCATAGCTAGACACAGACTCTCAAAGAGAAATGCTTTAGAGATGTTCATGATCTCTCCTAAACCATGGACTGTGGCCTTTTTTCCCCAGTTATTACTGGTTTTGTAAGATATAAATGTGATTTTGCCCAGAGGTGTGTTCAGTTGCTCCAGGCAATCTGGATACACAGAATCTGTCTGTCAGGATTTGAGGGTCAAATGACTGTGTCTCATTTGAAAGGTGGCTTCTCCTGAGTCACCATCTGTCTCCAGACTGATCTTGCCATGCCATCAAATGCAGATAGATTACTCCAACACATCCCAGAAGCTTGTGTTTCTCCCTCAGCACATCCCTGCAGTGAGAGTCACCACTCAGCACAACCAGCTTTTACATATTAAGAAGCAAACCTCGAAGAGGTAGACACAAGTGGGAAGCATTCACCTATACCAGCAGATGCCTTCTAGGTTCAGCTGAAGACTTTGTTTCACCAGTTCTGTTTCACGCCCCCTATAAAACACATCCTGTATCCCTGCATCCTAATTTCAGTCTCCGTAGTCTCAGCTATGTCCTCTGTAGTAAATTTCCGTACGAGTTAGAGCCGTTCTAATTAGCACAGGTTTCCTCACATTAAGTGACTTGTGGTTTTTGGTTTGTACCTCTCTCCTGCCTTTTTCCTTTGCTCCCAGCCTGTTATGCCCTGGCTTGTGGGCTATTCAGAAGGGCTGCTTTCTTTTTGTTTTTTTTAGTCATTCATCATATTAGTAAATATTGATGCTTCTTTCATTCATCCACATGAAGAGGATGGGAGGAGAAGCAGGGTTTTTTCTGGGGACAAATATGCTAGTAATATCCTTTCAGCCTGAAAGGCATAAGAGAGCTGCCACCAACTCCTGACGATGAGAGGAAAATTCACAGTCAAACTGCCTGTTACTATTATCATGGGGAAACTGAGTCAGAGACATTACAACCAATATTTTACCTGAGAAATGTGAGTGTCTTTTTAAGAGCTTTCATTTGACTTTAGGAACCAAGGTCAAGTCCATATCTGAATATTTGTATTTCTCTGTCCTCAATTGATTCCAAGCTGGAAAATCTGGGTGTAAAATCTGGGTGCCTCAACTCCCAGTCCTGTGCTTTGCCACTGCAGTGCCTCCCATCTCATGAGATTTTGTGGAAATCACCCTTCCCCACCATGCCTCAGTTTCCCTGCTTGTAAAATAGGGAGCCTGCTTAGTTTGGAGAGCAGATGCAGAAGCAGTGAGTTACTTCAGTCTTGGTGGTGAAACAGGAAAACACGGAGGTGCCTCTAGATACTGGCTGTGCAGCCTGTGTGACCTTTGCTTTTAATGGTGCCACAGCACATGCCCCTTTGCAAAGCCCCAGAGAGTCTGCCTGCAAAGCTTCCTATCACCTGGACCTTGTGAGACCCAATCCATCTCCAGGCAAGATCCTCATCATTCACCGAGCTTTTAATTCCTTAGAGAGGTAGAAAAGACAATATTCAGCAGCTGGTTATTTCTTCCTTTCCCTCAGTCCCTCACACAGAGTGTCAGTTAAAAAAAAAAAAAAATGGCAGAGAACTGGCCATTAGCAAGGAAAACAGTTTAGGGAAGAGACGAAATAAAAATGCAATCAATTATCTCTCGCCGTGCCCAGGTGTGTGGGTGCAGTCAATTTTCAAAGTCATCGAGAATTTTAGATGAGAAAAGGGAAGCTGTTCATGGCAAATTGCAAGTGTTGGGGGAAGGAGGAGGGAGAAGGAGAGAGAAAGCAGAAAGGGGAGAGAAGGAGAGATTAATTTCCCTCTTGAGTGAGAAGTGTGTTTGAGACAGACAGATGGGCTGTAAATACTCCAAACCAAGGACAGGAGCTGAGACAAGGGAGAGGCTGGTGATTGAAGTGTGACTGTGATGGAGGTAGTACATTTCCTGGCCAAGGTGACTGGTTTTGTTCTGAAAGGGGGAGATTTCTGAGATGTGGCTGCGGCACTTCACATCAACCTGGACCAGGACAGCATATTTAGACTTGATAAGTGATATCCAGGTCCCAGTGGGGTTTTCCTTAAGGGTCAGCTTCAACTGCCTGCCTTGTAAGGGAAGTCTGAAGGGGGGAGAGGAGGGGAAGAAAGAAAGAAAAAAGGGAAGGGGGAGGGGAAGGAAGGAAGGAAGGAAGAAAGAGAAAGACTCTCTTCTTTCCTTGTTAAAATTATTGAGCTGTCTACAAGTGGTGAGCGAGGGGACCATGTGACCGGCAGTTAATCACATTGCTGTGAAATGTGACTGTTGCTGATAATAGGATCTTTCCTTCAGTAGAATTTCTGTTTCAGAAGTAGTGATTTTCACAAAGAAAAGAGGTTGAGGGAGATATCATTTCAGATCTAACAGAGCCTGTGTATATTTTCTTTAGGGAGAAAAAACTCCTTTTTCCTTTTCCGTTTGGCATCCCTGTTTGTATTATTATTATCATCATCTATTTTTCATTTTCACAGCCCAAACTCACCGAGTACAAATGTAACCCAGCTCCAGTCTGCCTGCTAGCAGATTAGTTCCCATTTAGTCATAAAGTTAACCAACCTTGTTCCAATCAATTAATCCCTAGAACCCTTAATTTATTGATGCCCCAGTCTATGCTAGCCGTCGAAAAGATGAACGTCCTGCTTCAAAATGAACTGGTCTGTCTTTCCTCCAAGACACAGGAATTATAAGAGGATGGTAGTAAATAAGCATTTAGAAATCCCTTCTGTACAATCAAAGGCAACAGCAGCACAGAGAAGAATAAAGGGGATTTTAGCATGCATGAAAAACAATGCAATAAATGAATCAGGCTCTCGGGACAGGAATAGCAGGGCTGTGGAGCCACTGTGGGCTCAGCTGAGTTGGTTCCTTCTGTCATGAACTGATCTAATGTACGTTAGGCTACTGAGAGTCCCAGGCAAGTGAAAGGGTGTTCATCTAGACACCTACCCACCTTCAGATTTCGCTTGCCAGAATCTCTTTGCTCCTTTTTGGAGAGCATGATATATTTTCACCCTTGTTCTCTAGGTGTCTTGAATGGATTTAGTGGTTAATCCAACAAGAAATTCCTCCAAAGCACACTAAAATAAGTAGGAGTCTCTCTGTTGGTTTCCCTGGCTTGTAGATCACGTGTTGCTAAAGCAGATGCTTTAGTCAGAACTAATTAAGAGTTGATCTGGTTGCATAAGAGAGAAAAAAATGTAGCAATGAAAGCATTGAAATACTGAGGTTGTTTCCATGTTACGAGAATGAAAAGGACCTATTTTTAATTTCCTCTCCATATTTTAAATCATAGTTGTTACTAACACATGTTCCTTTCTAAAAAAAAAAAGTATAAAAACAACAATTGGGAAAACAAAAAGCACCTATAATTGTTTTTATATTACAAAATAAAAGAAATAAAACCCCCTAAAACACAGCAATCAGCTCATTTCTGGAAAAGAAACGAAGTGCAGGCTGGGGTACTCAGAAACGCCTAAAAAAAGGCCAGTTCTCAGCTCTTGTGCCCTTTCGGCAACAGGACACACTGTGGCTCGTCTGACAGCTTTTGCCTTCTCTGATCAGTCTGGCATACTCTTCTGCCTGACAAATGATCTGCAAACAGACCCACATTTTCTCAGGTACGCCAGATCAAAATTACTTTGCCAAGCAGTTCCTGGGTGGTGGTTCAATGGCAAGCCATTCTTCATGGGAGCTACGTTTTGACAGGTGATCTCCTTCAGGTGGGCTCTTCCCTCCAATGAGTTTTTTCCTTGTGCCTGCATAGGCTGAACATGGGTGAGGCATCACTTTATGGTTGTGAGATGTGAGCCAGCAGAACACTTATCTCTTGCAAACTGTGAGAAAGGCAATTTACGGCAAGCACAAATGTAGCTGGGGCAAAGGGATTTTCTCCTAGAAAATCTTTGTGGAAATATTTTTTGATGCTATGCCCTCCTTGGTCTCTTCACCAGACAACATGTCTAGGCTGTCTTCTCTCATGCAAGAATTAGCTTGACCAAGGACAGGCATGTTCTTGTGGACCAAGTGAAGAAACGGTTCCTTTTCTTGTTTCTGCTGCTGCATTTCCTTGGTGAGGTTGCAAACATCACATCCCCATTCACGCTTTGGTTTTAATCTGCAAATGGAGGAGCCTGGCAGCCTTTGAAAGGTTTTTACTCTTGGCAGGTATTATTTTATTTGTTGTTGTGACCAGCTCTTTACGCCTTAGAAGTTCTGCATTAATTTTTGCATTGGGGAACACCACTTAAAAGAATGTGCTACAGCAAATGCTGATTCCTGGCTCAGTACTTGAAGTTGTGCCTGTGTGGTGTTCCCTTCAGTTCTCAGTAGGCTTTCCTGGCAACAGGGAAGGGAAACTGGGAGGAGGAAATAGCCGAGCCATGTTTGTCCAGTCCTGTGCCCAAGCCACCCCGGGCAGTTAACTGATCTCTGCAGCTCAGGGACAGCACCTTGCTGAGGTAGCAACACCACTCCTCTTGCCAAGAGAAGGGTCTCTCCACTTGGAGTACATCTTATATTCTTCCCTTGAACAGTGCCTGGTGACAAAGAAAGGCTGTCAGAGTAGGTTGGGTTTGGTCCCACTTGGTTTGGCATTTCTTGTGAAAGTTTCTCTGTGGGGTTTTTCTAGACGGGCCAGAAATTCCCTGTCCCTTCTGCTCTCTCCACTCTTTGCTAGAATAGCTCAGGTATGTTTCTCTGTAGGATGCTTCAGTCCCTGCAAAGTCACACACAGAGCAAGGACCGATTTCCCATATCTTCTTACTGAACCGAATGGTTGTTCTGCTAGAACACAGTCCCAAACATGGCAACTCTCTCGACTGCTGCCAGGCCCTTACAGCGCGGTCCAGCTGCCTTTCCTTCAGGTTTCCAGCATGCTTGAGGCAGGCCTAAGGGCCCTATTTGAATGCAGTTCAAGATACATAGTTCTGCCTCATTTCCAGCCTCACAGCTTCATTCTCTAACCTGTCGTCCCTCATCTCCTGTTCCTATACGCTACAGCACTGCAGCCCACTTGCATATGCTTCTTGCTTCCCCTTGTTTGCTTTTTGCACTTCCTCCCTTTGCCCACACTGGCTTGCTTTCACAGGCAGTGTATTTATTGCTAGCTGGCAACGCGAGCTCTTGGACATACATTCAATTATCTTTGAACAATTTCCATTTACTCTGGTTTTGCTTTTTTCCCTTTCAGTTTCACTGAACACTGCCTGCATTTTCTCAGAGCTTTTTCAACTGCAAATACAGCCTGCTTCTGTTCTCCCTACTTTTTTTTTTCTTTCCACATTTTCCATGTTTTCATTAAGCTCCCTCACTAAACTTTGTTGACTGCTTCTCCACTGCTGCCCTTTCTGTACATTTGCACTCAGAAGGGCCCAAGTTTAACCTCAGCGTGTTAAATGCTCCCTTCACCTGGAAGGAAGTCAATGGTACAGGCAGACTGGGCTTATCCCAACTCCTCCACACCAAAATGTCTTTCTTTTTGATGTACGGTAATCTCCCCCTCCCTTGCAGTTTCACTCTTACCTGTTTTTCCATTAAAACTTTACTTATGCTTTACTTTTACGCCAGTGGAGTACGCTGCAGAGATGATAAGGGTCACTTCTCTTTACTGCTCAGGTGAATGTGTGTTTTTGATCTTCAAATCAGTTCTCAAGTACGTTATCTTCCCTGAGAGCTTGCCTACACTCAGAGTTGCTGCTTTCCACTGCTTATTCTCCCTTTCCTCTGGCTGGTAAAATATGACTGCATTTGGACCAACTCTTTCATAATCTCTAGGTTTTTGTAAGGGAGACATTTTGATTCAATATCCACAAAGAGATGGGATATTGCAAGAAAGAAAAGTGGTTCGATTGTCCATCTCTGAAATCACCTAGACTGGATGACTTTGTGGAAAATTTGCTTTGGTCAAAATCTTCAGGAACATGGAAAAATCTGTACTCAAGTACAGAGGTACTCAAGCTATTTTTAAACAAGCTGTCTTAGGCACAGGAGAAACAGCAGGAGGTAAGCCACACAGAGACACACGATGCTGTAGTTTGAGTGCTTCTAGTGATAGTTCAAGCAGCACTGTAATACACTGTGGTTACATTTGGGACTGCAGCATAGAGATACCAGCCTGCCATATAGCAAAGGACTCCTCACCTCTGGTGGCACTCTCTGTACTGGTACCCCTTGACTTAAATTCTGGTCACCTGGGTGAGAACCTGTGGAGATATCCAAAAGATGGGATTAATGAAATTTATGAAAGAAGATGCAGAGGGTGATCTATCACTATGTGAACATGAGCCGCTTGTCCGAGCTGTCCTCCACAACTCCATTAGCAACATTAGCTAGTGACGGAGGCTATCATGGTGGTATCCCCTTTAAGTACTCTTCTTCCACCCACCCACACCAATAGCTTGTAGTTCCTGGTGAGTACAGCCGTGAGACAGAGGCCTCTGGCCTTTCTCCTGTAAGTACTTGGGTATCACTTACTTATTGGGCATGGAGCTAATTGAAGGGTAGTTAATGCCATCAAGCTTTGGGATGTATTTATATTTTTAACTACATGTAAGTGATTATCAACATTATAAATAATTACAGTCTGCCTCCCAGCCCCTCTGCTCCATTCCACCCTGCTAATTGCAACGCTTAGATCTCAATGAGCTCATTATGTTTTGTCGATATTCAGCTCTTTGGCTCGCTCACTTACTAGGGACCGGGGGGACGCAAATGGGAGCTAAAGATTGAAAATGCCAAGCTCCTAGGGATTTGAGTTAGCGATCATCATTGCTTCATCTCTATGCACAATTTATTCAGCACTCCACCTTCCCTAATAAATTATAGATCCCTCAAAGGGAAGCTTTGCCAAGGGATGGGCAATTGCCTTGCTCGCGGGGGAGCCCATTCTGTGCAGTATTGAGCATCTTTGACATCTGGTCCTCTCAGGATTGGATCCCTCCTGCCCTTCCCCTCCGCCCGTCTCTTCCACCCCTTTTGGGAAGCATTAACCTTTTCAATGTGATGTATGTGAAAGGGCGACAGTCAGCAGTGGCAGTTCCTAATGGATTCTGTTTGTTTGGTTGTTTGTTTGTCTGAACTGCCTGCAATGCTGTCCAGATTTCTTGGAAAAGCAAGCCAGAGTGCAACCAATATTTTAATTAGCAGCAAAAGGCAGAGGGACTTTTAAAGAACAGCGTTTAAATTCACAAGTAAGGAGCAGATGAATGTGAGGCAGGGGACTCGGGATTCAGTCCAGCTGAAGATGGTAGCACATAGTACCTTTAAGGAGGGGATGAATTTTCATTTGCCAGGCCAGTGTGGTGAGATGCTTATAGTGGTCTTTTGGGGCTTGTGGGCTACAAAAGGGTGAGTTTGTGCCCCTTACATTTCTTCCCCGCTGTGCAAAAGGAGCAAAGAATTGTCATATCTGCCTTGCCAAGGACTGGGAAAAACCCCAGTGGGGAGTGCTACTATACAATAAGATCTAGACCTAAGGAACTGAGTTATAGGGGCAACCCTTCACCTACCACTCTCTCTTCAAACAGGATCTCTTCTACTTTCCCCTCTCCTGATAGCTGTTTTCCTAATTCTGCCTTAAGTTGGGGAGCTGCAGCCTCCTCGAGGTATTTTTCTAGTGCTTCGCTAGTCTTATCACTGGAAAGCTTCCCCCAAAACCTAATCTTAATCTGTTTTATTGTAAATTAAAGCCATTGTTTCTTGTCCCATCACCAGGAGATGCAGAAAAGTTTATCCTGTTCTACAGCAGCTTTTACTTATTTGCGCACTCTCTTCACTATTCTGTAGTCCAAAGTCCACAAATCTTTTCCATTTTACCTCCTCGGGCTGTCTGGACCTGTGCTCATTCTTTCCAAAGCCCTTAAAGTCACCAGACAATTAAGCTGAAATTAAACCAACTTGAGGAGCGGCAGAGTCTAACTCAGCTTTGTGACTCCACAGCCAAACGCTGCTTCTTGCGCGAGCCTAGGAGGCAGCTGGGAGCTCCAACATCCAGCTTTGCTGTGACCAGAAATGGCTGCTGAGTGAAGAGCGTCAGACAACCTCAGTCCTCTGCGTAAGGGTTGACAGCAGCAGCAAACATCTTTTGGCGCCCGCAGGTGAATATTCCCCAGTGATTCAATGTGAACCTCAGTGTCCAAAGTGAATCTGAGGAGGAGGAGCTCTCTCCAAGTCATGCAGAGGTTGGTGTTGCTATGCCACCTGAGCTGTGGATCAGTAAGAATTCTCCAGGTGATACTGGAACTTGTGAATAGAGGCAAATAGGGCTCTTGGAATTATTTCTTGTTAGTAATATGGAGATAGAGATAGGCAACAGAAGTAGACAGTGGGAGAGCAAAACAGGATGTGGCCTCAAAAACCATGAAGGTTTAAAAGGAAAAAAAGAAGTCATATAAAATAATTAAGTTTACAAATAAGCACCCTAAACCGACAAAAAAACCCAAACCAAAACAAACTAAAACCCCCCAAACCGCCTCCTATACCTGTTATCTCTGACCACTGAGACTGTTACTCAATCTAGCTTCTCATTTTGTTGCATGGGCGCTGTGCCAGAGTAAGGAGCAGTGCAGCAGGCAAGGTCGCACCACGGTACGGAGAGTTTGAAGGGGAAGTGATTTTTATAGCCGTGACACTCTGGAAAATGGAGAGTTGTGAAGTTTGCTGCTTAGGTCTCTCATAAACTCCAGGGGCTGCTGGTTAAATTATGGTCACAAGCATGTTGTTATGAAAGGCCTTTTCACCAGGGAAAGCAGTGACTCTAAAGCTGGCCCACCAGTTAATGCTGTATCCCCTTGCAAGCACTTGTTCTGAGATTCCCCTTTTGTAAATCAAGGGCCACTCCTGCACTGACTGTACAGCCGTGTACTTCCAGCCACTTCAGCAAAGCTGGCTGTTGTTTCAATGAGAGGAGCTGGTGAATCTGAGGTTTGGCAATGGTTTATTCCATCCCATCAAAGGAGTGAGGGGAAGAGACAGGCAGTGGAGAAGGGGAGAGCTGCAGACCTTTCCAGCATCTTTATCCAGACACAGACCCGCTGCTGCCAGCAGTCCTTCCCCAGGGAACGTGATGTAGGAAAACAAGCCAGCTTGGGTGAGTAGCTTTTTTAGCAAGGGCTTTGTGACAGCAGTCAGAGGAGTATTATTTGTGGCAGGACTATATATAACTATATTTGTGTGCATGTAGATTAAATATACATATGTGTAGTGCCTTATCACTGCATTCCAGCTTGAATGTAAAACACAAAGGAAAAATCAAAGGTTTTAGAAAAAGCTAAATTTATCTGGGAATGGGAATTATAATAGAAAAGAGGCAATTAATTGGGGGTGGGTGTAGAGATTACAGTAATATTTTACAATTTTTTACAAACATAAAAATTACATTAGTTTCTCGGCCTACTGCTTCTTCCTATTCACCAATACCACTCTGGAGTGATCACGTACAGATGAGGCGTGTCCAACAGATGCAGAGAGAGCTCCGTCCCGGCTTATGCGTGTCCCTGCTTTGGGGAGAATTCCCCCACTACAGCAGATAGCCTGAGCTTAAGCGTGGCAGTAACCCTTGAGTCCGAGTCAGCAACGTAGGCAGAAATGAGGTCTTGGCACTCATGAGCTGATGCCCCTTCTTATGTTACTTCATCTGACTCTGTTTGCCCTCTCATTCTTTAGTGCCACTCAGTCCCAAGCGAAGTACCCACCTTCATCATTGATTCATCCCTTGAGCTGGACCTGCTCTGTCATCCCAGCCCAGCCTGGTCCTTGCAGAGAGAGCAGGTGCCCTGTCTCTGGTTCGGCCAGGCGTAGTTCCCATTGCAAAACCAATCCCCAGATCTTTTTTGTGCTCTGTCAGCCCTGGAAATGCGCCACTTGCAGCAGAGCTTTCTGTTGCCTGCAGCGTACTCCACTGTGCCTTATTCTGAATCAATACTTGCAGATACTGGAGATAACTCAGGGAGAGAAATAAATTAACATAGCTGAAGAAACAAAGATAATGATATTTTTTCTTCCTTTTCTTTTCTTCCCTCCCTTCTCCCACAGAATAAAATTTTCTTTTCTTCTCCCTCCCATCCTCATCTCAATGACCTGCACTTAGCAGGGCTCCAGACTCTTGAATTATTTCCCACTTTTCCATAAAGCTTTAAATCTTTTTGCTTGTTTTAATTGAAAAATTTCAATCAATCAATTTGCCCCTTCCCTACCCTCTCGCCTTCCTCCCCTCCCCCAAACAGACCCATTTGCAGTAAATAATCTGTAGCCAGACTTTCTGCTGTAAAGAAATAAATAATTCTGAATTTGCTGAATCCCGCCTGATCTCCCAGCTTTAAATCACTGCATTTTGTACTGAGCTCAGCCAAAATGTTGAACACACTGAAGCATGACTATTACTTGGAGGCTGCAAGTGTTTTTAAAGGTACAGCCTCTGAGGCCATGGTCCTTCTTCCTCTCAGGACAGTCTGCGAGAGGAGCTAAGCCAGTTCCTGAGGATAAGTTGTCTCTTACTGCAGTTTGCCCACTACGAATGCAGATGTTGCCCTGTCTTAAAGGGACTTAGCAAAGACTGATTGAAGGCGGGAGGGTCTTTGAGCAGGTCCTTGGGAAGAAGCACCTTGACTGAAACTATCTAATAGCCACTGGACTGAGTTCTTTTCCAGATGGGTGATGTAAGGTAGGTTCCAGGAGGTCCTCTGCATCTGCTCAGACACTGGAGAGCAAGTGTCTGTGCTTCCAAGTGCAAATAGTTGCATTTGGACACCCAAGAGCCTGGGGTACCCCAGCCAGAGGAGAAAGGTCCCCCAAAATCATTACAAGTCCTGCAATCATTGTCAGCATTCTGCAACCCTCTTTATCTTTCCTCTATTAAAAAACTTTAAAATTAGCTATATGCAGGTTTATGTCACAAAGGAACACAACCCTCGTATGTCTTAATTTCTTTAATTTCTTCTTTTTAGGATTGCTCTTGTCAAAGCTATAGACTATGCCCTGTCTAAAAATGCAAGCTGCAGCTAAAGAGGAAAAACGCAGCACGCAACAGATTTACTGATGCCCAGTTATGATTTATACAGCTCATGAGCTTCCAACAATTTAGAGATGAAAAATGGTTTATCTACACTTTCGTGTGTTGAGACACTCTTTCTACTATTTACCTTGAAACCAATTTTGTTTGGGCGGTGGTGAATGTTATGCATAAAGCCATGAGTGGAATGTTTAATGGGAACTCTCAGACGTGGAAAAATGGATGTCATCATGCTTCTGGGCTGAGATGTGAGGGACTAAGAGGATCCTCAAAAAGTTCTGCTCATGATTTTCTAGTGTATTTTGAGGGTTTTAATTAGAATTGGAAAGTATTGTACTCTTCTTGCATTTCCAACCAAGCTGAAAAAAAGAACTGTCAATACTTAACTTTTCATGCTGTTTTTCCCTTGTGCATTTGAGAACATTCATCAGTGATAGGAGAAGATTGTGAATGCTGGATTTTCACTTGGAAATTTCTTCCCCTCTCCTCATCCCTTCTCAGTATATCAGAGAAAATCAGCTCTGTAATTTTCATTGACTGTCTAAAGAGCTGAGGTCAGCTAATCCACAAGGGCTCCTTCCCAGATTTGGCAAGAGACCAGATTTAAACAATAGCAAAGTTCAGAAACACTAAAAATCACAAGAAGAGACTCATCCTAGTGTTCTCCTGATACTCCAAATAAACATCTGTCAGATCTTAATGTGAGACCAGTAAATGCAGACCCAAATAAATTTGGGGACAATTTGATAGAAGCTGTTATAATCAGGGTTTAAGTATCTAATTTTTAAAGTATACCAACACAAAGAGCAATGCTGATGCAATATTTTCATGAATGAAAATACACTGGTGCCGAAATTCACCCTTTCTGGGTTTTTCTTTTTCAGCTGTCAGCTTGGTTCTGACCCCTGTCCCTTAGATAACCTCATCAGGACTCAGTGCTCCATTTTCTTTGGTCATTTTACACTTTAGGCCAAACCTCATCAGGACTCAGTGCTCCATTTTCTTTGGTCATTTTACACTTTAGGCCAGATTACATTTACAGGAGGGCCCACTTCCATCTCCCACTGGTGTAGAGGGACCATGAGATGGATAAAATGTAACTTTCATGGAGCAATGTGAAGATGGCGTTAGGATAATGGAGCGGCAGTCAGAGATGTCACTGAAAAAATTGTGTTCGTAGCGCTGGTAAATGGCTTGTGGATTCAGAGGTAAAAATGTGCAGTGGCCCTGTTGTGTTCCCAATGTTACTTTGGTAGTGTCTTGAGATATCTTAATCCTCTCTGCTTCCGTGCTTGCTCTGGACAGCTTGATTTTCCTTTCCCTGGCTGTGTTTCTTGAATCCTATGTTGAATTATCTGCTCCTTCTTCATGGCCACATGTGGCAGCAGCTCTGCAGCTCTGTATTGCGTGGAGGCTTTCATCAGCAGCAAAATGCATTCAGCTGGGTGGTTCCTTCAGTGGTGCTGCTGTGCTGCAGAGGCAGAGCTGGGGTACACAGCCGCTCCACCACACTCCCCTCCGCTCCCCTTGTCTCTGCTGCCCTTCAATGGCAGCACTCTGGCAGGATCAGGAGTGTTTGGCTCTGTTCTGGCACTGGCTCCTGTGCAGCAGTTCCACCTTCTTGCCTTTTTCTCTCTCTGCCTCAGGATCCCTCTGCTCACCACGCCCAGGTGTTAGCTGGGATCGGCTCGTTTCAGTTTAGTTCATGAGAAGGTCAGACGCGATAGCTGATATTGAAATGAGTTCATGGTACAACGTGATCCTTGCAGCGCCGTCCCTCTGGCAGAGATAAAACAGTGCTCTCCACGATACCTGTTCCCCAACCTCCTCTTTCAGAGGAGGACAGAAAATTACAGGCCTCTGATTATTCAGGGAGAAGCAGCACACAACTTCAATCTTTGTAACCTCTTCCACCACAATCAAGCATTTCAGGACAAAGGCCTGAAAGCCTGAAATAGTCAGTCAGGGATCTTTCCTCCCAGTTCCTTCCCTGATAACATACAAGAGGAATAAAAGTGAAGTTTTGTCATTGCTGTTATGTCGTTTCCAAAAACATCTGTCCCATTTGGGATCAGGAACTGAGGCTGTTGGGAACAGAAATACTCTCCCTGGGGAGTGTCCTTTTGCTATTTCCAGGCTGGCTGTGGCCAGAGCATTTGTAGATCTTAAGGCCACATGGTCTGGTTGCATTTCCGTAGCTTGACCTGCCAAGAGGGTGTCACCAGTAATTCCCATGTCGAGCCTGGTTCTTACGCTTGAGCCTCGGTCCCACTGGAGGTGGCAGACTCTCCCCAGAACATGCGCACATGCACCTTGCAGCCCTGCAAAACCGAGAGCCTGAAGCTTTAGTGCTTGCCTGGCCAGGCCCTGCTCTCTCGAAAAGTCAGTAAAGAGGACTGGGTAAGTCCTGCCTCCTCCCCACACCCCCTTTTAGATGCTTTCTCCTTTGACAATGACTTTGAAATAGGTAACCAGATATACTAGACATTGTGAACCTTGTACCCCTGGAGTGACAGTCTCAGGGAAGGATGCATCATCAGCCTCAGGCTTGCACCGTGTTAAATGGTGATGAAAAGCCACAAAATAGCCCCTCACCCCCTGCCACCAGGACTTTATATTGTCTCAATTACACTTTGCTCAGAGTGCCCCCCCCCCCCCCCCCCCCCCTTAGATGTGATATGGGCAGCACATCTTATTTATTAGAGAACAGCGTCAGCCCTCTGAAATAAGACAAGTGAGAAACTAGTGAAAACAGCTCTGCTAAAATAGAGGACTAGTTCTGATCAGGCCGGGTGCGATATAACATGGTGGGTTAAACCCTTGTAATGCCATTTTCCATTAGAACTCTTGTTGGAGTCAGGAAGGGGTTTCATCCATTGATGGAAGCTGTTATAAACAGATGACAAAACCTCATCCATATTTCTCTTGAGATTGTACAAAGCTGACAGTATGCTAGCTGACCACAGTCATCTGGGACTCTCCCACACAAAATAACACTCTTCATAAATAACAGGATTGTTGTGCTGGACTGAGATTTGCTGTAGAATTCGGTTTTGTCAAACAAAGAACTACTTCTGGCTTTTAATTTGAGCTATTAAAAAGATTCACCTTTCACTTTCTGTCTTATCTTCCTTCCCCTTTAAAGATTCACCTTTCTCTTTCTGTCTTATTTTCCTTCCCCTTTCTCTCCCTTTCCTATTTTTTTTCTTCTTCTCTGTCTGTCTTTAGGATAACATAAAGCTGTTTGTCTAAAACAAAAGACTTGCATGGATCTGGCCAGCGGTGCCTCTGGATTGAATAGTCATGATTTCAAATCCTGTTTAGGACTAAACTTGGACAGATTCCATAAGCTAATAACCTAGTGCAGTGTTTCAAATTGATGGAGGTGCCGTCCTCTAGATGAGACATAAAAACAGAGATCCAATCTGCTTGGCAGAGACCCCACAGGACTTATCAAAGATGAGTGGGAGCTGCTAACTGTTTTGCCCTTGTCAAATCCTTACCACCACCACAGCTTCTCTTCCTGTTCCAAAGCAATGACACTGGACCTTATGAAAATGAGATGGCGAACTTGAAGGAGCCATCCTTTTTCTAATTATTTAAAGCAGTTTGCAGTGTCTGGCAAAAGGGGGAAAGAGAGATAATCCACTCACTTGAAAGT
Source organism: Falco peregrinus (assembly GCF_023634155.1). Taxonomy (NCBI): domain Eukaryota; kingdom Metazoa; phylum Chordata; class Aves; order Falconiformes; family Falconidae; genus Falco; species Falco peregrinus. The sequence continues at coordinate 26,526,819 of NC_073730.1, read as the reverse complement.
GAAATGACCCTGAATTTCAAAAAGCAAAACAAAAGCGAGTGAATGGTGCCACCATGCTCTGCAGCAGTGACATTATTAAATGATCAGTGAGCTATTAAAGCAGCAACATTTAGTACCTCCCATAATAACTTGTACTGCTAACTGGTTTCCAAATTGAGATTTTTATTGCCTCCATGCACAGACAGAACAAGGCTGTGTCTGTGCTTCTAGAGGCTACAGTTTAAGCAGGCTGTTTGCAATAGGAACGATGAATCTTCTCAGTTGAAAAACAGTAACGGCTTGTGAGGTTCCCCACTCCTCTGTCCTCTTTTCTTATCAGGGCTGGAAGCTTTGGGGTGTGAGGCATGGTGGGATCCTAAATACGGAGGATTTTGCAGAAAGCCCAGCATAATTCTTGAACTTCCTAACATCTGTGAAATTTGGCGGAGTTCTATATAAGCAGACTGTCCTGAAATCTCCCCCAAACCGCTGATGCCATTCAAAGAGTGAATGCTGTGAGAATGGCGTTTGCGGGAGGGGCATTGGGCACACACTGGTTTCCACTTCCAGGCAGAAATATGGAGCACGGAGGAACGAGTCTGTGGAGAAGGAAGAGAGAGGAAAGGGAACTGCAGATGCTATTAAAGGTGAAGGCTCACCCGGATGTTTCCACCATGACTCTCCCAAATGGATTTCTACTGTCTCATACAAGCTGAGCTCCTGTGATGGAACAGCTTGGAAATGGCTTTCCAACAAGCGCAGTTCAAGCTAGGTAGGGAGCTCCTGTGGGCAAAAGCACAGCATGTGTGATTGCAGAAAGGAAGCTGGTTGAAAAACAAACAAACAAACAAACAAGCCACTCAGCAAAAGTGGGTTCTGATTGTAGTTGCAGTTATTTTCATGCCCACGACATACTGTAGGCCAAAGTAGAGCCCGGGTCTTCCATGCACCTGCACATAAATGCAAATGTTATTGCCTTGATTTGTTTTTCTCCATCACTTCTGCACATGCATGCTGCCTGTACTCGCTGAGCGCGTCAGGCCATGCCTTGCCCAGGCTAGGCAGCCACAGGGAGAGACTTACTGCTGCTTCAGGTTTTATGCATCGAGTGCCTGACTTCCATGACAGAAACTGCTCATCCTTTACTGAGATGGCAGGCAGAACTGGGGGGGTGGGATGGCTCGAGACACTAGTATTACAACATGCACATTTTCTATTCCATGCTGGTTCGAGCCTCTTTCCACCAGTGCTGATTGCAAGCTGTTCCCATTTTGTGACTTTTCAGCGGCTGCATGTGGCACAGGGGTGCATGTCCAGTGTCTTCACAGTGCCTGCCTACCTGTGTGTCCATGCTCCTCAAAATGCCTTTACCTTTCCTGGTGATCTTAGCAAACATGAAGTCTGTATGGGCTGCAAAACATAGTAAGAACTGTAGAAAAATGGGGTGAAGTAGCCTTAGAGGCTCTTCTATATACTTCCTTTTCCAAACTTCATGCAGGACCAGTTAAACCTAAACCATTCATGTCTGCTGTGGGTTTAACCTGTTCTTCAAGACCTCTGGTCTGGAGATTTCCAGATGTGCTAAGGCAAGTTGTTCCAGTGGTTAACTGTCCTTACCTTTAGAAAGGTGCTCCTAAGGCCCAAGTCCAGCAGAAGAACTGGATTCCTCCAGGTCATGGTTAAGGCAGAGTTGTAAGGTACCACGCAGGAGCTCGTGTAGCCACTTCCTCAGCTGCACCCGCTCTCAGCTAAGGGCTTCCTCCCCCAGGACGCAGGTCAGGTGTTTCCCACTGTGCAAACACAAGCGATGTAGAGAGACAAAGAAAAGGGCAGCAGGGCCATTGCTGGCAGAGGAGCCTTCCAAGATTGGCGCTGACAAAATATCCTAGAGACTTTACTGAGTCCAATTACTACTTTATGTCTTTAAAGTGCTGAGTAAATGAAAGAAACGACAAGATCAAGCTATGTTAGTCTTCTCAATCCCTTAAATGTTTGACAGCCCTCTCCCCTTTCTTGCTTCCTCAGACTACTTTGAACTCTTAACCTTTGCCGCTGCTTTGAGTTCACAACTGCAGAAACCAAACTACCCCCAGCCATCCCCAAATTCCAATAACAATAACAAAACATTTTCAAAGCCAACGCTGCCCTCCCTCAAATGGATGAAACTTTAAGCTGTCTCTAACTTTCTGAACTTTCATGCACGTACAGTTTGTCTCGTCCGTCAGTGCTGGCAGGCTGCAGGGGAGCTGCTGGGTACTGCGGCAGCCCTGAGACAGCCGGTGCTGTTTCACACAACCAACTATCCCTGTCCACACAGACAACAGCCGTGAACACCAGCTGTTCAGGCTGTGCTGTACTGTTGGGTGGCAGAATATAGATGCCTGCAGCACATATGGTATTAGGATCGCAATGATAATATCAGGGTAGACCCTGAAAGAGAAGGGATACATCCATGTGACCATCCCTAGGCGCAGGAGTGGGAACTGGAAAAGTGGGAGCAGATCACTGGAGAGAAAAGCAGCGTCAGGAGTCATCCTCAGCCACTAGAACTGGGCTTGGCTGCAGTGTGAGGGGAGCTGGTGGCTGGCTTTTTGCAGAACTAGAGCTAAAGACTAAGTCAAATCAGTTCGACCTCCCCTTTAAATAAATAAATAAATGATAAACAGAGATCTCATGGTAATGCCTGAACCTGATGTCTCATGCTCACTTGTTTTGATGTGTCTAATGTAAGTGGGTGGGTAATAAAAGCTTCATTTAGAAGCTAGCATCTTCACAGGCACTGCTGGAAGCCCCTGGGACACTGCACTTCTGGAATCTTCCTCTAATGGAAACATCAGCAGATAACTATTGATAAAGCAGAGCATGCACGCATGCACACCAAACAACCCAGCAGCAGTTTATTTTCCTCAACTGCTGGGTGTCGGAGGCAGAGGTGTATTTAGATTCCCCAGGTGATGTACCCACCTTAGCTACTGCATCAGCGCTCCTGAAAAGGCCATTATGATGACCATTTGGGTCACTGCACTGGCAAAGCGTGTGGCTGTTGTAGCCTGGATAGGCATCAGTTCGAAAAAGGCAAATAAAGGAGTCCTCAGCCCTTGTAATACAGCTGTGGATAATGGCATCAATTCCATCTCTCCCAGTTGGACATCACCCTGTACGTGATAAGTAGGCGCTGCTCTGTCACAGGCAGACCCAGTGCTGACGTTTCACATGAGCGGGAAATTTACCCCATGGACCTGTTGTCTCAGATATGGTTTTTCAACACATTTGCAGGTTATTCAGCTTCCTTTTAGGCAAATGAGTCTTCAGGAAGGTCTGGTTCCTGTGCCTGCAAGGTCTCGGTGGCAGCTCCGAGGTGCAGCACCTCCCTAGCGTTGGGCTCAGCTGAAGAGGGAACTGTGGCTAGTGAGAAGAGCCCCTGGAGTTACTGCTGACCTCCTTAAGGTAATCTGCTCTCCTTCCAGTTCAGTGCCAAAATCGCTATTTCAAGTCCTGAATACAACAGAGTTAAAGAACAGTATATCCTCCCAGGACAGTGGAGGGGGCACCGCTAAAGATCTGGAGGGCTACAGCCTTAATCCCAACCTTGAGTTTGTGCACTGGTCCATGGCTGGTTCATACTATGACACTGTTGACATTGCTTCCTGGATGCAAGCACAGAAATACTGCCTGTAGCCAAGCACTTTTAGGTAATTATTTTTGCTGAATGTGGAAATTGTAAGGCCCCTTTTGTCTAGTGTATTACTTCATGACAACCACTGGGATCTGCAGCCAGGAATGGGGGAAAGGGAGAATGTTTCCTCTTGTCTGCAGTTTTATGCAGCATCTGCCTGTGAAAACAAGAAGCAAACAAGATGACCCCCACTTTATCTGCTTGCGCAAGTCATTTTGCCTGAAGCCTGAGCACTGTGGGATGGTTAATGTAAAACTTGTTCATGCATTAAATAGGAGTAATTTACCTTTAGACTCTGCTTTTTTCTTATTATTACTTTTAATTATTAAAACAAAAAAAATCTCCTTAATTAAAACCTCACAGATATGAAGCTTGGAAGAAATGTGGCCAGGACTTTCTTGGATTACTACAGGCTGAATTCCTTGGTGGACAGACCACTAGCACCTACTCCTAAAACCCGGTAGGTCAGAAAGCAATTTCTCTTGCTTTAGCAGGGCTGCTTTTTAATACCTTTCATTACTAAACTTCAGTGCTACTGCATTACGGCTTTATAATAAGCATGTTAGTCTAACTGTGCTTATATTATTGAAATTCCATTCGGAAATAAAGCATTTATGATCAGGAAAGATACCGGGTTTATGTCTGAAAAAATATCCAAAAAAGAGGATTTGGGAGATATTGATATCTTTCCTGAATTCTGTCTGCTGTACACCAATCTCACACCAGTATCTTTAATGGACTTACCCTTCATGTATCTCCCGAGAGAGAGAGGAGAATCAGACCCACTTTATTTTGAAAAGTTTTAATTCTGGAATTGAAAAATCTTTCAGTGCTTCAGGAAATTACCAGCAAGCCTGTGCTAAAGGCAGGGTTCTCCATTTCCCCATGGACCTGCTGCAGTGCTGGCAGCCAGATGGCAGGTTCCTTCTGCCAGTCCAAATGGGAGCCTTTACTTGGGGATCCCCTCTCACCCTGTCTTTACTCCAGCTTTACAACCAGATTAAGTGGATGTTTGTCCAAAAGGAAGTATTTTTGGACATGAAGTAAGGCACCAGTGAGCAATGCACAAAGGTGTGAACAGAAGGCTTGAAATGCCCAAGCTTGAATCTGGCAGTGCTGCTGGCCTTCTGTCTGGTGTTGGCCAAGTGTCCCTTCAGTGTCAACTGTTTGTTGAGAACCATCATTCCTTGAACAGGCAAAGCTGTCTGAAAACATGAGGAGGGGAGCAGAGCAGGAACCAGAGCTCCTGTTTCATGGGAAGCACCATATTTGGAATTTGTCTCTGTTCCGAGAAAACAGCAATAACGCCTCCAAACTAAAAATCTCCAATTCAATGCATTTGGGCCAATGGGAACGTTTCATTTGGGTTTCAACTTTTAATAGCACAACCAAATACAATTTCTATTTTGCAGTGGAAAAGCCAATTCCAAATTGCCAAGGGAGGCAGCTGAGCCTTGAAATTCACTCCCTTCTTCTCCCCACTTTCCCCTCACCTCCCACCCGCCCTTAAAAAGGTACCTGTGGGAACAGTTTCTTGTTTGCAAAGGAACACTTTCCTACTGAAGATTTTCTAGGGATGGATAAGATGGATGTTACAAATATAAGCCCAGACCATAGAGCGACTGCTGGAGTTCCTCCCGCAGCCTTTAAAAATCCTCTCGGCGCAGCCATTCTGGCAGTTCCTTATATATGTGGTCAGAGCCAGTCTGACTGCCTTAGGTGTTTAAATGCCCTGCTTTGAGTCCTTCTCCCTTCCTCTGTTCGTGATCTTGACACAACAGTTTAGGCTGGCTCAAGGAGGATTGTCAGCGTTGCAGTTCTGAATGCTCTTATCTGCAGAGACCTGCAGGGTTAGCAGAGAAAAACATCCAGCATCTTCCTCTCCTCTGGAAATTGAATGTATCATTTCTCTCAGACTCCCAGGGGCCACAGCCTCCGAGGCTAAAACCCACAACTATTACTGAACCTAATTACCACCTGACAGCAAAGTGCTTTTCCGTAGCATCATTCAGTTACCTCATCAAAAAGAATGTTTGTTTGCTTTTTTCATTTTAAATTAAAGAACCACGGACAGTGGTAACTGAAGCATTTTAATCATATCAAATATCCATGTCCATCTCTATAGTGAAAGCCATGCCAGCAGGGAAAGATACACATCTATAATCAGGTTGCACAGAGCAAATTTTTCTCGTTCCTCCACCAGAGTCTAATGGGGTGAGGGATCTTTTGTCTGGGGAGTGCTACCTTGCAGTAAAATCCTAAATATGGTAAATGTTCAGACCAAAGCCAACAGAAGTTTAAGGAATAGATTTTTAAAGATTCATGTTGTTAATTTCCTGATAGCTTTCAAATACTGGCTTTTCCCTGTAAGTAGGCAAATGCCTTTTATTTGTATCCAGGGCTTTGCCACCTGACATTTGATCAGAGCCTGTATATATATATAAAACGTACGTCAGTGAAATGGAATTGTTCTTTGAAGCTGTCGTGTTAACTGCAAACCTGTCCACAAGAAAATCTTGCAAACTGCTGGGAAACACAGGGGAGATGATTGTGGCTTTAAATATGCCTTGGCTAGGCAGTGGCACTCAGAAAGGATTGGAATATGTAAAATAATACTAAATATCTGTGTAATCAGGACTAATTATGTGGCATGGTTATTAGCTTGAAACAGGACATGTTGTGCCCACAGTTTATGAAAATATATTAAAACATTACCAGATTCCACATACTCATTGAAAGAAAGCTGCAGAGTTAATAAACGTGTAAGGGATAACTAATTGGCTGCTTTGTCCCAGCCTACTACAGGCAGAACAATTTCTGTATGAGGGAATTAGTGCAGCCAGAACGTATTATAATGATAGCCCTGGAAATAGCAACAACCTGAAACACTTGCAGAGCACATCTGACTGAAAGATCTTTAAGAAGGAAGTGTTTATGTTGGCATCAGCATGTTGCAGAGAAGTAAACTGAGCTTTCTCTGACCTTCCCCCAGTTCCCTGGGAGCCCAGCCCAGTGGCCATGCAGTGTTTCCCACAGCCTGCAAGGGAAAGTCAGGACCTGTTTCAAACAGTAACCCTAACGCGCCTGGCAGTCCTCAGCATGGGAAGACCTCATGATCCTACAAAAATGCCCGGTTCAGACAGATAATGTCTGTTGTTACCAGCATGCTAAGCAATTATTTTCCTCAAAGTGATGTGTCTGTAGCAAGATAGGAAAGCATCAGTGACTCAGCTGGAGAGGGCAGGAAGGTTAGAATATTTTCCTATGTGAGCTAATGAATTAAAAGCCTTGCTGAAAATGCTGGACATCTTCTGGAGTGACAAGCTGGTAGGCCTATGAATTTCTAACAGTAAAAGAGATCTCTGGGCTGCCTACAGAAACTGCTGGAGAAAAGAGTGCTGCCACTTCGACCTGCTTCAGAGAGGCTCAGGGAAGTCCATCCTGGACACAAAGACATCTCTCTAAGGTTGGGTTAAGTGGACACAGAGCAGGAGAGCGCAGTGTAGAAAGGGCTGTCAGGTGGCAATGAAGGTTCATGCCCTTCCTCTCCTTCTTGTTATGTCCTTTTTTTAAGCTGCTCAGTGATCAGTAAATTCTGCTCCCACTGCACTCACTGGAATGCATTTGAGTAGGGCTCCCTTTGATGCTGCCGGTGGCACTGGGAGCTCTTCCACTTGCCGAGTCTCTGTCTTGCGCTCATTTCTTTCTACTTGTGCCAGAGTAAAGGTGAAGATTGCTTGGGTCGAAAGTGAGAAATGTCCTCCACTAAAATCTTTTGTAAAAGGTGAAAAATTTGGAAGAGACTAAGAGAAAGCAAAATACAGCTGTTACAGAGAATGGTTAAGGTAGGAAACCAGAATTTTTTGCTGAAAAATTTGCAAATGCCAGTCACCTTGCGCTGCCTTAAGTCCACCCCTTTGCCCATAGCAGCATTGCTCTGTTATTTCACTCTGGTTCACTGACTGCACAGCAGAGCCCTGCTCCAGCACAGCATCAGCAGAGGAGCTGCTGCCTCTTTAAACCAGTGACTTTTTTTTCTCTGAGAGCCACCATTTCCATGTTTCTCATTTTCTGCACACACTGGAGTTCAATTTATAGAAGTGCTGAGTGCTTACAACTCTGGCTGAGGTTAGGGGGGCTGGGCTTTGAACAGACACAATGTGGGTACCCTGAAAAATCCCACCTGGCCCTCCCTGTTGGAGCATTCTGCAACTTCTGTCTGCAGCACGTTTTCATGTGGGTATAACCCATGCTCTCTGCTCACGGGAGTGCTGGAAGAAAAATTCTTTCCTGTGTGGGAAGCTCACAGCTGCTGCACTGACACACATGAGAGAAAAGTCCAGGAGAAGACGAATAATTCTGCTAAGAGCAGGGATTTGATGGCATGCAGCAAATAATGCCTGGGGCCACACACTGAACAATAAAAGGACGGGACAAAATATTGACTGGCCCTTCATTAGTTGCTGCCTGTCCATCGTGCCCTGAATGAAACAGCAGTCTTGCTGAAGAAAAAGTAGGCTGTGATGAGGTAATTAAAGACCACATCAGAAGGCATATCTGCCAGGAGGTTGAATTAAAATTGTTCTGACAGCCTTTACTCTGGCAATTCCTCCTTTTGCTGCTTGACTTTGCAGCCTTAATGATGATGTATGAGTTCACAGCTGCATATCCAACAGGCTGGATAGACCCACGGGACTGTCCCGTCATCCTCAGAGGCGGTGGGCACCATCACCTGCATCACGCTGGGTGGAGCTGGGGAATGTCTTGTGTACAGGCACAATCTGTTTGGAGGCACTTCTGCCCGGGCAACTTAGCCCTTCAAGTTTTGAGCCCCACCTTGACCGTAAAGGGCTGGGTCCAGAGGTTGTGTGGTCTTACAGGCTCAGACTGATACCATCCCAGGGATTTGCTGCTTTCTGGCACCTGCTGTGTGTGGGTCTTTCTGTCCCACTGGATCTGGGATGTTCTTCCCAGTCCACCTCTTCCTGTGTTTCAGAAAAACTGCTCTCTACGCTTTGAAGCTCTGCTTTCAGGATTTTTGAGGTTTCACCTACACCCGGTAGTGCTTTCTTTGACCTGGCGATGACTGACATGAGCTGGGAGTGAAGCCACCCATCTGCTTTAAATAGATGGCTGCTTCTTGTCATTCTCCAGGGGCTCTCTTCGCGGCCATCCCCAGCTCACTTCTCCCAGACTTAAATCACTGTCTTGTCATCTTTTCCCCCACCATTTTCAGAAGCTAAGAGCAGAGCAGAGTCTAATAAACATAAAAACATGTTCCAGACCAGATTTGATCTCAGTACAACAGAGATCTGAAATACTCCATAGCTTCCAGGGCACAGGAGCATTGCAATGCTGTGAAAGGAGAGAAAGGAAAATTGGGCACCTTTTCTCTTTCTCTCATTGCTTCTCTCACATAGAAGGAGATGTTGCTGGTCATCTTTGAGCCATACATTCCTTTAGCTCTGGTGACAGGGCATAGGCATGGGTCAGTATAGGAATATAAAGTCCAATTAGCAAACTGGTTTGAGTGAAATGTCTGTGTGGGGCAAACAAACCACCTCCACCAACACATCGGCAAGGAGGCAGCTCAGATTTCTGCCGCACACTTCAGCCACACTGAGAGGCTACCACTGCTACTAAAAGCAAATGCAGTGTCTCTGTATTTTTTTTAATTTTTGTTGTTGTTGTTATTATTGTGAAATAAAACTGACTTCAAGGAGAAGTTCCCCGGAGCAATCCTGAAGATATATGTGGGTCTGGTCTTTCCCCTTGCCCACACACAGGCTCTTCACCTCCCCAGGCTACTTGTAACACCAGCGGCTTACCCTATACACTCCTGAGGAGGTGAAGGGACTCCCAGAAAGTCCCAAGGCACCAAAATGATGCCGGTATCACAAACACTACTGTCAATGCCTCTTGAATTGTGCAGATACAGCAAAGTAAATGTTTTTTTCCCCTTCCTCCAGTGCTGCTCCAGGGAAAGGTCAGCAAAACCACTTATAATTTGTAGAGAAAGGTGGAAATTAAATGAGGGCAGGGAAAAACAAAAAAGAGAAAAGAATTAAAAAAAAAAAAAAGAGAGAGAGAGAGAAAAGAAAAAAGGAAAGGTCAGGTTTCCATCGCCATCCCAGCTCCCTTGGAGGGAGGATTGCAACCTGCCTCAGGGATTTCACCAGGAAGGACCTGGTCCATGGGCACCCTATAGCTCTGTCGCTTTTCTAGGGACAAGTGGGACCAAACAATGATGTTTAAAAGCCTTCCTTACGTTACCGGCAGGGCCAGCTAGGGCTGCACTGCTGCACGATCCTACCAGCTAGCACAGAGACGCTGCCTCGCAGCTGGATCTTGCAGACTGTCTTACCTGGCTCCCTACTTGTTCAAACAGTTCAAAGCTCATATGAGTGTCTAAAAAACCCCTTGCTTTACCCTCCCATGTTAGCTGGTGCTCCTTTAAAAGGAAAATTTAAAAAACCCAACAAACTGCTGAGGAGTCAAACAATTTCAGTGTGCTTTCCAGAGCTGTGAATTGTATTAGTAATGGGAACACTACTATGGTTTATAAGGCAAATTATATGTTTTGCCTCAAAAATTAATTTTTGTTTTTTTCTCCTTCCCTATTGGTAATTATAATCTGTCAGCTCACTCCCACACATGTCTGCATATTTTATGCAACTCTTGATACTTGTAGCTGTCATTAAAGAAAACCCTTCAGGTTTTCAATGGTGACACATTTGCGTGGGTTCAATGAAAAGGATCCATTTGCCGTTTGGGGAGATCTGCAGTGCTTGGCCAGCTCCCAGCAGAGGGCTCACCAAAATTCCACATTACAACTATTACCTTGTCAAGCACTTGGGAACCAGAGCGAAGGCTGGCAGGATTTTACCCTGGATTTAAGCAAGCACACACTAAAGCACATGCAAACAGTCAAACACACCTCTGGCTTGGTCCTGCTTTCAGACAGTCCCTGAACAGAGGGTGTGTAAAAATACTTCAGGACTAGCCCAGGGAGCCAGTGTGCCTGACGGGTGGCTCAGCAGGAGAAAATAATCTGCATTACTGTATGAAGTAGATTGGGTCCATGTTAACAATCCCTTTCAAAATGAAAGTGCTGTCAGCTGATTTAATTTAATTTACTCTACCTTAATTTACTTTTGGAAATGAGCTAAATGAATAAATTGAATTATGGCTACTTTAACTCTGAAGGAGCATATCCACATAGGAGCTTACTGTGGTTTCACTAATCAGCTTTACATTTACACCCTAAATGTATTTGGATTAGCTCTCACAGGCATCCTCAGCATCCTCATATAGATATGCCTGGAGATACCCACCTGCTTTCTTCTTCCTTTCTTGGGTTTGTTGCTCTGAGGAAGCCAGGGCTCAGTAAGCAAATTTACAGCATCTGTGTTATTTCATGCCTCACCTCTGCCTGGACTTTCCCTGTATTTCTGAAGAGCAAGAGCACTCTGCTCTGAAAGCAGAGACAGCTGCTATGTGTGGGGTGGGTCAACATGGGTAATGTCTGATGTACATTGCACGTTAATCCCAATATCACATTGCTAACTTGAACAAGCTCAAGAGACTGTCATTTTCTGCTACACCTCATCAGGTAAGTGCAACCCATTATTCTACTGCTGCTCCTTAGGAAATAGGAGGACAGGAGACAAGACAAAATCTATTTCCATCCTCTCTGCAGCTTCCTGCTCCAGGGTCAGTAAAGATATACAACAATGGCTGGGTCTGAGCCATGTGCATTGCTTGTAATTGTGGCTACTTGTGTGATAATGTGGTTCCAGTTACAAGCTAATGACTCCTGCTTCCATCCACTGTCTCCTCGGTGAAGCAGGTGTCCTTGCTGCAGTGAGCTGGGGAAGGAGGCCAGGAACTAAGGGATGGATGGCAAGTAGCAGGATCCCTTCTGTGGCAAAGACATCTGCAAACTCTCCTGGGGAGCAGGCTCTAATATGACGCCTTCTCTAGGAGCAGCATGGACCAGCCCCTGCATTCAGAAAAGTAGGGCCACAGGGTACGGACCTGATGAGATTTCCAGATAGTGCCGGGATTCTCCATATACCACATTAGCGAGGTTTGTATGGCCCAGAAATCATAATCTGCTGTAATAGGTGGGTGGTCATCTGGCAAGCTTGAATTTGTGCTCACTTTCTGGAAACAGGCACTGGTGACTGCTTAGGGGAACAAAAAATATCAAGCCTGTGGTAATGGCTTGATTCTGACCTTTGCTCTAACATTTCAAATTTGTTTTTATCACTTCTAATTGGCCTTGCTTTGGAGCATGCACATTACCTAACTGCCAGGGCACTGGTTGTCATTATCTTCTGGGCCATTTGATTTGTGTTTTTCACATTTGAAACTTTTCAGATAATCCCAGAAAATACTGTGCTCCCCTCGCAGTGTCAGATATGGGCCTGGTTAATTGTACATCCCTGAGAGTGAAGTATTTGAAGTAATCAGGCGTTGATTGTTCAGCTGTGATGGACGTAATGGAAACGCATCTCTTCTGTGCAGAGGGGAAAGTGTAAAAAATTAGATCAGCAGCTACACAAAAGCAGACAGATTTCTTGGTTTCAGGGATCAGAGGTTAGCCATTTTCCAGCCTTGATGATTCATTTTTGATCCCACTCACGTGGCATCGATAACTTTTTTTCTCCGCCCTTTGCAATTTAAACACAAATTCTCTTGTATTTTGGCCTTCTTTAATACACCAGCTGCAAAGTCACTAATTCAAATCTATTGCTCCCCACCTCAACTTGCTTCACTGGATGGAAACAGAAGTCAAGAAACATTTGTGTGCGAAAGAGCTCAAAATGCCACAGCATAAGCGTGCTTATGGCGGTGGCTTTGTAGAGCTTAGCTGTTCTAAAACATTAGCCTGATGCATAAGTCTGCTGATTCATTTTCAGATCTTTAAAGGTTTCCTAACAATTAGAAATCCAGATACAGTTGTTTTAGATGGGAACATGTACACTACATTTGAGTAGTCTTATATAGGGCTTGTCTTCCTGCAGATGGGCTGAGAGAGCTGCAGACAGTAATAGGAGTATCCCCATTTTGCAGAATGCAAAAAAAAAAAGCATTGCTGGAAACACCACGATGTTAGACCTCAATGTGAATTATGCATCTGCTGTATTTAGATAGAAGCAATTTTGCTGTTGAAATCACAGGTTGGCATTTTTTTCCCATGGGATTCTGTAACTCAAAATTGTGTTGAGATCAAGCATGTAGTGGGGTGGGTTTTTTAGCTGTAAAGGTGAATGTATTCAGATTATTCAAGTGGTGATTTTTTGGATGTACAATTAGTTGACTGAGAGATGTGGTATAAATTTGGTATTGTAATTGCTATGCCTCTGAGATTTCAATTTGCAGAACAGTTTGCATGGCTGCAAGATTAATTGTTGTATGTGCTATGAGCATGCAGCAGAGTTGTGATTTGATCGTGACTGTCTCTCAGTTGGCTGTATGTCCAAAAAGATCAGTTTGTCACAAGTACTGGATGTGAACAGAGCAGTTGATACTCACGATGCTTCAGTTCAGTGGATGCCTGGGTGGCTGCTAAAAAGGGCCAGTGTCTAAAAATCGCACCTGTAAATGCTGTTGGTTACGCAGGATATTCTTTTTCTGTGTTACCCAAATCATGAAAAAGGAGGAGGTTTAAGAGCCATTTTTATTCTCTTTGCATGTTTCATTTTATACTGTTTCCCTCACTTGCAGAGAGGAGAACAGTAATGATGCTCAGCAGTGCTGCTCTAGTGGACTGGGTGCAGAGAATTCCCTGTCTGTATGGAGGAGCAGCCTCCGCGCACCCAGGAGCCGAGCCCTGCCTGCCCGTCCAGCGCCAGCTCTGCCCCCGGGAGCAGGCAGGCAGGCTGGCAGCAGTGACACCGGCAGTGCTGATGCAGCCCCAGGGCAGGGGATGGACTGACTGACTGGCTTTCCTATGTTTTCCGTGATACTCCATTTGGTCCACAGCTGCTGCTGCGTTTGGGTCTCCAGTGTTATCTAGGAACATGTCGATTTAATTATACATAGAACCAGAGAAACTGCGTGTTCTCACTTCAGTGTGCCTTTCAGGTCTCCCTCCCAGGATCCTAATTTATTTATTTTTGTCTCAGTGTTTATCTCCTCAAAATACCACTGTGCCTTATGTTGGTGATTGAACTGTGGAGATGCTGTAGATGCTGAACTGGTGGCAGCTATGACAGCAGTGAGGAGGGGAGGGCTAGAGGAGATAAAGCCCTCTAAACCCTGCGCCCCATCAGGCCCTACATTATTTCAATTCTTAAAAATGTATTTGAGTACCTCATTCTGCAAATAAAAGCATAAGCACTGACACACCCACACCTGCGTGGTGGGGAAGGCAGGTTTCTCCGTGTTGCTATGGCAGGCAGGTTTGGAGGGGCCCAGCTCCTCAGGGGCGAGTCAGGGTGGAAGGATCAAGAAACCTGGGTTTCCATCTCAGCTCTTTTCCTTTCAGTTCTTCCCAAGTCTGCTGCATGGCCTTCAGCAGGTCACTTCAGTTCTGTTAACGTGGCTGGGTGAGCAGATAGGTCCTCACCTTCCTAGTGTTTGTGTCTCAGTATGAACTGGTAGAGCACCGACACCAGCTTGGCTTGGACCTCCAGCTGCCTTAGTGAACACAGGTAACTGGTATTAGAGGGAGCAGACTGCATCCTTAAAGAATAGATCAGGCACAGGACCCTCTCCATTTTTGTCCTGCCATAGCAGTGGGGGGCAAACGAACAAAATCAGCAGGGTAGTGGGTACTGGGGGGCAAGCAGCTGTCTGAGTGGGTACCCTGAAAACTCATCGGAGCACCTTGGCTGGTGTGAGCAAGGCTGACAGTGTGGTTTGATTTCCTTCCTCAGGATGGGAATGGAGTCAGGTTTTGCTACTTTTACAAAGGAGGAGCCATCAAAAGGTGTATCTGCTTTCCCAGCTGCAGCACTGCCAGCTTGGTGAGGGGAGGTAATTCATGCTCTGCCAAGTGGGAGATGCAGCATGACAAGGTTGGAGCTTGGTACATGCAGGGAATGATGATGATCTCAGAGCTGGTGCTGCTTGGTGTGGAGGAAACACAGTCTCCACTGGCAGCCCGCAGGCAGGGTTGTAGGGCTGCCTCGGCTGCCAGAGAGCAGCCAGGAGCTGGTTCCTGTGGCTCCTGGTCCCAGTATTTTGCTCGAGGCACCTTTGCAGCTCCAGTGCTGGTAGGGGGCTGCGAGGTGGAGCTCCTGACTCTGGGATGGCCCGGTGCTGGCTGAGTCTCCTGAGCTAGGGATGGTGCTGCAGGTCCCACACCTCTTGTCATTCAGCCCCTCATCAAAGCAAGGTCTCTGGGCACAATGGTGTGAGTTGTGCCATCTTCTTCCCAGGCCCGGGCTAGACAGGCCAGGGCTGAGGCTATACGGTCACTTGTGCTTGTCTTCTGTGAAACACGTGTGTCAGGACCCAGAGGGAGGAGAGGCAGCGAGAGCACTGGGCTGCAAGATGAAGGATTTTAATTAAGGCCTCAAGCAAAGAGGCTATACAAGTAAATGGAACAGAAATGTTACAGAATTAACTGATAATAAAGGATAGAGATTTACTTTTCCTTAAAGTAGCGAACATTTATCATACACATTGTAAACACAGCTGGCAGCACTTTGTCTTGGAAACAAGTAGTGAGACTTATCAGGAACCAAAGTGTTACAAAGTAGGTCTGGTTCCCCAGGCAAACTGTGGGAAAACGAGGAGCTGCTTCTGTGGTGCTGAGGTGTGAGGAGCTCAGCTCTTAGCCTGTGAATTCCTGGGGCATCACTGCAGAAGTGCTTCGTCTCTAGCGTAACTCTGCTCCTTCGGAGGCCGGCGGTTAAACTCCCACTGCTCTGCTAGGACTATAGCCAGAAAGGTGCACTGGCAACGCCATGTTCCAAACTGCAATGGCAACTAAAGTTTTGCATGACTGTTAGATAACTGGAGTTAATGGGCATGGTGAAATAACAGCATCACGTCGGGCTCTTTGAAGGCACTGGTCTGGGTGTTGGAAGCACCAGTGCTGAGCAGACCCATGAACCCAGCTGTCCTGTGAACGATCTATGCCCCAGAAGGAAATACTCACAGTGATACAAGGACTGTTAATGAGCAGAAATGAAGTAAAAATGTTTCAGGCGCGTGGGAGCCGCAGTGAGGAGTAAACAGTAATATGTGCATTACCCGAAGGCAAGCAGTGGGGCCCTTCTCTTGGAAAGCTCAGAGCTAGCGAAAGCCCTTGAAGTCTTCTGGAAGGACTAACTCTGCTCTGGCCAGAGGAGGATGGGACCAGCTGGTCTTTAACCAACTCTAATTTGTCTCAAGCTGCCAAAGCCTTCCTTACAGATGCACTTCACTGTGAGACTTTACACATGGCTTACCTGCTGCTGAAGCACCTCAGTGTTTTGCAATACCTGTCCTCTCTCTCTTTTCCTTTGACAGGAAGGAAAAATTGCCACTTTATAAATGCACTACCCAGCGGGGCCAAGGGAACAGCCATGCTGGCAGCAAGCCCGAGAAGAGGAGCCAGGCACATCTGAAGGACCAGTCTCTCTCCACGTGATGAGAAGAGAAGAGAGAAGGGCTGGTCTGTGGGGAGAGGCGCAGGAGCACGTCGTGGTCTGGAACGGATGATGTTTCTCTTTTTTCCCCAGACAAGTATTTCTAAGATAACAGATAGTCCAAAGGAGGAAGAGCGAGATGGAAATTAGCTGGAAATTTTACCATTGATTCTTTTTTATTTATAGATGGTAAATCAATGTTAGGGCTTTTTTTTTTTTTTTTTTTTTTCCCTTCTTCATCTCTGGGAAAAAAAGAGTGACCCAATAGATTTACAGAAATCATTTGCGGTGGCTGAAAAGCGATTTGTTAAAATGAGAAAGCCTCCCCTTCCTCCACCAGCCTCACTCTCTCTCTCTTTAAAGGGGTAATCCATACAATGAGCTAACGAGGGAGTCCTGGCTCCCTTGCTGCACCATGTGATGTGTCCCCTTTTAGTGTCAGGCTCAGAAGCTCTTATGCCAATTGCATGTGCTAGCCCTGTTAGCTTGCATTAAGAGAGCCTGATAAATAGCTTCTGGGAGTCAGGCAGGCGCTCCTCTGTGTGCCGTTTATCATCTGCTGCATGGTTAGGTTTTTTGCTCTTCTATCAGATCATTCAAGGAAAGGGGTCATATGAGAAATGTTACTGTCAGGCTGCAGGCATGAAACTCACTGCACGACCTGCCTAACAGGCAGGAATCATGGTTTTCCAGCAAAAAATGGTTGGGTTCTAGAAAGACTGGGCTTGCCAACTGATGTATGACTGAGGCAGTGTGAGACGGGGGTAGTGATGAAAGGGATGAACAAACAGTGTTGTGCCACTATTGTAAGAAATCTCAATTAAAACCTCACCACCTTCCCATTACATGAACAGCATGTGAAATCCCTCCTTGAAGCCACCATCACTAGGTCTTGTCTCCTGTGTTGTGCAACTGATTGAAACATCTGCCAGTTATGTGGATGTGAAGCATGAGGCCAGTGGGTCTCAAACTGGTAAAAGAGGGTGAACCTGAGGGGAGTCCAAGTGTCTCCCAGCGGATGGGAAGGGTGAGAAGACCCCCTTGCCAAGCTATCAGAAGCTTTGCAAAACAGCTTCTCTTTACTGTCTTCTGCTAGGTGTTGGGCTGCAACGGTAGCTTGGAGGAGAGAAGGCACCAAGATCCAGTGGATAAGAGAGGGAAAGGAGGAACCAGACTGAGGGTGAAGAAAGACAGGTGAAACAAGACTGAATGAGCTCCTCTTGGTGTGGGGTGGCCCTGAAGGTGTAGTAACCCCAGGCACTCCATTTACTAGTAGAAGAGCTAGGCTGGTTGCTCCTCTTTTTCCCAGGACTTGAGCACTATGATCTAGGAACGGAGTTAGATTCAGCTGGGTCCTCATGCTGGCCTGTTATGTGAGAAGAATGCATCCTGGGGATAAATTAAAAGGTATGATAAAAACTGAGAACTATAGGCTAAAATTGACCGTCCGGGTAATTTATATTTACTGTCCCTTGTGAAAGTACTCCCTGATTTCCCAGCAATGGAGACCCAGCTGCAAGGCCCAAGCACGACCAACACCGCACCGAGGTGTGATCCTAGGAAGAACTGAAAGCAGCTTGGGTTGCATTCATGCGTCCAGGTAGCTAGTGGGCCCTCACACATGCTCATCTGTCTTTGAGTACAGTTCCCATACCCATATCTCGATGGATAGAAGGGAGTTCTGTGTGAGGTCCCTGAGCTCCATTCCACACGAGTAAACACAAAGCAAGCATGGTCACGGCTGAGGTCTGCATTCTGTGTCTCGGGACCTCACATGCACTTCTGAAGCCCGGTCACAACAAACACCCTGGGAGCCACTGGCACATGGGTTTCCATCCAGTGATCATTACTGCAGCCAGAACGAGTTAGCAGGTACAAGTCAGGACAAAAATTTGGCTTTGCATGCCTCCGAAAAAGGACAAGCTACTCAGGATCTGACAAAACTTGAGCTGATTGTGTCTGTGCATTAGCCACCTGTTAGCTGGGCTTTCGTTAGTTACCTTCTCTCTGATAACGGGAACATGGCTGAAAACAAGAAAGAGCTATCCCACTGGAAGGAAAATGATTTAAAACACCAAGCAAACCTGTTACTGTCAGTATTTCAAGGTGAGGGGGTTAAACTGTGCATGTTTTTAGGGAGAATAAAATGCCTTCATATGATGAATTCCAAAGCATGCAAAAGGCACAGGGCTGGCTCTCTGTCTCCAAAAGCAGAGTAATGAATAGCAGTGACAGTGTGATAATTAAAATGACCTCTTGGAGATATGGATTAGAAGGTATGCAGAGGGGGGATAAGTTCTTCTTTGAATTAATCTAGTGCTAATTTATGACTATCGTTGGGTTTTATAGGGTTTTAGTGGAAGACTTTCAAAGTTGGTTTACTGGGGTGATAATGGTCCTTCTGCATATTCATTGGAAAAACACTTGCAGAATTCCTCATTATTTCTTTTTGAATTATAATATATATATATATTTATTTAATGAGAGAGTTTCAGGTATTTGCTTAGCTGCTAAAGAGTCTACTCTAGAATTATGAATAAAGTGATAAAAGCAGCTGTGGAATGAGTGTGTTGTTTCATTTTCATTCCTTCCTCCTCACAGGCCCACCAGTCACTTCAAAACCAAGATGCGGACCAGCGGATTCTGGGAAGCCCTTGTGCTGCCCTGTTATCAGTTGTCAGAGGCTCCTGCTATCTGACTTGTAAAAGTCAGTCTTTGAAGTTTACATTTAATAACCAGATCTTCCTGGAAATTGCTGTCTCCACTTCTTACTTGTCTCCTGCTATTTGTATCTTCCCCACAGCCTGCAACTTCCAGGTCTTGGTATAGACCTGACGTAGGCTGCTCGCCTCTGCCAGAGATGCTTCCTTTCTGCTGAGATATCCCAAACTTTTCGTTGGACAGAAAGGACAGATTGGAGACAGTTACCCATATGGGAAATGATGACATCCCATTTGTCAACTCCCATGCTGGTAACCTTCTTCCCATCCTCTCCACCTGCCTAGCAATACTGTAGCATCTGAGCATAAGGTTATCTGCCAAGAGCATCTGCCTTGCTCCTCAGTCGGGCAGCACGCCCGTTCTGGAGCCCACCCTCCCAAACCTTGTTCCAGCACGTCATGTTCAAACTCTTTGCTCTTGTCTTCAATTTCACTCCTCTCTGTTTGTCTCTGGCACCTCCTGGTCCACCCACAGCCGCAGCTGCCCCTACCCATTTTTTCCACTCTAAGATCCCAATCATGTCTCTTCTGAATCCTACAGGCAGAGCGGACTCTATTGTGCTTTCTTCATAGACCCACCTCTGCTTTCGAGGCTCACCAATAAACCATGTTTCTTGAAAGCTTTCCCTGACAGCTGGGGATGGAAGCCTAAGCCTTTCACGGTGGGGCCTTTGCTAGCTTGCATGGCGAGGGCTGGCATGCTGGCGTGGCAGAGTGTGCGTGGTGTGCATGTGCCATTTCACAAATTCTTGGGGAGACTATGATGGGAGCTGAAAATATGAGACCTTTTGCTCCCAGCCTCTAGTTCACTTTCCTCCCACGAGTGCTGAAGTTCTCTTCCACCTGAGCAGGCAGATCCTGCCTAAGAGCCAACTTCTGGCCTGGCATGAGCCTTTTCCTCCTGGAGACGATCTGCGTCTCAGACGTAAGTAACGCACGTTGTACACTCAACAGTAACTCTTTACTAGTTGCTTGTGTCGGGTCCAAGGTAAGGTAACACCAGGGATTTTGAAATGTTCAGAGGCCAATATGGGTCCAAAACTGGGTGTTTAATTTGACAGAACGGTGTTTACTCTTAAGAACAACAGCACGTGTTTATCTGAGCACAAGTGGAGGGCTCTTCTTGTGGGGAGACCGGAGCCCCATTGCACTGCCCTGCCTGTTTCCACTCGCTGCTAGGGGAGCTGCAGGGCCCTCCCTTGGAGCTGTGGCAACGTATTTAACTCCCTTTGTACAGGACTGGCTGATGAATTTTAAAATGCTGAAATTAACTTCGTTTTCTGTGCATTCTGCTCTCCTGACAAGAAAATCCTGCTACAAGCCCCTGTGCAGGCCGTCTAACTGCGCTGAATTGGACCCTCGCTGTGAGGGGATTATATATTCTGATTGGGGCTGCGTTTGCAATTATTTTCTCTGCCACACCAAAGTCCTTTACTGCAGAGCTGCAAACCAGTTATAGGAACATGAAATGCTTTGACTTCTTCACTAGGGAAACATTAATCCAATCACAGGTTATGTCCATTACAGACTATGGCAATATTGTATACAGGAATTCCCGGGAGAAGGTTCTACAAAAATTGGAATCTCTCTATAACCATGTTATGAGATTTACTGGTGTGGATAAAATGGGCAGAGTTAAAATTACCAGGCTGGCTATCTCTAAAAGACAGGTGAAGTCTGCTGGCTATCATTGCTTCATAATATTACAAATGGAAAAGCCCTGAAGTAATTGAATAACACATCTGCTGAAAAAACCTTGTGAACTGCTATAACCTAAAGATAGACTGCAAGGAAACAACGTAGGTACAGCACCCGGTTAAAAGGAAAAAGATGCTTTCCTTACCTGGCGCAGGAAGATATCGCAAATGCAGATACAGATTCTCTCTCTGCCTCCTAGATTATATGTGTGTGTGTGTGTGTGTGTTTGTGTCTATCTACCTCTTTTCACATAAAAATAAGTTAAACCAGTTTCCTCAGCAGCCAGAGGCACGGTGCTGGATGGTAACAATTCATAAGCAGAGCTCACTGCATTTCCTTTTGTAATGGAAGTTGCTAAAAATATTTGACACAGCTTGCAAAGGAACTGATTTCTGTCCCCTTAACGTCTCTCTGTCCTTGTGCAGAAAAAGATTTCAAAGCACTTTGCAAGAGTTGATTAAGTTTTTCCCTGTGCTTTAGTATCAGCATTCAGTGGTCCATAGCCATGGTTTAATAGCAGAGAGCAACTTCACTGGGTCGCAGCAAGCCCAGGGCTACGAGGAAGATGAGCACTGATATCACTGCTGCAGCCACGGCCAGGTGCAGCCTGTCCGCGTCCGTCCGTGCAGCCTGCACGCACCGTTCGGAGGGGGAGGATGGCCGCAGCCTGCTGGCTGCCTCAGTGCCACCCTGTAGGTGCAGCCAGGTTGCCGCCAGGCTCCCCGGGGCCACGCGCTCCGGACCCCACAGAGCTGGCCAGCCGTCGTCTCACCTGCTCTCGGGAGGTAAGTGTGCGATGGACTGGACTTGTGGTGGTGCATGAGGGGATTTGGGATCAGATCAGACACTGTAGATCCTTCCATGGTTGTGCCCGGACATGGAGGAGCACCTCTCATGCCTCACGTTCCTCCCCACCTGGTAGTTCTGAGCAGAGACCCCAGGGCACCTGACATAACGGCACTGCAGCAGCATGGCTGTCCGGGGGTGTCATAGCTGGTCAATGCCGGGAGCTGGGACTGATTTCACGTTTTGTGCACCTCTCCATGGCAGACTAGCACGCGTGGAAGGAAGATAAGCTTTCGAGACAGCGAGTCTGGAGGGGTTTGAATCCTCCTGTGGAAGGAACACAGGGACACAGGGGAAGCTGACAGCACGAGTACTGATGTGCACAGTACATAACAGAACTTTGAAATCAAAGTCCTTTGGATTTGGGTTTTTTTTCATGAAGTTGTTCATTAAAAGTTGTTTATCATTGAAAATGTTATACAGAATACAAAACTGCTGCTTTTCCAGAAAGGCTTGACATTTACTGTCTGGAAGCAGTGGGAACAGAAACCATCCGACTCTAACTTAAGCTGCAGTATCAATAGCCTGGGTATATGAAGGAAGATTTTTTACCAGCTAGTATTTGGAAGAAAAAAGTACCAGAGCAAGTTATGCCACTGGAGACAAAGTCTTTCTCACAGTCATGAGGGAGCCAATATCCTACTGTGATCCCCCGTCACACACATAAAATTATACTGAGTATAAAGAGTCGCCCGCTCATTTTGCACATTTAGGGCTGTTACCCCTGGTACTTTCAGCCAAAGCAGGCTGCACAAATCCTGAGGATTTGTACACATTTCCCTTCGGTGCTAGGTGCAGGTGGGTTTTTTTTGTTTTGCCCTATATGTGTACCACTAAGATTCATGAGGCTTGTTCTGTAGCATTTATGACCCATTTTAAGGCTGGATTAATACATTTTTAGAGGTGTAATTTTTTTAGGTCCGAAGTGTTACCCATGTTGTGTGAGGCAGTTGCAAGATGCCCCTTCACAGAGCTGTGCTGCCAGAAATGCTGAGGCCACTGGTGTTTGCAGTGCTGGATGCAGAGTGCAGTCCTGCAGGGAGGCAGCGTGCTCTTGGCGGGGAAACTGTTTTCTGGCAAATCCACGTTGGACTTCATACTTTTATTTCTTTGTCCCCTAAGGCAGATTTCTTTTCCCCCTCGGTCGGTCGGTTGCAGCCCTGTCACACTCCCAAAGAGTTTGAGCAGCTGATCCTGAGTCATCAAGTGGAAAACACATGGCATGTCCAGGGAGGCTTGACTAAGAGGTAGGAGGAAGAGCAGAGAAAAAAAGATGGAGAAGCACGGTTTAACTTCAGCTCAGGAAACTGGTTAGAGTCTGGAAGTGCCTTTAGCATGGGAGTGGCTCATGCAGAGCTCGTGGTTCAGCAGTGAGGGGTTGGGTGAAACCTTTGGGCCTTTTAGGTGAAGAGCAGTTTTGCTATTCTTCTGAATAAAGCCAGGACTTCACCCTAGAAATCTTGAATGCAGCTCTCAGCTCTTCTATGGACTGGATGTTGCAAGATTTAGGATAAGGTGAGGAGTACTTATTTCTGTGATTCATCTCTACCATGCAAAACCCCTCGATATATTACTGCCTCATACTGATATTGCTTTAGATACCTTTCTTCCGTGTGAGGAAATGCCCATTTCTGACATGGTGGCCCAAGACTCAGGCAGCTGAAGTGAGTTGAAGCAGGACAGGAGAGGGTAGAAGAGCCAGCGAGGGAAGTGAATGCAACTCCACAGCTGAGCCACAGCAGCCAGCTGAGTGATGGCAGTGGGTGCTTGGCTAAATCATCAGAGATGCTCACAAGGCAGTGTTGGTAAACTGCAACTAATAATGGCTGTTAAATGCAGACATTTCATACTTCTTAACCCTGAAAAAATGGGGAGAAGTATTTTTGCAAAATACTTCCTTTTCTGTCACACTCACGCTGCATGTTCGGTATATCCTCTTGCCGAACCAAGCTGCTGTTCAGCCATCCTGGAAACTCTGAAACCATTCATCTGAGGATTTTGACTGAAATGGCTGTAAACATCACAGTCCCCAGGTTATTGGTTAGTTCCAAGCCCATAATATGTTGGGGATCTGTGAGATGACAGAGGCTGTGTGCAAAACCACAGGGAGCAGAACCTCAGAAACCCCCATGCCACTTACTATAATCAGTGTAGATGCCACCTTCTGGGGTTAATCTTGTTTGCCCAGGACAACCTCCAGATATCTTTGATGACAAATTAAGATTTCCTAAGCTTCCTTGCTCAACTTCATCAGAATTTCACACTTATTATATCCATGTAGCCCATTATCAAAAAGCTAAGAAGAGTGTGCTTCATTTTTGCATCGTAGATAGGTACAAAGATGGTTAGCTGGAGCAGTTCTGCCATGAATGCTAACTGTCCTGCCTCCTGATACAGTGGAGATGCAAGACATAATAGGGATAGTATGATGGTGCAAAAAAAAATGGTCACAGCCAAGTTCACCTTACAACCTGAGGCATGTGGTATTTGAATGAAACTGTTTCCTGGAACCAATGCCATTTTAAAACAATTTAAGCTATAAATTTCAAATCTCTAAGTGGATAGAGAGCAGCCCGTGTATGGATTGAAAGAAAAAAAAAAAAGAAATCTCTAATTTTCATTGATTTAGAAAAATGGTGGCAGTCCGCATAGTGTGAGGCCAGAGGTGGAAACCTAAGCCCTGTTTTGAGCTAGGGTGGCATGCAGCATGAAACGTGCCAGGTTAAAGGGAAGGCATGTTCTGGGAAGGGCATGTTCTGGGAAGGGCATGTATCTGGAAATCATCAAGGGCCATCAGAGCAACTAGTGCTGTCCAGGGTAAATTTTCCTGAATTTGGCTCCTCACCATTTCAGTGTCCAAACGCCTACAGTTTGTATAAAAACGTGTTTGTACTCCAGGCTGTAGGTTCAAAACATTGGACTTGACCATACACACAACTGAGAGGGACAAAGAGATGCATATTGCGGCTTATTTGACATGAGTATATCAGCGCATCTGTGGCCACTGTCCTGCGTGCATGCCTGCGTGATGTGGAGGGGATGCCTGGGGGTAGAAGTAACGCTCAGACGTGTTTTTAATCCCTTACTCTTAAATGCATATAGGCCAAAATCCTTTGTTATTTTGAGTCCTCTGGGCGAACAGCTACAGGCAAGTTAAATACAAACAATAATAATGATCAGAAGCACACGTATCAGCAGTGGTGCAGACTAGCCGTGGGTTTCTGTACTTGAGAAGGAGAAGCACATCCAACATACACAGCCCCTGGCTGCCCCAGAGCATTTTCTTGTGCTGTCGGGAAGATGGGAGTGCTGTGTGTTTCTGGAGAGGGGATTAATCAGCGGAGCTAAACGCCACTAACCCCTTGTTACTGCCTGCCATAAACTTAACCAAACCTAACAGGAAGAAAGAAGCGGTCCCTGGTGTAGCCACAGGCATCAGATGGCGTAACCCACACGGACCACGCACCCAGGCAGGGGCAGGGCTGCTCGCCATGGATCGGGGGCATCCCAACCCTGCCTGGGCCTGTTCTGGCATCAGAAAAGCAGTTCAGTCCCAGAAGAAGCCACGAGGCCAGGCATTCATCAGCACAGCTGCACTGATGCCAGCGCAGGATAGCAGGGAAGACTCTATCCCCGTGTACTTTTAAATCATCAAGCTAATAAGTACCCTGGATGATAAGATGTAATCTTTTAAATACAGTATGGATTTCTTCCCTGAATTATGCATGATAACATCTTTAGGCATGAGCTTTATTTTTTTAACTGAAAGAGCTGTCTTTTGGTGGCGGCGGCAGTGGTAATCACTGTGTTTTACAGTTCGGCAGGCTGGCCCGGGGAAGGCTCCCTATTGCTAGGCAATCTCTGCTAACTTCTGAGGAGTGTTGGGCCCTAGGATGGTGCCAGAGCATGTCCAGGAAATGTGAGGCTGTTAATCCACTGGTTTAACAAGCTGATACTGGTCTCCAAGCAAAAGTAGCCAAATTTTGCATTGAGGGAGATCGCAGGGAAAAGGTAATGCTAGGGTTTCAAAGGTGACCGGACTAATTCAGATCAAATCTAGCCACATGCAGTCCCCATCTGTGGCTCGCTGGCTGCTCCAGGGTGTACAGGGACCACACGTTACACAAGAGAGAATGGGCACACATTAAAACAAATAGATGAAATTCCATCTGAACACAAGAAACCAGTTTTTAACTGTGGAGGTGGTCAAACAGTGAAACAGGGTGCCCAGAGAGGCGTTGGAGTCTTCATCCCTGCAGACATTCAAAATCCAGCTGGCCATAGCCCTGGGCATCCTGCTCTAGCTGACCATGCCCGAGCAGAGGAGATGGACAAGATGATCTCAAGATTCTTTCCAACATCATCCATTCTTTGAGTCTGTTTCCTGTTTCTTTTACCCGTTTCTGACAGTTTTACTGGTCATTTTGCAGCAAGCAGTGTAATAATACCAATATTTAGCTCTTTTGTGGGATTTTTCACTCCTTAATCTGCAATGCCTTTAATGAGGTTTGTAGTTCGTCATCCCTTTTTAACAGTGAGGGGAACTGGGGCAGTCAGGAAACAACTGATTTGCTTAAAGACATCCAGGAAGACAGGGGAAGAGGGACCAAATTTCCTGAATGTCACCGCCTGTTCCTGGACCAGCGCTGCGATGCCTGTGCAGGCAGTATTTTGGAGAGAAGCCTGGTGTACCCAGCACCCAAGTGACAGCAGAGGCTGAAGGCACTGGATGCAGCAGTCTATCCATGGATGCAGCCCTTGGACTGTAAACCACAGCAAAAGAGAAATGCTTCTGTGCTTTGCCAGGGAGACAATGGCACAGGCAGCTCCGCTCCGGTGAGCTGAGCTGAACCACAAACAAGCAAGCTGGTGCTTTAACGAAGGCACATTCACAACTGCTGTACACAGTCTTTACCCACCAGTGCTTCAAACTACAGGTCTGGTTTCTGTGCATCACGTTTCGTTTTGTTTTGTTTTTTCCAGTGCTTCTACTGTAGCTCTCAGGTTTGGCCACATTGCAAGGCATAACAACACAAACATTCTTTCTTAATAGTACTATTATTACCAATCCTTAGAGATTGATGTTTCTAATATCATAAAAATTCCTTAACTGAAGCTCACATTGCTGTGATTTTGCATCTCAATGCATTTTGATCTATTGACAAGTACACCTTGAAAAAAACCAATAATGTTTGGATTTTTCTCATGAATATTGAAAATCAGACAGAAGAGCAGATGTGTGTGCATGTCCACAGATACACAAGCACAGAGCCCTCACTTTTAAGTACTTGCTTAAATCCCAGATCCTGACAAATAGGAATGATCTGCTTTTTACTCTTTGGGTGAGCTGAATAAATACGGGTATTGTGTTTGTATGGAATAGAGGAAGCAGGCAACGGCCATTTATGGATGATTAATCACAGCCATGTATTCTTTATTTCATATTTATGGGTGATACAGTGGGCTGAATTTTAATCAGCTCTCACTATGGTGGGTTTTCATGTTCCTGCTTTCAGCTGTTAACACTTTAGAGATCAGAAAACGAAATGAGTAGAATGGCTATGGATAGGGATCACACTGGTTTTAGCAATGACTTTGCTTACTGCCTTCAGAGAAGGAACAAAAGAATGTCTCATGCATGTGGTCTTTGGAAGGTAACTGGGAAATGGATGCAGTTAATGGTAACAGCATATAACAGTCAGTAGAACAGTGAGCTGAGTTCAACTAAAACCAGCTCTGAACCCAGATTTACGGTGTCTCTACCTAAGAGTTATAAAAACCAAGGCAAAACAGGGAACAAAATGCTACCACTGGCATAGAGGGAACATCCCTGTTTGGAGGTGCTTTACAGCCGTTCACACGGGACAGTCATAAGCCAGTGGAAAAGGGTGGCTCCAGGCTCGTGCCCCACTGAGTCAGTGATTCCTCCGACAGCAAGAATGTCTGTCTACAAATGAACGTAGGGATTTAATGTTTTCTGAATTTGTTACTCAGTAGACAAAGCTGGATTTTCTTAATGGTCAGCACTGGGAGCTACCCCTGCCTGGATGGGGAATGCTGCACTCCCTGGCCTCTGACTGGTACAGCTGTAGCTTGAAAGATTGGCAGAGCAAGTGCTGTAAGATTTCAGGTAGAGCTCAAGAAGGCTCATTTAAGGATTATTGCAGGAATGGCTCCTCTGTTCTTCCTTGTTTTTTAACTTAAATATGCAGTACGGCAGAACGCTTTTCAGCAGAGACACAATCTTCATTCCTTTGTTCAAGGAGTGGAGAAAAGAATAATTAACAGAACCCTTACCTCCTCTCCTTGGATGATGCTCAGTTTGACCTTTACAGTACTAAAGTGGTATTAAGATAAGAATCAAGTACTGTATCTTGACCTCAGCCACACCACGGTACATCTGAATTTGGAGTCAGACCGCTAAAGCAATTAGAATTGACTGGGACTAAGACTGGTGCACATGGTATTTGATATTTCTGGCATTTATATTCACAGCAGTCAGTGGGATCCATTGCGCTGCCCCACAAGTGCCCCAAACACGCCTCGTACAATTTGTTTATTACACATTGTATTAATTGCACAGCAGGCGATTAAAATGGAGAGCATTTAAAAAGTCAAATTGGCCTTTTACAGCACGTAATTTGGGATGGGGGACAGATTGCTCTGGATGATTTAGATACCTAACTCAATCAATGAGTATGAGACATCAGAATGCCTTTGGAAAAAAAAAAAACCTGCAGTCCCTAATCTTTAAATTTCATCTTTAATTTTGGAGTGCAATTGGTGCTTAGAAAATATAGCTCAGGGAGGGCAGGGAAAGAAGAGTCCAGTGAGCAAAACTGAAATCTCGTTTAGCCAGGGTCTGTCGTCAGTGAAGAGGAGATGGGAAATTAGCACACAGCTCAGGCTGGCTCGCTCGCAGGAATACATTGACAAAATCACTGCAGGCACATGACGCCATCCAGCCCATAAAAACATACAGTCCTTTAAAATGAAGGCCCTGCGTGACAGATACTTTTCCAGGCATTAAGACTCTGGCAGCCCAACCAAAGTATAACATCAAGAAAGTAAATTTGAAGGAGTTACTTTATTACAGATAACACTGCCTTTTCCAGATAGCCACGCTTCAGTTAAACCCACTGAACCAAACACCACGTTGCAATTCAGTCGGGAAAAGCAGCTTGCCCTAAGATATGATACAGGACAAGAAAAATTAATAATTTTGAGACGTATCATCAAGGAAGAATGTGAGGATTTTTTTTCTTCTTCGCATTGGGACTCTTGAGATTCTCCTCCTGGGCTACTTAAAGCCCAACTTTGTTCATGCTGCTCGGATCCAGTTTTCATACCCTAGCATAAAAACTGACCTCTGAAAAGAAAGCAGCATTACATTCTTCCATATGCAGAGCGCCAAGTGGAGAAAAGCCCCTTCACCGATAGGTGTTACTAAGTGATGGGGAGAATTTAAGTGATTTTGGTGAAATGAGGATTTAGCCCGCAAAGGGGCTCGAGCACTTTAGAGATTTGGAGGCAAAATGACAGAGCTTTGCAGCCTGAGGCTGCAGAAAACCACTGTGAAATTACCTGCTGCCTTCAGGTCATCCTTTGTGTTGGATGTTTCCTCTGGCTTTTCCGGGGCTAGCGAATGATCTGTCTTCAGAGCTGCCACTATTCCAGCACTGAAGATGCGCATAAGTTGTGACAAATAAGACGGGATTTACAGAGGAAGAAGTGCTATGCAAGTCCAGTGATGGAGGTAATAAAGATCTTCTGCCTGGATGCACAAAGGCTTTCAGGGTTTCTCGGGGTCTTACTCGCCAGCACAGTCTGAGAAAAGAATTGCTCACTTGGGCATGTATGTCCGAGTGTCCGTGCAACTGCACACAGGTGTGTGCATGGGCAGTCTGAGGTAAACGAGATTTCTGTCAGTCCTTAAGCACAGATAGGTTGTCCTCTGTTACACCTAGGAAGTGTGAGTAATAATTTAGCTCTTTTACATAACATGCTGTAATGAAGATTATTAAAGCTGCCTTCACAATTTCCAAGCCAAATTCTTCTTTATTTTCTTGGGAATCAAACTTTCAGATCCCACATGTGGCTTTGAAAATCTCAAATTGTAGGTCAGAAAATCCACAGAGATTTGTAACAACTTACTCCTTGCCATAGTTACATGATACGTAACAACATACTCCTTGCTTTGTCCACAGGACGACACTGATGGAGCAGGACTCAAACGATGGCTGCAGGCCAATAACCAACACCCTGTACCTTCCAAACCCTGGGACCACAGCACGATGCACATGGGAACCACAGCAGAGGACCCAGCTGGCAGAATACGCACAGGCCAGTCCTAAGTGCACAAAAGCTTCATCCAGTTGCTTTTGCTACACCGTGGCTTCCAGGGAATACCACTATATTTAATATAGCAGTGATTTGATCTTCAAGGGTTGAACCATGCAAGATACAAAGCAGGCCAGCACAACTCCTCTTCAACACTCAAGCAAATGAATATTAAATTCAGGTGCATATTTGATTGCCCAGCGTGGGGGCAGAGGGCTCAGCACTGGGGGATGCTGGAGACAGCCATTACAGCATCAGCCTGGGTTGTGGGGGTCCTTATACTAATTTCCTTCTCTGATTTCTAAAGTAAATATTTTTTGGTTTTGTTTTTTGTTTCTATCTAGATGAATGTTCAAAGACACCAAAACTAGTGAATAACAAGACTAAAATTTGAGCCACAGTCCAAGCCAACGGTGGATGAAGACATAGTTCAAGACGATAGCATCATTCAATCACCTGTGCCCGCTTCAGCCGAAAAGGAGACAACGGTTTGTGCCTTCAGTCTGCTGGGTTCTGTCCTCCCTTGGGCCTTCCCCAGTCACGGCAGTAAGTGTGGTCCCCAAACCCCAACAGTTTAGAAGAGAAAGCTATTCCCAGGGTGTCTTTTTGGAAGCAGCCAACTTACAGCTTTAGATTGATGTTCACTTTTATTTTGCGATCATAGCTAATTAAAAGAAATTAATAGAAACATAGCCGGATCCAAAAGTTTATTAGAAAAGAAGCACTGCAGTTGAATTATGCCACTGTGTTGTGTATGACAAAGCCCACTGAAAGCTGAACACTTGATGATCTCTGGAATTTGACTAAGAGCTCTCAGGCCTTTGGGAGAAACTTGACAATTACTGATCTACATATGCTGACAATCTCTACATATCAGGGGCCCCATGAGGGTCCTTAATTGCTCTGTAAACTTCAAACTGGAGTGTTCTTCAGTAGGAAAAAACAAGATGCTGCATTCAAGCTCAAGAAGAGTGGTGGTTGACATGTTTATTAAATACCCCCAGGCCCCAAAGGATTGCAGGGTGGAAGGGTCTCTGGGTAGGGGAAGTTATAAATGCAGCACCAGATTTATTCAAGACAGAACAATTATGTATGAATGCTCAGGTGCAACTATGGCTCAATGGATCCAGGAAAACTTTATGCAAAAGCATTTTCACAATTGCAAACTGCATTTCTATTCTCTCGGTTGCACAGCCCTTTTTGTCACATTTGCTTGAGCTTTATGACAGCACACACAAAATGTCTGCGTTATTTGAATGGAAGCGGGCAATGGATTTTATAAGATGCTGACCTGAGGTTTTTCAAATGCAAAATACGTGACGTTTACCTTACTTTTGCATGATTGTAGGCAATGAGTTTTGTCCATGTACCTGGCAGGGGAGAGACCTCTATCCTCCAAGATATCTTCAACACAGGACCTGAATTTATGCCAGAAATTTTAGTAGGTCTGGCTCAAAATGAAGCTGCATGAAAACTGATCATTTCATGGGAGAACTGAGAGCTTCATATTCTTTCCCTTTAATTTACAGTTTGACACAAGCCAACACACTGATGATTAAGGTTACTCACGTGTTACGGATGGCGCAGAATGTTATTCTGGCTCATTCTCCTGCTGCTGTATTGACTTGATGATGTCAGCTTTGATGTTTACCTTGTATGTTGTCAACACGATCGCCAAGCAAATCCCGATTGCTTCATTCCTCATTCTATTTCTTTGTATTTCAGGAATGTCTACCCGCTGCCATGAGGGTTGACTGCCCTTACTGAACTGGCCACAGCGCACGGAGAGAGAAATAACACTAACCCCTCCAGAAGCCATCTGACACAGCAGCAGCAGACTTGGCGAGGGGTTTTACAAAATGCTTTATCATTTCTGAGGAGCAGAAGGAAGAGCCAGAGCTTGGACTGCACCCCGATAGGATGCGCAGCACTCACCATTAGGGGAACACCCTGCCTTGCAATGAAGTTGATCAGGAAATAATTGAAGGGAACAAATCTGGAAACTCCCAGTGCCAGCTTCATTCTGAGGTCCAATGACACAATCCAGACCTTTGAATTTGGGGAAGGAGAGTGCTATCGACACAACACGTTAAACAACCTTAACTCCAGTGAGCAATGGCACCACTATAACACTTGTTTATTAGCAAAATGCATCTGATCTCAAAGGCCTGCATGACAAGTTCATTACAGATCAATTTAATTAGCTGATTTACATTTAATTTACATTTCAATTAATGTCTTTAGCAACAAAACGTTGCCTTAATAGGGTAATTGGCTGTTAGGCAATATGTAAAAGAATAAATAGTCACATTCTGAGGAAGAATTCCTATTTTCAAATTTTTATTACCATAAATAACCTAAATAATTATTGCTCTTAAGGGGCCACGTCCCAGTTCCCTTCTGGGCCTAATTATAAAGACTTAGTACCTCATTAAGCAAAATGGTTTTGGAGTCACAGAAAAGCATTACTCTAATCGTGACTCGTTAGTTTCAACAAAAGAGGGGAAAACTGCAAAAGTCGGCACATTTCGCCATATTATTCTTGTGGTTCATAAGCAGCAGCAGCACATTTGAGAAGTGGCTGTTACAGCTGTGTAGGCATTTCTGTCACAAACCCCTGTTTTCAGAGTCGGGGGCGGGGGGGGATGTGTAACTTTGGTCATCAGCAGAGTCACGTCCAAATGCAAAAGCTGGCACGTGCACCCCTGGCACGGAGCAAGCAGCTTGAGCAAACTTTGTTTTTCTGTTCTCTGAGAGCTCATCTTTTCCCCACACGCATGGTGGTTTGGTTTGAGGATGTAATGTAGGTTCCATCTTCCTCTACCATGCCAGGAACGTTGCTTTCATCACCATAATATATCCCAGTGCACAGAAAATGGACATGTCTGTCAGGGTTTGTCCACATTCCGTGATGCATTATCATATCACAGTGCTCCTTCCTTGTAACTAGAGAGCAAAAAAATGGACTGCAGGCTTGGGTGTGACCAGACTGCGACTTCAAGGCTTAGCGCTGGATCCAAACCACTGTGGCAATGGGATGTAAAACATGGATCTCATATACTCGGCTGGTTTAAATTTGTCCAAAAAAGCTGTGGAAGGTTTGGCATGGTGCTGGCAGGTTTTATGCTGCATTAGGCATTGACTCTCTGTGCTACTCTAACACTACGCTGGATGCGGCACTGTCCGCCCTTCGGCAGCCGGTGCCATGCCAACGTTAAAGCATTAAGCTGGTGCACGCCCCGTGCCAGGAGCTCTGGCTGATGTGGTGTCCATGTCTGTGCTTTGCCTGGATGAAGTTTGTTCTGCTGGCAATCCAGTGGTGCAGAGATCCAGAACCGACAACTGGAACTAAGGCATTGATTGCATTTACTTATGATGACGTAATGTAAGGAAACAAAAGGGGAGTGATTTAAGATTTTGTTTAGCAAATAATAAATTCATAATAATCTAGGAATAGATAGAGCTTTGAAAAGGAAAGTGTTTAACTAAGGAGAAAACAACCTTCTCATGTAGTGTTAGTTTCCTCATTAGCCTTTAACGATGATTCATATGTAAAAGAAAAGCAAAACTCAAACACCATACTATTCTTTCTTATGTTGCAGATAAAGCCAAAGCTAGAAACAGGGTTTTTTAATGATAGCATTGTGCAGCTTCTAAGAACAGAGAATCAGTGGCATGATTCTTTTTTTTTCTCCTTTCCCCCCTCTTTTTTCATATATCTGTCCCCCCACCCCCAGTGACTAAGTGCTACTGTCCTTGTTTTACAGGTAGTTAAACCGGCAGCATAGAAATGTTAAGTATCTCAGAGCTGTAAGGAGAACCTCTACCCTCACAGTCCAGCCTTCTTGCTCCAATGCCTATGGAAGTCAGTCATGACTTCAGTGGATTTTGGAACTCACCCTCAGCCCCCACACTGTGCCAGATTGTTACCTGGTGTAACTCGCCCAGCTCCAGCGGCAATTTATCTGGACTATGTGACTGGGCAAATTTATTGCCAGAGACTGGGCAAGTTCTAGTTCCTTAGTGCCTAATTTTCCTGTAACAGGATGCTGTATGTATGTACCATTAGGACAGTGAAAAAGAAATCAGATGGCAGTCACTTTCTTCTAATACTAAATGCACCCTTTCACTGGGATAAGGAAAACAGTGCCGGAGAGAGAGAGAAGTTTCCACTTCCAAAGAAATGTCTTATTACCTTCAGAAGTTAATTGCTTAGGACTCAGCTGTATCTTCTAGTATTCTGCATTTTATTTTTGCTCTTAGACTTGATGGATCTGGAATTCTATTCCGAGCTGCTAACTCAATTTTTGCTTTTTAAAGCTCATTTAAAACCTTTCCTACTTTCCTGTGTCTCTGATTAACACTAATCCACTCTACCCTTTCTCTTCCTGCAGCTTCTTATACTCGCCCCTTGCTGCAGCCTGTAAGAATTCTAATTGGCGTCTGCTCTTCTTTTTGGGTTTCCATTTTTTTCTTTCTTCCTGCTCCATTTTCTTTCTGTTGCTATCTGGGCTGCTCTATGCCATCCTGTTATACTTTCTAGCCCAGATCTGCCTAGTGCTGTAAAGGATTTGATGATTTTCTTTAGGAAGGACTCTAATAATAGCCACAATCCTGCCCCTTTACAAATCTTCCTTACAATGAAGGGAAAAAAAAGTTTAAAAAAAAAAAAAGTTCTGCCCTCTGGAGTGAATTCCATTCAAAATCAAAAGTTATTGCTAAAAAAAATTTTAAAATCCCTCTCTGTTCCTGATGGATTGGATAAATTTTAAAGGAGCAATGTTGTAATTTATGGGGAATTCGAGCACAGATCTCAGAGCTCCCTATTAGACCGGGTAACTTCAGATATTTTTTAAAGAAATAATTTCAGCTTTCTTCTCCAACAAAAGGCTACAGTTTATAACAGGAGATCAAGCCAGCCAGAAAGTCCTTGAGGTTCTCCGGTGACTTCACTGTTGTCCATCAAATTAACATGGAAGATGATGAAACATTGCTACTTTAATGGGCAGAGGGACAAAACCCCTGACACACTGCAGAGAGGCTTTTGCAAAACAAGCAACTAGATGCCATCTGAGCTGGATGAAGCCAGCAGATGCCAGAGCCCAGGACTATAATGGGATGTGATGGATTTCGAGCTTTAACTGCCATTTCGGGTGGCCTATGCCAAAACTGTGATTTCTCAGCCCCTATTCAGCTGCTGCCTCAGCTTGGCTGCCCCAGAGGTGAAGCTGTTCCCCTTGAAGACCGGTGCCTGACACTGGCTTCCTGGCCCTGCTCACAAGTAGCTTAGTTAGTGCCACTCTCACAGGCTTGGAGCCGTGTCGTGCCTGTGCTCCCAGGGCCTCGGAAGCCAGCGCTCCCCGCCGCCCTCCCGGCACCCTTGGCAGTGCCAGCTGCTGCAACGCACGGGCTCCGGAGCGCATTGTTCAGAGCCCTCTCCTCTGTTCTCCGTTTGGTAAGCAGTACTTTACCATTTACATTTTAACATGCTTTGCAGAGTCACAACATTTACAGGCAGAACGTACTGTTAGGCATTAGGGTGGCCTCCTGGACATGACGGACCATAAAATACTGTTGTCACTCTTCTTTTTGTTTGACTAAAATACGTTTTGTTTTGACAAAGGAATTTCTTTTATCAGCTCTTCATTCTCCTTTGGTCTTGTCAGAAAATGGAGAATTCACTTTCCCTTTGATAGTTTGTTCCAGTGGTTTCTCACTTTCTCTGTTACAATATAATGCCCAGTATCTAATTCACATTTTTCTAGCTTCAGCTTCTAGCAACTGCCTCTTCCTATGCCTTTCCCAATTATGTTAAAGATCCATAGAGTATTCTGCATTTTTCAACACATCCCATCCACTGTAATCAAGCCACAGCTTTTGGCTTTCTGCTCCGGCCGCTGTGCTATTGGCGCTGCAGTGAGAGCCATCACGGCCAGCCTTCCGTGAGCAGCAGAGTTCAGTGCAGAATACAGGTGCCCTTTCACACATTTCTACGCCAGCTGCTCTGAATTACTGCAGGAGCAGAGTCGTCATCTCTGCGGCGGCAGAAGAATGGACAAGAATAGTTGGTAATTTCTGCTTCCTCCATGACCATCGTCTTGAGTTGCTTTGCCAGCCTGACAATGTTCTTTTCTTTGCTTTTTAAATGCAAAGCTGTACATACATAAGGAATAAAAAGCTCTAATTTATTCTGCAAAAGTGTTCATCAAGTGAGAGACAGGACTCTGGGAAAAGATTAAGAGCTTACATTTTTCATTTGACTTATTTCACATGAAATTTCATAGGGGAT
This sequence comes from Falco peregrinus, assembly GCF_023634155.1. Classification (NCBI taxonomy): domain Eukaryota; kingdom Metazoa; phylum Chordata; class Aves; order Falconiformes; family Falconidae; genus Falco; species Falco peregrinus. Next base: position 26,490,684 of record NC_073730.1, on the reverse strand, counting down.
AAAATGATGGGAGGCAAAGAAGCAATGATATTTCTGTTTTATCTCTGTCTAAGGACCATAAATCTTTCTGAAGTATCATTAATTATAGCAGCGCCATTCACAATGCTATTGTTAAGGGTCTATCAGCAGTCCCATTATAAACCCCTATTTTCCGGGGTTTATAACTTAGAAGAATTTTGTTTCAGGCAAAAACTTTGCTGGGGCAATGTCTCCATCTGAGACAATTTTTAAAATATGCAAAACACAAAAGAAAGTGTTACCTCTTTTGAACTGAGTAAGGAAGAGCCCAGGAACTTTCTAGGGGTACAAAGCTAATGCTGCCTTGGCTGATTGTATCTGTACCATTTGTGAATTCATAAGACTAATTCATAGAAGTTCTCTCTTAGATGAATTTAGATCATTCCTTTACAACGCGAGTTTCCAATTACTACAACTGAATTCAAGATCAGGAATATTCCTCTAGTGGCTGTAATCAAATCAGATTTGATTTCTTCTTCAGCTGCAGCCAGCCAAGGAAGAATTTAGCAGACTTGGAAAACAGCTTACATGTTCAGAAAACTTCAGTGCCTTTAGGTCACTTGCCTTTTTGTTTTTGTTGTTGTTGTTGTTGCAGGCACGACATACCTCAAGGATCAGTGAAGTTAATGGTATATCCACCAAAGCAAGTATGGATTTCGCAGCAATACAGCAGAACTGCTCTGTCGTGGCTGAGCCATGATGAAATGTTAAAGGGGCACTGAGTTTCTCCAGATGTGTAGTGAAAAATGCTCTTCACTAGGCACTAGTGAGACGGGGAGGGCACGGGGATGAAAGGTCACTGCTTTGCCTGCATAACAACACGACCAGGTGGCCTCTTGCTGTAGCACTTGTAGGTGCATCAAGGAAGCCTACAGCTCTGCCCAGCTGGGTCCTTGCACATAAAGAAAGAGCAAGATGCTCAATAAGACGGGATCGACAAAATCATTGTGGCCTTTTTCTAAAGCAATAGATATTAATGAGTGCTAACTTCTGGGCAACATTTTTTCCTGCTTTAAAGCAGAAAGATTAGATGAAAATGTATTTTGTGAAGAGTGTGCTGACACCCTCAGGTAATCTCCATCCTCCATCCTCATCAATAATCTAACACTCTACCTTCCCCATTACACTACTCTCTGCAGTAATGCAATTCACTTTGGTCCCCTTAGATCCTATTAGAATCTCTCACATTACAAAATTCTTCCAGCTCTGCTCTACAGTGTACTGGGATTGTTTAGTCTTAACTTCTGCTGGCTGTTTTCCTCAACTACAATTCTTTGCACAGGAATTGACTTTTGTGAACTGCACATTTAACCCAGCAGTGAGTGAGACGATCAAAATAAGTAATGCGTGTGGGTATTGTCCTGTGGGGTCCCTAAAGCACTCTGATTCTGCTTTGAACACTGTTGAATGTATCTTGTGATAATGAGTTCCACTATCTAAAGTACTTTCTTCTATCAGTTTTGATTGTGTTGTCTTTTAATTTCATTGCATGTGTCCTTTGAAAGGATAAATAGGCATGGGTAAATAGAAGAACCTATGTCTACATATTATTCAATCCCTTATGTACCTCTTCTGTATTACATCTTACTTTTCTCCTCTCCAAAGTAAAACAGTCCTAATGTTTTGTTTGTTTGCCTTTTCCAATACGGAAATCTTTCCATATCTCATAATTTGTTGCTGTTATTTGAGCAGATGTCTTCCTGGAATTCTCCACCATTATTAATGACAAGAGTATCGTACCCAGTGATGATATCTAAATAAAGGGCTCGACGTGCAGTAAGACACAGAGGTCTCTTCTGGCTGCTCTGTCAACATCAGGGGCTTAAAGTACGCAGAAACGGCTCTCTGACAACACTCGTAAGAACTAAAGCAGAAGGTGGAAAAATGGAAAGCTCCTTTATTTCCTGCATTCTTATGGCCAGAATGACTGTGCAGTGCCACTTTGCACCCAGAGTAATGCTTCCCAAGCTTAAGAAGAAAATCAGTCTTGGCTTCTTCGCAAGTGAGTCTCTGACCACATCAGTGATGTTAGACTTGCTCTCTGATCTCCAGTTTTATCTGATCTAATCCTGTCTAACCCACAGTATTTTTTAGATTCTGAACTTTAGAATAGCCACTGTTTGCAAACCTGACTCTTTCCATTTTTCCCACTTTACCTGTTTTGTATCATATTTCAACAGACAGAAGCTTCTGAGGCCTGACTGTCATGAGCACTGCAACACTATGGTATAAATCTTGTGATAATTATCTTAAACTAGTGCAACCTCACTCTTTTATCATTTACCCTTGGCTGCAATGACAAAAATAAGAGCAGTATGGAATATTTTGACGACATCAGGGTTCTTCCATAGCAGGCATGTTGGAGGGCCTGGAGGACAGAAAAAAATGAAGCTCTTAAATGGAGGAGATTGCAAAAACCTCAGCATAATGCAAAGCTGTCATCCATGCTCTTTTATTACATGGAACTAAGTATAAGTAGCGTTACAAGAAGATTTACTTTTGTTAAAGCAAAGCAATTCATATGCTTTCACAGCAGGGAAACTTTATAGCAGTTAAAACCTCAGGTCTATTAAAGTACCATCCACTTTCTGTGGTTTTGCTTATCAGCTTTGCTTATTAGCAAACGGATTTGTGCTGCAAGTCAGGGTTTCCCGTTGTCTCCCAAATTCCTGCATCATTGCTCCCGCAGTGCAAATGTAAGAGTGCATCATGCATTTCATCGTAGTGAGAAGGTCCAGATGGATCTCACACTGGTGCAGAAAGGGCTGCAGAGGAAACATTGCAGCAGCAGCCTTTCTTTCCAAGGCCCAGCAGGGCAAAGTGGCAGAAACTGCGCAGACCAGAGGGATGGAGAAGCATTTCTGTGCAGAGTGCATATCCCTGCAGTCTACCCCAGATTTTCCTTGGTTTAACACAGAAAAGCATTGGAATTTATTGCTGCCTTATCACTTTGGAGAAGCTTTCTGTCCTGCCTTGCGCTTCTTTTGCAAGGGTTATAAAGTACTTCTGTTCCAGGGCACTGCACATGGATATTAAATTTTCATCACAAACATGATGCCATTTTTGATTTCGGCATTTATCTATCTTCTGTTCTTATATGGCCGCACTTACCATAATATCTCATACTTCACAATCTTTAACACATTATTTTTCCCTCCAAAAAGCATGTATATGAAAGGTACCCGAAAATAAGCAATAAACCATTTAAATACTGTTACCATCTGGGGCTATGGATTTTTGAGAATTTTCTTCTCATTAACCCTGGAACGCTATTCATAACCTTGAGACTGATAATGCAAAGGAAATTATTTTATCCAAGTGTCAACCCCTCCTTAATATATGTATTAGAGGTCTGTGATTCAAAAATGAGTCTTTTACAGGCCCCAAATACAGACTCCTGTCTTTTGCTCAGACAAAAAAAGTCACATTAATGAAAATAAGACCTGCATTTCCAGTCACTTTTTATTTCAAAAGATTGGAATCAAGTATTAGTAGTGGTATTTAATCCGTCTATAGATTTCACTATTGTCTGCACTGACATATTCTGTTCTCTGTATAGTTTCCTTTTTAAAAAAATATTTTAAATCAAAACATATTGAGAATGCCATTTCTTTCCAGATCACTTAGCACAATTCTTCTTTGCAAGTATAAAATTAAAACAAAGCAAGCCATGGGATGCATTTGAGCCGCTGCTCTCTTTCGGAAGCAATTGAAATTGTCCAGAGTTCCTCTCACCATCTACAGCTGTACTTGTGAATTTGGAAATAATATGTAAAAGTTTACAACCCCTCACAGTACGAGGCTGAAATTAATCGCAGTTGCCAAAACATAAAGTCAGATTATTTTGGTGTTATATGTGTTTGTAAATACTCTGAGAACTTAGCATCAAAGATATTGGCATCAAAATCAGTGGCACAAAATCTGGATTTGTCTAGTAATGTAAGCAGGAAAGTAGGCATGCAAAGGTAAGTTTCAGGTATGTGTGTAGAGACATGCCTCTATAGATGAGACTGGTCAGAATACACCACATCCACTCTGCATCTCACCCACAAGGGACACTAAAACAGGGTCCTCAAACAGTCAAAAGCACTCAAATGCCTAAACCAGGATGTAGGTGAAATCCAAGCACACTCAAAAGCAAAAACCAGGTCAAAAACAAGTATGACAGTCCAGTCGTTTTTAGCTGTTAAACCCTGTTGCTGTGTTAAACTTCGTGTCCCCCTCTTCGGAAAGCATGGCTCTCCTGGCACCTTACGCAGGAGGCCCGGGAGGCCAGAGGGTTACAGGCACATCCGACCCTTGTGCTCCTTTCAGATGCCCCACAGCAGCGCTCCCCGAGCGTGCGGCCTGCCCGGCTCCCAGCACTCCGCCGGCCGCTTTCGGGTTCGCACCAGCGGCCCAGCTCTGCGCACAGCACCCGCCAGGGTGACAGGCTGTCCTGCAGGGCGCGGAGGGACGGGAAACCGTTCCGCTTCTGGCAGGCCCCGGCAGCCGCCCGCCCGCCTGTGACACAGGCCGCCGAGCGGAGCAGCGGCCCGGCCCGGCGCGGGAGCGCTGATGGGCCGCGCGCGCTGGGACGGGACGGGGCACGCGGCGGAACAGGGCATTGTGGGAAGGGGCAGCTGGCGGTGGCGCAGGGCACTGTGGGAAGGGCAGGCGCGGCCGCGCAAAGCATTGTGGGAGTCGTGGGGGAGCGCGGGCCGTTGCGGGAGGTGGGGGCTGAGCCGGCGGGGCGGTGCGGAGCGGAGCGGGGCGGAACGGCAGCGCAGTGGGGCGGAGCGGGGCTGGGCGGCACCCGCGGGAGGCGAAGAGCCCGGCCCAGCCCCGCCGCGGCCCGCCCGCGGGGGATGGCGCGCAGGCGCAGTGCGCGCGGCCGGAAGGCCCCGGTTGCCGTGGCAACGGCGTCGGCCCCGCGGCGCGGCGGAGCCGGAGCGGGGCCGGGGATCCGGCGGGCCCCCGGCCCAGCCCGGCCGCCCATGCCGCGCACAGCGCTGCGCTGCGTCCTGCAGCTGGACGTCCGCTCGGTGAGTGCCCGGGCCGCGGGTCCCGCCGCCCTCGGCCGGGGCGCGGCGGGCCGGGCTGGAGGGGAAGCCGCGCTCTGCCGGGGAAGCCGCGCTCTGCCCTTCCGGCGCCGCTTCCCGCCTCGCCGCTCTGCCTCAGCCGCCGACACCTTCTCTCCCGGCCTGGGGTTTCCTCAGGGAGGCTGGTCTGGGCCCCGTTGCCGAGCGGGGGGCCGCCCTCCGCCAGAACTGCCGCTCAGGCTGGCTCCTGGGCAGCTTCTGCCCCTCTTGTGTGCGCATCCTCCGCCGGCCCGACGCTGTGCCCCTGCTGCTGCTGGCAGCAGCCATGCTCCTTCATAGTTCTCGCTTTCCTGTGGAAACGGTCTTTTTTAAGAGACACTGATTTTAGGGAAGCTGTACGGTGTAGGAAAAGCACTCTTGAAAAAAACAGAGCAAACCCTCCCCCCAGGAAACAGCAGCTTGCACGTGGCATATGCGCCCCTGTGAGCGATGAGGTGTCTGTGAGGGGCTGGATGTGGCACTGGGCAGCTCTGAAGCACCTGGTTGCTACATGGGTGTGTGCATGTGTGCGCATGTGTGTGGGGTCAATAGGTGTGAAAGTGGAAAGTTTTTACGTTAATCGTGTTCCTTGTGCACTTTGCAAAGTTTTCTACTTACATGCAGGCTGGGAGTAAATAAGAGTCTGTATCATGATAACTTTTAAGAAGTAGCTGCAGTAGACAGTGCTCTGTTACTCTGGTCGTTGTACACCCTGGTCGCTGTATTCCAGAGGTTAGACCTCCTTACGGGGCAAGTGCTGCCAGAATACTTGCTGCTGAAAGGAAAACCTGAGGTGCCATCCAAAAAATTCAAGTGAAGATCTTGAAAGTATGTATGGGGAAACAGACCTGTTATTCATGATTGCTCGGCCACAGTTGTTCCCAAAGTTGTGTGGCTGCTCTAAAATAGAGCTGTGAATTTCTACACATAGATGGTGAGGGTATCACCCTAATGGTGATGCTGTGCGGCCTCAACAGCTAGTGTTCGTCTTCATAATGCAAAAGCCTCCTTGTTCCTAGAAAGTAGATGTGCTTTCCTTTTCTACTCCTACTGCTGTGAGCTATTTGTGTGCCAGGAGAGCGTACAGGGAAGGTGTTCCCCCCAGGGTCAGGCTTCTTCAGTTGTTGGGTATTTGTTACTCACCCTGCTCTCAAGGCTACAAATAATAGTGGAAAAGGGCAGAACAGGAAATCGACAACACAGGTCTGGGTGGCCCTTCCAACACACGTGAGTCATTCAGTTATATCCATGCTATGCTATATAATTTCTCTCAGATAACCCTTTAACAAGTGTATTTAGTCTGGTTTTTGAACCACTTGTTTTTTCCTTTTTTTTCCCCACTGGAGCCTACTTCAGCATTTTACTCCTGTGATGGTTTGAAAACTTTCCAGCATGAATTTCCTTCTGGTTAGTTGATGCCCTACTCTTAGAGAAATATCAGCACTGGTCTTTCACTTAAATAATTTTTTTTCCTTCCTTGGTGTTTGCTCTCTGGATGTATTTTTTGGGCAATTGTTCCATCATTCTACAATTGATCTTTATCAGCTAAAGAGACCTGGTTCTTCTGGTAGTATTTTGTGTGATAGTCTCACCAGTCTTCTGATCATCTTAGAGATGGGTGCTACTCTTCTGATTTGAATGTGCATTGATCAGGATCAGTATCGAATTCCGCATTCCAGATGGGATCACCCTGTTGCCTTAGGTGACGTCAGGGGAAAAACATCCGATATTCATCCTATATGTCTTAATAGTAGTCTCTTCACAGCTGCACAGCAGTTATGCTGTCATTTATTTACACACTCGTCATCTTCCCCTCAGAACAACGCTGAAGGTTAACCCCCTCAGTGAAAGCAAAAGCTTGTTAATACGCAGTAGGTGCATCTCCTGTCCATTACTGTGATCCCACAAACAGGTTTTTCTGTATCTTTTTCTTGACCTCTGATGATTTCTGGTTTTTAATTGGAAACATTTTATGAACACGCTCTGACTTCCTGTGTCAAGGTCATTAAAAATATTAAAATGCTTGAATCCCAGGATATATAGAGTAACATTTTTAATAGTAACCCTCAGCTTGATACCTCCCAGTATTGCACATTATTGATGCTGTCCTTTGACCAGTTCTGTACCACTTTAGGACTTTCATACTAACTCCCATCTTCTGCATCATAAGTAATAATTTCTCATGTGACACCATATGATATCCTTTGTCCAGAAAACAGACTTTCAAGAAAAAGTCAAATTTTGCTTGATTGATCTATTTTTTATGGAACATGCGCTGCTGTGCTTTTTTCTAGTCATGTTTCCCTCCATATCTTTATTCTTTACTTTTGCATATTTAATCTGATTGATGGGGTTATAATTTTTCAGCTCTCTCTTTCTGCCTCACGTGGCCTTATGTTTGTTATTTTTCAGCAGATAGTACTATCCTTGTCTTCATAAGATAGGTTTTATTTATGTATAGATTCAGCAAAAAAATGACATTCTTTTAGAACCTAAGCTGACTATGATGGAGCCTTGCCTTGGCTCCTTGGTCCAGGCATGCATATTGGGTAACTTCTGTTTCCATCATTCATTCTTTTTTTTTTTTTTTGCTCCTGTATTAAGTATCATTAAAACCAAGGAAAAATATTCAGTTGTGTTTGGGACATAGATATGTTTTCACATCTTGGTTGATTTATCCTACAACCACTTGTTTTCTCCTACTTCACTTTATTTGTGACTGAAGTCTTGTCCAAATTTCTGATTCCTTTTCCTGTTCTTTTACAATGCTCTGCATATTTCTCAACCCTCTTTGCAACCTATCCACTTGTGTCAGAAGCTCTGTCCTCTTTGGTTTTCCCTTGCTTTAGGATACAGATGGGGTTTGTTCCTTTTGACTTAATGAAATTCCAAGATCTTTTCCGATCTGATTCCACCGGCTCTTTGGTTTATCTCACTGCTAGCTTTCTTCATTTCTGAAAGACTGCTCTTCTAAAATGGAAAACCTTAGTTAAAGACCTTATTTGGTTTATCCTGCCATTAATTGAAATTGAATAATTCATGATTGCTCAGGCTGAGATTTCATTGTTATTTGTTCTTTTGAGACTAATTTTGGTGCCTACCTCTGCTGCTGGCATTTAGATTGCTTATGTAGCAACAGAATGAAATTCACATTATTCTTCATGCCATTGCTACATGGAGAATTCACAAATGTGGCAGTGAAGGTAGGTAAAGCTTTAAGCACTAAGATGAATTAATAGCATTGTGGATTACTGCCGGGTAAGGAGACTAAAATGGCATCTCTTCACACTGAGAAGATTATTTTTGCAACTCTTAAGTCTAAAATGCTATTCTGTCTAGAAGCTTGCACTCAGCAGAAGTTAATACTGTCCATTGCCCTTCATAGGGAACTCTTCTTGTTTTGATGGTAAGGGCCAATTAAGGGGAATTTCCAAGGCCTGCCTTTTTCATTGGTTACATGTGCAGCTACAGTTTTAGGACTGTGTGTAACGAACAAATGCCATAGGGGGTTGTGTATCAGTAGAATTCTGTTCTTTTCCATGAAATGAATTCACTGATTTCTTAATTGCTATTTATGATGTCCCAGCAATACGGCTGGTACACATTCTCCATCCTCCTGGGAACTGCAGCAGAGAAGTCCAGGGGAACAGTGTCCTAGACATTGATCCTATGTATAATATATCAACATATGTCTTCCTGGTTAGTTGTAAGATCAGTTCTAACTGCAGCATTGATATCCCGCTTCCTTAGCTGATCCATAGATAATACTCCTACAGCTTTTAAAATGGTCCCTCATCCTGCCTGAACAGTTTTAAGTCAGATAAGAGCTTCAGTTTGTGTCTTAAGTGTTGTTCAGCTCCATGCATCACATACTACAAGATTTCGTGAACTGCAGTTATATACATGTCATTCATTTTTGGAGCTGGTTTAAAGTTACGTGAACAGGTAGACTTGGTGTTCCAGCCCAGGCAGTGAATTGTGCAGTTTGTCTCGATGATAGTAGAAGCACAAGTTCCCACATGTGCTGTCTTGCCACACATGTTGATTTGTAAGAGATAGCCAGAATAAATGGCACCTGTTGTTTGCAGTTTTGCCCTCTCTGATGTCTTTAAACCTCTCACTTTTCATCTCAATAAATAGGCAAATATTGGTTGCCTTCTCTAAGGTGAAAGGCAGGAAACCCCAGCTAAAAGGGATTGCAAATTCTACAAAAATGTCAAGAAAAAAAGTGAGAACTAAGCTAATATGGCTTGTAGGATGTAGTTTGGGGGATCTTGCTTTGTATGAATGAAATCTGTCTCTCACTCCTATTCACATTTGCAACTGCATGAGTGTCACACAAGCTGTTTAATGCTTGACAGTTTGTTTCAGTTGGGGTATATATTATACTAGCACTTTTCTTGCAGATTTGAAGTCCTCATTTACATGGAGAGGAAACCCTTTTTTTCCTCTCCTTGGATATTTAGGAGTAAAGCACTATTTTTTTAGCTTATACTGCATCTATAATAATCTATCACACATTGGTTTCTGTTATTTCTTTCACCAGAGGCTGTTTTCCTGCTGTTTATATAGGTGTTTTTTTTTAAATCCAGTTAGGATTTCTGAACTAAAATGTTCATTTGGGAGTTGGAGACTGTAACCAAAGCACTTATTTTAATTCCTGTCACTCTCCTCCTTTGTCTTTCTACCTGGCAATTGAAAGTCTGAACACTTTCTCTAGCAACCTTATGTTGGAAGAGACAACCTCATATTTATTATACGGTGATAAAAAGTGTGCAGTAGAACTGAAGTGAAAGGTGACAATTCTCTGGCTGAGTAATAGAATAAAACCACATGGCTTGGAGAAAATAGCAAATAGTTTTGCAATGAGTTATGTACATCCTTGCAGTGAAAACATGAGTAAGAACTTCTGATGTTCTTCAGAGCTTTAAAAACATGCCAACTTCTTACTTAAAGAACAAGAATTTTCCGGAGAAAGTTGAGAGATTAATGTCAGTATCTGGCAACCTAATGAGGAGCCTTCCCTGCCTTGAATACGGTCCAAGGTGGCCAAACATTTCAGACAAAACTTTTTGCCATGTGTCTGATAGGAACGGAACTACAGTTGCTTTTTCTCATGTATGTATTAGAAGGCAAAGGTAATACAGTATTTGCAAATAAACTTGCCCTTTTTGGTGGCTGGACAAAGTATGGATATCTAAGCATATACATTTACCAGCTTCATTCTCTCTGTAGTTAGGCTAAAATTTGCATGGGTTTTTGTGTCTTGACATCACATAGACTTCATTCTACATGACTGTTCATATAGAACCTGATGTAACAGTTTTTCCTGGTCAGTCTGTACAAACAGAATTGCTTTGGAAAATATTTTTTTTTCACTTTAGTCTGTTAACATCTGACTCTCCGAGGTCAACCATTTCAGCCTTGACTATTTCATTTTTATCTTGAAAACAGCCATTACTTCTATAACTAAAGTCCAGTTTGTTTAATGAATGTTACTCTTACAGATAACTTGTCCCGGAGTGCTGCTGAAAGACAAAGAGGAACTTTATCTCAGTGTCTCTGTATTTGGGCAGTACAAAAAAACTCAATGCGTCCCTGCAGTGTTTCCACTCCTCTTTCAAGAAAAACTAGTATTTGAAAAGGTAAGATAATGTCAAGAGCTAATACAAGCCAAATAAAACCCATCCCAAACTCCACAAAAACTCACTGCAAAATCCCTGAGCACAAGTAATCACACTGAGAATGGCGTAGTGTTGTAACTCCTGCTTCTCTTCAGCACAAAGGAGGTATGTGCCTGTATTATGCACACAGTGACTCAAGAATTATGCGTACTGAATATTATAATGTATGACGAGACTTTTTAGGTATTTGTTCATATTTTTGCGAACTGTCCTTTTTCAGTGTCTGTTTTCCTGGCGTGGAAGGAACTGAACATTGTTGTTCTAAAAATTATGGCAAGGTGAAGAACAAAGGCTATACGATATAGGAGAGTCAACTTAATTTAGTAGAAAGATAGAATAGCAGCTCAAGCCTTTTTGGTGACATCTTTCTCCCTTTGAGATACTTTTTTCATGGTTTGTCACCAGAATTCCCAGGTTGGTACTCTGGCCTTATAATTTATAGTTGTTTATCACATATTCTGAGTCCCTACTAGCTTCATTATTAGTTCCACAGGGATAATGAAACACAGTATCGTACAGATATGATCCGGCTTCTTGACTACCTATGAATAATAATACTTTGCCCTTTCTAGTTCTTTTCCGTTAAGCATCCCCTAGCACTTTGAAAACCAGGCTGAGTAAACATCAATGATGCTCTAGTGATGTGGGTGAGATGCAGTGATAATTTCAGCAGCTGCTGAAGAGTAAAAAAGACTATAGTTCTTTAAAGTTGAACGTACCACAAACTACTTGAGGGAAAGGTACTGAATAGTGTTTTCAGTGTAATTTAGGGGAACTCCAAGACACCAGGATCTGTTTACAGAAGAGGTGAACAAGAGAGCTGAGAATAGTATGTCATCTTCAAAATAGCTGTTAGTGGTCTAGATACTTGTGGAGCACCAGTACGTGATGTTTTTTAGTATTTGGTACCTTGAACCGCAAAGTGATCTACACCACTCTGCTGAGACTTTTGTACAGAATTAGGGGGAAGTCTATTACCTGCTGAATATCCAGTGCAACAAGCCCGCTATTCCTTGCTATCTATTCACATGGGATTCAGGTTATAAAAAACCCTGAACAGTACTATCTACATGGATAGTCACTTCCATGAAAATGAAGCTTAAAGCATTGCTTATATATTAAAGAACATATTCATCATCTATCAGAATTCTAGTGCATTCAGGAATTCACCTTTCTCTCTTGAAATTTTCTCAGACAATACTTATCTCTACATGTTCAACTCTTCACAATACCTCCTAATTTGAATATGGGGAGGTAACCCTGAATGGCTAGACAGCACGTGACAAGAACTGCTAGTTTTCAATGAATTTGATCATGTACCAAATTATAATTTCAGTTTCCTTTCCTTTTTCCAGTGGGATAGGACTCTTTGTAACCGTCTTGTCAAGAAATAATATTTTTTTTCCCTTCTCTTTCCCCAGAGGTCCATCTGATGACATTAACTGTGTCATTATTATTATTTATTTATTTATTTTCCAGGCATTTGCTGATATAGTTGATCCTGGAGACCTTGTGGAGTTACTGGAATGTAGGTTCTGTTTTTTATGTATACTGCATTGTATGCCTTAATGTCATGCATGTATGGGCTCGAAACATCCAAAATGTTTTTAAAGTATCTGATACTTTTTTCAATCAGGAGCCTGTTCTCTGAAAATCTAGTGGATAACCAATATAGTATATCATGTACTAAATCAGTAGGACCCTGGCACTAGTGGGTTTTCGGTATAGATTTGTTCTAAGTTCAGGCAGAGTTTTTTTACTATCTTTGGTGACTAGTAACTTAACCAAAATACTGTTATCTAACAAAATGCCTCTAGAAATGTATGCTACATGCTTTAGAACAGGAAAAGGGTAAAATGTCATAATTGATGAAAAAGCCAGCTAGTTTTCCACATAGGTAATGGATTCCTTTATCTGATCATTTATTTGATTAATTTTCAAATTATGTAAGCATAAATCTTTGCTTTTTTTTTTAATTATTCCTTTCTTTTTTTAAGAAAATTACTTATTTTGCAACATATGGAGCATAATGAATTATAGTGAGACAACAGTGACCCTGAACTCAAACTCCAGGAATATGTTTCCTCATACTGGGAGTTACCTGAAAAAGTGGCAAAACTTGCATCATCTTCTTTAAAAGAAGGACTCATTTGGCAGCGGATAGAACTTACCAAGTTCCAAGTCACATTTAGAGTTGTCATTTGTACACCGCTAATGCAATTGTATTCATCTGTGGTATTTATGCAAGCTGTTTTTAATTTTCACTTGGTGGTGGTTTAATGGAAATAGTGCAGCTAAGTACAGTGCTATGAAGCTTAAATCAGTGAGCTGTTTCTCTTGTTTTTTGACTCTGAGAATTACTTTCCATTTTAGGTTTTTTTAACTCACGGAAAAACTTTTTTACTTTGTAGATGACACAGCAGTACTTGAACTAATACAGCTTGTTCCTCCAGGTATTGTATGTCTCTTCATAAATTATGCAATGTAATAGGTGAATTTCCATGAGGACATTGCCCATTACAGCACAATCACTTTTTCCAACACACAAACAACATAGAAAGCTCTTCAGCAAATAGTCCTCTGAATATAAAATATTAATAGATCAAGAGGATCTCATTCTTGAAAGAGAATAATAACTGAATATTGAAATGTACCATACTCAGACTTAGAAAAGTGATAATATTTTTAAAATGGAAAATAAACTGGAATCATCCAGTGCACACTTATTAACTGCATCACAATTCACTTGCAAAGTGGCTGTCTGTGAAATTTCAGAGTGCATAATCTTGCTCTCAGAATGACACTTTTTTTCCCTTCCATTTTAATGGTGACCATTGGGAAAACTCTTATCCTCACTGTAAGTATTATGGGTCTCCTGGGATATGTGAAGATAATAAATAGCGATTTGTCATACTTCTGTTATTGGTTTGTGTGATTATAAAAATCTATTTTAATGAAATTCAAGTGTTCCCATGAATAATGTAAATCTGCGTTTTATTGGAAATAAAGTCAAGTTTTAAAGAGGACTCATTTGGAAACTGTGGTATTAAAAGCACTCTCACTTGTCCTTAGTACTTTCAAGGAAAAGATTGCACCTCTCAGGTGACTCGCCACACTGTTTACTTGAAGAAACGTACTGAATGTGGATTTTTGTCGTGGGAGGGTAAAAGGTCTTGCATAAGGAATTTAGTTTCAGGGGTCAAAGACAGGTGTGATACAGCCCAACATGAGCTGATGAGATGACTGTGCTAGCACAATATAAATTTGTTTATAATATATGTTCAAGGTTTTTAAAATATTTTTTTAAAGTAGCAAACCAGAATAATAGAAAATCTTGAGATAAAGATTTTGATGTTGCTTACATTTCTTTCTTACTACTCTGCCTACTATTAGCACTGCTGTTAGTATTCTGTAATATGGAATGATACAGCTTTCCATTAGGGATTGGCTGCCATTAAAAAAAATACTGATTTCTTCTGTGGCATGGAAGGGAAAGAAAGAGGAAAACTACTGAAGAATTGTCTAGAGAAAACTTCTCATATGTCTCTTACAGCACAGTTAACACAATCTTCTTTTATTTTTACACAGTAACAGTGAAACATACTTTCAGAGTAGATTCTGCACATTGCTGCTGCTGATTTAACTTGATGAGGTTATTTCCTAGGGTGATATGATTTTTAGAGCCATGCTGTTAATTTGTAAAGAACAAAATTTATCGTAAGTTTCAGTATGGTCTTGTGTGTGGCATCTGTACTACATGGCTTTGTCTATTTTCCAATTAAAGTATATATATTTTCTTTTTAGTAGGGAAAATTCTAGCTACGTATGAAGAAAATACAAGAGATTTCCTGTTCCCTGACCCTAAGCTTACCCATGGGCACCACGGTTTAGATCGTGAGATTTTAATGAAGAGGTCCTCTTCTTTTACAGTGAGTGAATATCTTTGGATTATATTTGCGATACAGTGTGTTTCACTGAAGAAACCCCTTGAACTACTTCAAAGGAAAAGCAATTACTTCTAACAGATTTTGCCATTTCAGGTGTTGAATGTACAAATCCACACAGCTGAACTTTGGTGAAGGTATAATCTTTTTGAAAATTCTTCAAGAAATTATTTAATGTGAAAAAGTTAGTTTCCACTTGGTTTGCAGTGTGGCACCATGACGGACGGGTCTTCCATTCAGTTTAATCTGTGGTGCAATTGGTAGTTGAAGGGATGCAAGAGAAGAGGAGATGTCGTATCACCACCACGGTTCTCAACAGATAAACCGTGTAACCCTCCTCTTCAGTCTCTCTTTGTAGCATTCTGTTTCAGACCATTTTTGGTGCTGTTTAGGACAGTGACAGTCAGTACAAATTTACAGTGCTATGCCATCTGACCTGTAGCGGGTAACTGAAATTTAGCTTAGTGCTGCATGATTGTTTTTCAGTTCCAAAGCCTGTTTCTTACGGTCTGTTCAGGACATTCACGCTTATTTAATAACTTGTCTTTTCTACAGTTTCAAAAAAGCTATGATAAACAGCAACTAATTGGCAGAATGAGTGCAATGAATTAATGCTAATTTTCTGGAGATAAGGGCTCAAGTACATAGTAAATGAAAATGAATTAATCTCGCACTGCCCTTTCATAGAGTTTGACTGTTGAATCTTAGGTGTCAGTGGAATAACTCAGAAAGGTACTTCAAAGATGATGGTGCTGATGTGGGAGATTTGTTTTGAGGTTTGTTTTGTTTGTCTTACTTTGGTTATGTTTTACTGGTGGGTTGGCAGGACATTTGGATTGGGAAGAGAGCGACTCGGTTGCCCTGTCTGTTGTGACTGGATTAAAAGCACATGGCAGGAGGGAGATGCTAACTTAGAAGTCATTGGTGTCTTTTAGCTGGTATAATCTTTCCCCTGCAAGGGCAACCTGGAAATTGCCCAGTCACTTGCAAGTAGAAGTGCTAATTTGATATGTAATGCTGTGTTACATTTGAATGAATTAAAGCTGTGATTTTGCCATAGCAAATATCTAGTTCTGCAGCAGCTTAAACTCTACCTGCAAAAATAAATGTTATTTTTGGCCATACCATCTCTTTCATATAGCTTATCCTATGCATGTTAGTGGTGGCTGGAGAGGGAGTGGGACTGTATTGCTTTCATATTACTTATAGAATAGGTGCTTTCCTTGTGCTGAGGAAGGATAGATAGGGAGGTAGTAATAAATGAGGTGGTATTGGCAAAATTATTTCAGATTTTTTGTAAATGCAGTATAATGAATCTTTGTAGAAGCAGAGCCACTAGAGAAGTTTGAGGGTTTTTTGTTGGACTGAGGCTTTCAATACAAAAATTAAGCGGTTTCTACTGAAGAGAAGGTGGCATAATTTGTGAGCTGTGAGAAGATGGGACCAGAGTCATTTGGATGTGTAACTGAATAATGACATTGTAGTACCTTTAAAAAGTTGACTGATGTAAGACGGAAATGTACTTCTGTGTCCTTGGGAGCAGTGTAAATGAAATTCATCTCTGCCCAGGAACAAGGACTGCAGAAGCATCTGTTGCTGTGTTCCATCTCCATCACAGAAGGAACAGTTTTAAGAAAGGATTTTGACATAGTGACCCCATTTTCAGGAATAATAAAGAAGCTGTGTTTGATGGAATTGGAGGGAGGATCCCAAAAAGTCTTGTGGTTCCTCTCCTCACTTGCCAAATGGGATAGCTGTGAGAGGATTTTTACCTCCAGTAGAAATATAATCTCAAATGCCTCCATCTTATAGTGTTTCCTAAGCTTTGCTGGCATGTATCTCCTGCTAACTCTGTCGGTACCGAGCGCTGAATATGAATGCTAAGCAAAAGGGAAAGTGTTAAACAAGGTCGTGAGAACCCTCACGTTATTCCTATACTAGTCAAGCCATGTTCTTCCCACATGAAAAATTGTTTATAGCTAGCTGAGATGTTGAGTATTTTTGACTGACAGCTGTGCTTCAGTGGCACTTTGATTCCCAATAAATTTTCCTTTTATTAAAAAATAAAGGTAGCAACAGCAAGTTTACGGTTGTGGAGTTCAGATAGGCAGTGACAAGCGGTGTCTGATTAACACTGCTAATCTGCCAGTTGGAAGGAATCCCAAGTTGAGAGGATCAGAACTCCTCCAGAAATCTGGCACTTGACTGATAATGTCTCTGGCTAAATGTCTTATGAGGCTTACAAACACAATACGCATACAAGATGTGCCTCAAGTTATCTCTCCTGGTCCAGTGTTGCCCAGCTGAGGCTTTTTGCTGGCTCTTCTGTATTTCTTTGCAACCCTTGCCTTTAAGAATATGTTTAAGCTTTGACTGGTGATGCTTCTTACAGACGTTCTTATCTCCGTTCCCCACCCTCATGCAGTATTTGCCATGTTACTTATAACAGTTTCTTTTTAGTCATGCTATCGTTGATTAGCATACCAATACAAGACCTTCTATTATATACATATATACTTTTTTAAGCTACAGGCTTGTACTCACACACACCAAAAGCACATAGTAGATTTGGTTTTGAGCTTGTGTTATAAATATTAACCACCTTTACAGTTTTCCTGTGATCAAATTAATATTATGTCCATATCACTTCTATGTAATGACTGGTAGAGAAGGACTGATAAGCCTTCTCAGGGCTGCAGGCACCGCTGAGCCAGAGACAGAAGAACAGATCCCAAAAACTTTCTGGCTGGGTTTTCATTCACAGATATGTTGGGGGCTATATGGCAGTGTTTATGTACTACCGTACTGAATATCCTTCAGCAACCCCTAATTTGGGAACTGCAGAAAACAGAACTCCTCGGATTCTGTTGGCCTCTAAGTTACCTGCCTATGTTTGCAAGTGCCATCTCGTATTCCCTCTCCACAAACTATTTCTCCCAAGAAACCATGGTTTTGTGTGATTTGTGCGATTATGGTTTGTTTTTTTTTAAGCTATGAACCTTTAACAATTCTGAAATTATTCCCAGTCTCTGTAAGAGCAGTAGGTGCTCTGTTGTTGCTTTTTATAGAAGACTTACTAATTTTGATGTGTCCTTTTAAAAATTGTTGATAGCACTTGACAATTCATTAGTAATAAAAATGAGCTGATTAAAGACAGTCAGCTTTAAAATCTTTTATATGCCATAACTTGACTTCATTGGATCCTGGACTATGTTAATTGCTATGATTGAGCTTTCTTGGCATTTTTGTCATTTCATTTCCATATTCTAATCTGGGGCCAGATCATATTCTCTTATGGAAAATCAGTGTTTAGGTAGGTGGTGGAGAATAGTTTGGCTCAGCAGTAGTCTTCACTCATGAAATTCCTGGTAATACTTAAGAATGTAGGGCAGAGCCACAGACAGACCAGCTCCTTTTCATTTCTCAGTGATTCTGTATGTTCATGTGCAAATGCCCATGCACACAGATGCCTCGGGGCAGCAAACTCTGTCCATGTGGAAAGAAGAGAAGGTAGAAAGTTCTAGGGACACTTGGTTCTGTCTTTGCTTCTGCAGAGCTGTATAAGATGCACATAGATGATTCACGCTTGTTTATAGCATATGTGGCCTTTAGTTCTTTTATGCCTTTTTTAATGTTGCTGTTTTGGGAAATACCACTTGTGTCTCGTAATCTCTGCCATTTACACCCAGTGATTTTTTTGTATGTTGGCCAATTCTAGCTAAATTTAACAGGAAATAGAGCTCTCAGAGGTATTACGTTTCTAGACATCGCTGCAGTAAAAGAAGATGAGTTGAACAGAAACTGTTAGCTACATAAAGATGAAGGGACTTGCTGGCCATTAGTATATGTGTGCTATTGACCAGGAGGCCC
Organism: Falco peregrinus; assembly: GCF_023634155.1. Taxonomy (NCBI): domain Eukaryota; kingdom Metazoa; phylum Chordata; class Aves; order Falconiformes; family Falconidae; genus Falco; species Falco peregrinus. The sequence continues at coordinate 26,472,108 of NC_073730.1, read as the reverse complement.
AGCTGGGACCCACTGATTCCAAACTGGTCAAACTAGGGCTGCCTCTTGGCAGCCACATGTGTAAGAGGAGACTGAGAGAAAGTTGTATGTGGTTATAGAACATGGGAGACAATCTACAGAAATCAGACTTTGCTCTAATGGCTACAGACTAAAGGGTATTCTTGATCATATTGTTAGAAATTTATTTTATTTGCAGTGTAATTTACTTATTTCAAAATGTTTTTACAAAAAAGGTTGCACAATTGAGACTACTTATAAATAAGTTCCCAAAGTTAGTGTTAGTGAAACTTCTAGAGCATGACTGGAATTTTTATTGATGCTATATAGTATGGCATGAAAAATCTTTAAAAGTGCTTTTGACAAAAAAATGTATTGAAATAAAAGTCAGACCTTAATTGTTGTACGAAAGCAATATAATCATGTGTAATTGAATTGTCAGAAATGCAAATGTTAGCATCTTGACATTTACCATTGCTGTTCTGTCTTTTCTAATTATCTTTATTAAAGGCTGAAATTAACAAAGGAAATGGCTGAAAATTAGGAATGGTTTGTTACATTAGGTGACATTTACTTCTTTGATACCCTTTATCTTGAGTTGGAGCTTGATGTTCAATTATTGTCTCTCTTCTAGGGAATTGCACCAAAATTGAGATTTTCTACAAGCTCCCTTATTACGCAAAGTCTGTTAAGCCCAGGAAGGAGTCACATACAGGTTAGCATAATTTAATTGTTTGCAATTTAATTTCTAGATTTAATATTGATAGCCTTGGTTCCAATTTTTGCATGTGCTGCTCACTTCAAACTTTTCTCATTCTTTTGTTGTGGTTAAAGCAGTTATCATGGGTGCTTGACAACTTGATTAAATTTTTAATCAAGTATGAGTAAAGAGTGGGTTTGGTGCATGACAGTAAACGCTGAGAGTTCCTTGAATCTGAAACAATTATCAGCTGCTATGTTCTATGATCAGCTGAAGTGTCAATCCCTGGTGTATTTGTAGGTGGGAAGATGCCTTTTCACCATTTCTCACTGACACTTAAAATTAAGGACAGTGAAAGCTAGGTGAAGTCAGAGAAGGTACATTATCAAAAACAAACCCATTAATTTAATTGTTTTCCATAACAGTATCAGTTACAGTAATGGAAATGAAGATTATGTTGAAAAGACTGTCACCAATATTAATCTGCAAATGCTGCTTCTGCAATGAGCAAAGTTAAAGGTGAAGTAGCTGAAGAGACCTGTGGGGGGAAAAACCCTCTGATGTGTTTGTTCATTTGGTAGTGCTCTTTGGTCTCATGGATTGGAATTTTGGTTGGGTTTGCTGTCACATAAAATTACTCTTTTACATCCTCCTTTTTCTACTATATTGAAAATGGTGCAGCATCATTAGAACGGAATGGTTGTTAGGAAGGCTTGTGTGCAAAGACAGTTAGGTAACTGACCAGTTTGTGGCATTGCTGATGATCTGAGAAGATTCTTTCAAATTTAGCAAACGAAAGGTATTGAGACGCTTGGATAAGGAATTTAAAAAAATCAGTGACAATTGTCACTGTCAGAAAACTAACTTCACTGAAGGTGACTTCAATAAGGGCAGTTTGATTTAAAATTTAAGATGTCCTTAAAAGTACTGAATATGTTATGAATGGCATATCAAATTTGCATGTGTTGCATTGAAGGTCTAGTTTCATGATTGGTGTAAGCCAGAAGAAGCACAGCCTACTCTGGTGAAATTGAAATTAATCTTAGAGAATTAGGTCTGGTTTTGTTTGGGCCAGTTCCATACTCTGGCTTGCTACCAGCTGCCTCAGTGCTAGTACAGGCGTGAGAAGGACGGTGCTTCTGAACAGTCTGTGTGATGCCAGGTTCAAACTATGTCGATGCGAAAACAAACACGCAAGCTCAGCCTGGTTCGTGGCTGGGTGTAAAGGAAAGGGCTTGAAGACAAGCTGGACGCTGTTTCTGGGGTCCTCAGAACTGAAGGAGTGCATGCAACATTCAGATTGAAGACTAACGTTAACTTTCTCAAGCTTGAAAAGATACTTCTAACAGGAAGGAAAGTCTTCCCATACCATTTTTATTATCTTTTTTTATAACCTGTGAATTTGGGCCAGATTTGACAAAAGAACCTAATTATCCATACTGCAGTATTCGAAGTTAAAACACGCTGCTGACTAAGTAGCCTGATAAGAGTTGTATAATCAGGAGTGTCTTGACCTATAAAGCTTGTAGAGTAATTGAATGCTCATTGAATGCCAGGAATTACAAAGGAATGATAATGTATTTCAAACAAAACTTCAGTGTTGGGAACAGTTTCCCTGAATTTGAAATTGGTCACCAAAAAAGTTATTTGGAGGGGGTATCATTCCTGATTGATATGTAGGCTTTGCTGGCGACAATAACAAAACCAACAGCACCAACACCATCCTGTCTGGTGGGAAGGGAGGTGGTGAGGTTGTTTCTTCACTTTCCCTGATTCTGCTATATGTAGGTATTTTGAAAGTAGTTATCGACTCAGACTTAAGACAATATTTTTTATAAGTTTTAGCTACAAAATCCATATTTTATATGTCAAGTGCCAGTTGTACAAATAAAAAGCTGCTTTACCTCTTCCTTTGCAAAAGTATTCACATGATTTGAGAGGATCTTTGGAAGATGGCCTTTGAAGTTGTTGTGGGGGGGGTTGTTTCTGGTTTTTTTTGGGGGGGGCAGCTTTTTTAACTAAACATAGCTTCTTGATCGTAACTCTTTAAAGAACTAGTAAATTCACTGTGATCCAAGAAAATGCAAATTTCAGAGAATGTAATTGCACTTGTTGTGAGGCTTTAGGCCACTCAACGCATATAATTTAAACTATTAAGCAGGCTTCTGTTTTAATTTATGTAATTTATTTTAAAGGGTAGGAATTCTAAAAGTTTAAGAAAAGTTTAAACAGATGAAAAAAATGTTTCAAATCTGTGTATGTCCAATCCAGGTAAAGCTTGTTTAAAATGAACTTGTGACAAAATTCAGTTTAATTTTTTACAGTCTCTGTACAGTAACTGTGTGAGAAAGCTAATTGGGTAAGTATCAGGCACTTAACCTTAACATCTAACGTGTAGTAATGTGTGTTTTAACCTCCTTCTGGTTTCAGAGAAAATGGTAAATACATTTGTTGGTTTTTAAATTGCTGTTTGATTATAGTTTTGTGAAGGGAACTTCAGCAGACATGGCATCTATTTCTGTTAAAAGTATTAGTCCCCTGTTTGCATTATTTTCAATGATCTTTGTTCTGCATGCTGTCAAACCAGATAATTTCTCTTTTTCACTTCAGGGTGATTTGAATTGGGTACATCGCTCAACCCCAAATGGAAAACTGCAAACAAAGTTACCAAAGAAAAACACTCTTTCACCTGAGAAAAGCAGGCACAGCTTAGCAACAAAGAACTACGAGCAGCCTACAATAGCTTCTAAATCACGTTCTCCATCTCCATACACAAAAAGACGAATGTGTGAGCTATCAGAAGAAGCCAGGCAACGACTGGCCCATTTAAACCTTGGTCCTTATGAATTCAGAAGAGAAACCGATAAACCTCCATTTGTAGTTAGACGGGTTTGTATTCTCTCCAAAGTGCTTCCAGCTTAAGCTCAGATCAAATATTGTTCTTTCACTAAATACTCCTCCAAAAATTCATTCAGCTCTTAGTTTAGATGAATAATTTTTCTCTTCTTAACAGTCTGTCACATAGTGATTTAAATGTAAAATTAACTAAAATAAAATTTCTTTTATCTGCATTAGTAACAGACAAAGATCAAATTCTTTCATGAATATCTTGGTTAAATTCTCTGAGGCCCCATTCCTTTTCTTCCAGCACACTAGACAGGATAATAGGTGTATAAATTCAGCTTGGAAGTAATTGATATTAGTATTAGAGATTCTTGAATAAGACTTTAAAGAAAGAGTGTCTAGTCACATTATGAACACTTACACTTCCTCTCTTTCAACTTTTTTTATGTTGGCATCCTGTGATCTTTGAAACACTTCCTTTGCTCGGAGCTACATCTCTAACACTTTGACTTAGAGTTCGTAACCAACGAGACTGTAGCATCCGCATAAGGACTTTTTGCTAACTATATATGAAAAATTGTTCTGAAATTAGGTACTTATTTAAAGAAACTGTGTTTAAGTGCTTTAATACAAAGGGGCCAGATTTCCCAGCCTTTTGGAGGATAATCTTGTATTATTTTTTTTTCCTTGTAATTTATCTAGTGATTGCAACAGTCCTTTATTTTTAGAAAACTACTTTGAATGTGTCGGGCAGAAATGGGATTGTTCTGATTCTGTGCTATGACATTATCATTTGTCTACAATTTTGGACATTTGTCACAGCCATTTGAGATAATTAGTGTTAATTAGTTTGCTTCTCACTTTATTTAATTTTTCCTAGTTTATGCACAAATGGATTAATAATATCTTGTCAAATTTTAGAATTACTTTCCAAGTTTTATTCTACATATCTTTTAGAAATTTAGAGTAGGTATTAATCATTCATCAACTCTCCCCCCCCCTCCCACACACACACTTTTAATCAATTCTTCTGGATTTTATCTATAGGTGAAGTTCACAGTTTAATTATAGCATCTTTAAACACTCTTTGTTGATTTTGATTGCACCATATCCTGACTGTTATGGCCTTTCTAGATTGAGAATGCTCCTTTTGGGGCATCTTTACTGCTGAGGACTCTTTTGGCCTGGAGATTTTGTGTTACATGAAGATTTAAATCAGATTGTGATAAATTTACCTTTTTTAATTAGGAAGAGATTCAGATCTTTCTTGGTGAGATCTGAACTGTTTGGAATAAATATGAGATACCAAGAATTGTTTAAAAAGACGGCAGACATTGTAGATGAAGGAGAAACTATCTGCATTTTTTTTTCTTTGAACAATATGATATTCAGAGTTTTCTAGATATTTCAAGCACTGTTTTAGTTTTATGCACAGTAATGCTAATAATACACATAATAGGAGCAAAGTGTTGTGAAAATAGTTTTAAGTAAGAACCAAATATTTCAGGAAGGACTAGATGTAATCTTATGAATGGAAACAGAAAAAAGTAGGAATTGATACATCTTATACTGAGCATTTTAACAGTATTTTTGCCTCAGGTTGAACAACCAAGTCCTGGTATTAAACTTCATACCTGGTGTCCCATGCAAGAAAGCGCAGCTGAACCCTGGACCAGGATAGACCATGGTCAGTATTTTCTCCTATATATCTTATTAATGGTTTGGGTTTTGGGTGTTTTTTTTTCTGCTGTAGTTTAGTGAGGTTAATTTGTTTGGGGTGGGTGGGTGGTGTTTTGATTTTTTAATTCATTACTAGAAAGGCTGTCTATTATGGAGAAAAAGCTGTTCTTTCTTCCTAGGAACAGGAGGAACAGTGAATAGGCTACTGCTGCAAAAGGTGGTTTTGATTAGTTCTTTACTTCATGAAACTTGGAACGTAGTTCTACATGATAGGAAAGTAGGAGTAGAAAATACCAAAGCCCAGGCAAGTGCTCTGTTTCACTCCACCTGTTTTGATGAGTTGGATAGTGGAGCAGATCTGCACCACAGTCTGTAGGTGCGTTGGTCAGGCGTATTGATCACTTTGAAGTTCAAGGGCTCTGTTGCTTCAAAAATTAATGTTTATTTCAGCAGTATTTGTGAGTAGTGGATCAGTGATTTACCATTATTAATGAGCATCCAGGATGTGCTCCAGTATCTTCTTTGACAGTAAGTGAGGGTTTAATAAAAGGTGCAGGACCAGAAATTTAACGAAATACCCTAAAACTTGGGTTTATTGTATGTGTCTGACCATATGAGGATTTTACTGAGTCTCATCAGTATTTGTTTGTTATGTGTGCTTTGCCTCATTTTTACCGCACCGTCTCACTAATTATAATTTTTATACAGCAAATCATTATGAACTTGTTATTTTGCATTTGTTCTTTGTAGTAGCACTGGCTTCAGGATTTTAAAAGTTTCACATTCCCTTTGGGGTCATACTTAGCATTAGCTGGATAATACAGCAGGCCTATTATCATCTGATACCATTGCATACTTACAAAATGACTTGGTGGTTTCTGGCCAGCGGCTAGGAGACTAAAATCTACCTCACTATTAATATCTAGAGGATTCACTGGTCACCTGCCTATGTCTTGAGGCTTAAATATAACTTTTGAAAAATCCGGAAAAATTAGATTCGAATCCTAATTAGGATTAAAAATCTTAATATTGGCAGTAGAGTTTATTCCTTTTTTGCTTGTATACAGGTAGCTAATAGAGGAGTGACTTTACATTGCTGTACAGCATCGAAGTCCCTCTTTGGGCTTGGGTCACGGTGTGAGGGTTGTTCAGTACAGACTGATACAACTGATCAAGAAGGCAGACAGAATTTAATGTCAGTCCCTCAGGGATCAGGTGCATATTCATATTGGTGAAATCCTAACGAGGTGTGGACCTAATAGTTTCTCCATGTATGTATCCATGGGCTTCATACTTGTGTTTGTGGAAGGAAGGAAGGTATGAAGAGGTGATAGGAGGAGGCAGAGGTGTGGTCATAGGGAAGCTTGTTCAGAGAAGATCATGAGGTAGTGTAATGTTCATGAGAATTTTGGGGAGTGGTAGAGCTTGATTTTTATATTGATTTGGGCAATTAATAGCTTAACGAAATGTGCCACTTCTGGCTATGCAAAAGGCGGTGTGTACACTGATTCATTATTATAAACATTGTATTCCATTAAATGTGGAGTCCTTGCTTACAGCTAAAGAAAGTGATTTCCTGGAATATTCTGAGGAGATTTAGGATTTCACAATGTATTGTAAAAATAATAATAATAATAATAATTTTAGTACTGTTTAGGAGGACAGGTAAGGTATTTTGTAGAAGATTTCATAAAATTTAGGACATTTGGATTTTCCTTTTAATTTCCTCTGAGATGCACCTTTTTTCTTTCCCCAGATCCTTCTCTTCTTGGCAGCTACAGACCCAAGAAAGCCAAAGTGAGTACTATGAAGTGTAATTGTTTACACATTGTTTCTTGGGAAGGTCTGAGTGAGAAGGATTGTCTTGCATAGGTATTTTTGAAACTTTATCTATAGTAGCATCAAAAGCAAGAATGTTTTAAATCTGACCTAACCCACTTTAGGCCCGCTGACAGATTATTTACAAATAGAAAAGTGAAACAATGCTTTATAAGATAGTCATGTCTGTAGGTACAGAACTTGCTTCTCCTCAGCTTTAAGGGTTGGGACAAAGCTGTAGAAGAGCCTTTAAAGGCAGTCTGCATTTGCCTTCCCAGTCATTCTGAGAGCACGTTTGATTCTGGAATTGTATGGAAAGGTAGCACTGGCAGAACTGACAAGCCACTGTTCTGTTACTTCACATCCCTCCTTTCCCAGATTTTAGCTGCTTTGTCTAGTAAATGAATTTGGAGATTAATGTGACACGGGTTCCTTTGTTTTGGGCTATGTTTTATTCTTTCCATCCTCATTTTGTTGTTTTTGCCTGTTTTCCTGAAGTAACGTAGAAATTGTGGGTTTAAGCATTTAATTATATGTGCCCTCTTAGATTTCCTAATGTCTGGGAAAACTAATGATAAGGCAGAGGAGGAAAAAAGAGGAATTATAAGGATAAACCTTGATATGTTAAGCACACTTCTGTCAGATTTTAAACTTTTATTACCAAGGATTGCAGTTTTGCATACCATGTGAGTCTAATATGTTGTGTCACTTCTGGATCATTCCATGGCTGTAAATGAGAAACTGTAAAGAAAATAGATAATTTATACTAAATATCTATCTGGGTTTGTTTTTTCTTTTGAAATGTTGGTTATTTTAAGGTCATGTCATCTTCGCCATCCCTCTGCCCTGCCCCCAACTTCCCAGTGGGAAAGTAGATTTTAGGAGCAGTAACTGGAGAATGCAGACAGCTGAGCTCAGGTTAATTCATCATGTTCTTGGTGCCACTAATCACTAGTGATTCTCACAGAATCAGGGCTGAAGAGAATTTATCTTTTGCCAGAAATATAGTATAGCTTTGTTTGAGCAAAGCTGATTCCCAAAGCTGAGGAGAAAAACCCTGCAATCTGGAAAGACCTAATGAATAACTTATTTTGTTGTGGGTTTGGTGGTTTTTTTTTTCCTCAGCTTTGGAAGCAGGTCCTGTAAAAGTCCTGATGCAAGGTAAAAGGGGATAACCCATGGAGACATTTTAGTGCTATGTTTCAGGTTAAGAGTAACTATGAAAGAAATAACTAGTATAGTGAAGAGTGAGTAGATGGGCCTGAGTTTTGCCTTCAGGAACATAAAATCATGAGATAAAACCGAAAGGCTAACAACAAGGAATCTAGACTGAGAAGTCTGAGGTTTGCGTTGTTTAGACTCTCAGACATCATTCTGAATCTGTGAGATTCCTGGGAAGGGTAAGCCTTTATGCAGTCAGAAAAGGTGATAAAAGGGCTGCTATAGTAGACTTTGCCGTAACATGGTATGTTAGATACCAAGAGTCCTTTGACACTTGTTGATTAAATTTGGACCAGGGCTCTTTCTATGAAATAAGGGTCCTTGTTCTTTCCCCAGCAGGTAGGTATTCCTGCATATACGTGCGACCCTTAACATTTTGGTTTGAAAAATAAAACCATGAAAACTGTACATCTTGATATTGGTAATAAATTTTAGCAAGACTTGGTGGTGTTTTTTTTACAGGCAAAATCTCCTCATGGAAAAGATTGTGGCAGTTCTGGTATTTGGAATGAGGCTGTGATCTCAGATCCACCCAACAGACAGTCCCATTCTGCATGTTCGTTAGAGCATTCAGCACCTCCAGCATTTCAGAAGCACTCTCCAAGTTCTGTGCTAAATCGATCTTCTCTAAGGGAAAGGTAATGACTTGGTTTCGTTTGTGAAATTCTGGAATTATTAACATGAGCAGATGATAACAGTACTTGCATGAATATAGTTTGCATGTTTGAAGCTGTGCAGGCTGAAGAGACTGAAAAATCTTTCCCCAGCAGCTATGTTGTCGTTTGACCTTTCCTTAGGTGCTGTGTTGGCCATCACCTCTCTGCTTAATGAATACAATCCTATTAATATGGCAATGAAAAGGATCTTTGACATATCTGTTTCTAACCTTCTCTGAAGCAATGAAGGTCCAGATTTCAGGTTGCCAATGTCCATCTGAAACAAAGAATACTTAAATAAATACTCACTGTTTCAGAGACAATTAGAATCTCAGGAAATACATGTCAAGTAGGCTTTATGGGAAGTACTTGGGAACTTTTTTTCCTTCTGACTTCTGACTGGTGCTTGTGAGCATATACTTGTGGCTGTGCTGTAGTGAGATGTGTGACTAGCCCAAGCATATTACACACACTAGCTTTAATCTAGTCAGTGTATTACTTTCCAATCTTTCTGCTTTATTCTAACATTTTGTTTTGTTTGAGTTGATGTATGGGCCTCTGCAGCAATTGTGTGTATATTAATTGCTATATTTAAAATAGTTTTCTTAGTAGTCTCTATTGGGGTTGGGGTGAAGACAGTTTCTAACATGCCTTAGTTCAGTGGATTTCAATCCCTGGGCTAATATTTTGGGCAAGCCTCACAGCTTCAGTGTCTCATTGGAATAAGATGGAAGACATATCAAAAAGCAACAGATTTTTTTCATGCTTAAATCCTCCAGTCCTTCAGAGAGAGTATTCCCTACCTGCTGCTGTGTAGAATATGTACTTGGTGTGCAATGCTCCTACTGTACATTCAGTTTAGTAAGTTACTAGATGGCTTTGTGGGAGCAGAAAAGCTATATACAAAGCTGGGCCTGGATAAGCAAATACATAAAATAATCGGGAGAAGCTGAGGATTGAACTGAGGTCCTGCCCTAAATGCCAAAGTGTTTACTGAGGCCCTACTTAGAGGTGTACTTTGGTGGCTAATTCACACTCCTTCCGGGCGGTTTCATCCTTGGTACCATTAGTACCTCAGTCAGTGCTCACAGGGTGCATTTCACAGCCTGCACACAGCCTAATGCTTTTTTTTTTTTTTTTTGCTTCCCCCCCCCCCCCCCCCCCCCCCCCCCCCCAACCAGAAAAATTGCCTCAGTTTTTTTCTTTGAAGAGAAAAATGACAGATGGCAGATGGGGACTGAATTTTTAATACTCATGAAGATCAAGTTGATGTTGTAGTATCTTCCTCTGCTTGAAAACTTGCTTGCTTGTTGTTCTGTGTAGTAGTATTTCTTGAAAACTGTTACAAAGAGATTAGGATGTATCTGGGGTTTGGTGGAGGTTTCTTTGTCATCTTGTCTACCTCCCCACTCTTCTGACAATGTTTGTGCCTTAGTTACCCAAGTCTGGGGAAGAGATATTGTAACAGTGAGGGTCTTTATCCTTTTTTTTCAGCTGGACTTGTTTTGGGGAGGGAGGGTGAATTTTAAAATGTGATATATTTAAAGCTGACAGGGTCTGTTATATTGATAGCAGGAAAGTCTTGTGTGCTGTGAGCTGCTGTTACATGCGTAGTCATTTAGTCATCTGACAGTTACTCTTCAACTTATCTGAACATTCTTGCATTTTCTCTTTATGAGTTCCTCTCCAGAAGAGATTTGTGGTCTTGTGAAATTACATTTTTTCTTCTTATTAGAAGAAATGTTCTCAGCTCTTTAGAGATGTAACATCTCTTTATGTTAAAGATGTAAGCATTTACTTTTGTCATCAGAAAAAATTCAAAATGAGAAGGTAAAGGGCATAGTCTAAAAAATTTGATCTCTATTTCATGCTGCTGAGATGATAATGGTTTTAGCTGACTGTATACTGCGAGATACTTGGAATGACAAACATGGATCAGAGGTCAATGTTTGGCAATGCATGCAAACACTGCTGTTCAGATCACAGCAATACAGAGAAAATCAGTACTACTGAAAGAATATCAGTGTTAGTGTATTTGCAAGAATATAGAGTCTTATTTCACAGTATTTGGTACTTATTTCCTCAATTTTATTTTGAATTACAAAGACAAAGAGCTTAGCATTTCCAGGCTTTTTTTTTTTTAATGCTAGTCAACCCACAGTCAGTATGAAACTTGACTCCCCACCTCGACCTTTAGTTCTCCTTTTTTTTCCTTTTTTTTAAAAAAAAAGAAAAGTGAATGTCTGCATTCTTGGGAGTACTTCTCAGAGCCTTGCTGAGTAGTTGTAAGCCACCATGATACTTTTCAGTGATACAGAAATTTGTGTCTTGTATAAGGTCCTCTGAGCAATTTTGTATCCCTTTGAGCAGTTTGCAGTCCCTTCCAGTGAGCCTGCTAGAGAGACCACGAATCAATCCTCTCCCCTTTCCCACTGGGTTTGAGCCAGAACCAGAACTGTGAATAGATTTACTGTTGAGCAAGGCAGCAAAGTTTTGAATATTTATTTTTCTACTGTATTTTTACATTTTCCATTATTTAGGTCACCTAAGGAAAGCATTTACTGGTGTTGCAGACTGACACTCAGCAGTGATGTGTGTGTACAGCTTCACTTACCATTTTGATTCTAGCTCTTGTGCAGACTAATGGTACATACACGCTCATTAGTTCCTGCCCATGATGTGTGGCCAGCAGCATGTCAATGCAGTTGATTTGTCCCCACAGTCTGTTTGCTTGTGTGTAGATAAATATTCTTTTGTGCATAAGTAAGTATCCTGTATTCTCTCAATGCTGCTGCAGGAAAGTAAAATTTAAGTCCAGCCCTTGCGTTCATGGTATGTGTGTGTCCTCATGGACTCCTAGAAGAAAGATGGTGCTTTTCTTGGGAATTTACAAGCTAAACCTTCCTTGCAGCACTGAAACCTGCAGCAAAGTACCTTTCATAAAGAAAAGGAGAAATAGTTAGATGGATTCTGTAAGGTAATGACAGAAGTCCTCTGAATGGAGCTATGTGCTGGCACAAAAGAAATTCTTTGCTCAAGAGACTACAGCAATCATAGAGGATTTGACCATTGCTGTTATGATGAGAGGCAAAGCTACTGCTCCTTTATTTGGGATGAAATGGTTCCTTTTCCTACTCTGGAATGGCAGGCTTTTGCTTTTGTTTCCAGAGTGAGGTGCAGCTCAATATCTTCTTTTATGTTCTTCTGGTTATATTGCTGATATGTGATCTTACCTACTACAAAATTTAACAAAAACCTAAGTTCTGCTTGAAGACAGAGGTTAACTGTCTGGATCAGATACCCTTCGTAATATTCCTCTGTTGTTTCACTGCCATCTTTTCATATTATCTTTTTCCAAGTACGAGGGAAATGGCAGCATGAAGTTAGATATTACTAATGATAGATCTAAAGAAATACTAGATCCTGCAGGAAGTCCTTGAAAATTCCAGTTATCAGAAGCTTTGGCTTCAGTGATCTTGAAATGTGTCACCCCAGGATCTTGAGTATTATTTTTGTTGCCTAGCAAAATCCAGACACAGGTAGTTCAGCTAATATTTTAGAGTGACATGCATCCTTAAGACAGGGTTTACTTCTGTGAGAGTGTATGTTTAAGTTCTGAGAACTTTCTACTACAGAGTAGAACACTAAAAAATTTAGCAGACTTTTTTTAAAAAAAGCTTGCTCTAGGGAGAGGCTGCAACTAGATTTCCTATCTTATTTCAAACCACATAAAAATAATTTCTCTATTTTGGGGGAATTTATTTGGTAGTCAGATTGTTCTTGAATCTTGTGGGTTTATGAGTCTCACCTCTTGGGGAAGTTTACATATTTTGCATTCTTTAAGTTAATTTCTGGAATCAGTGCTTGAAGGTCAGTTATTTCATACTATATTCTGCAAAACTGAGCAGTACCTAAGCCTTGTTTCAAATTTTTGACCAACATCTTTACGATTTGTCATCTTCATTGGTTTATTTTGCTGCAGTGGTAAGTAAATTTGAAAATGATTGCTGTTTAAGCTGGCTTAAGTGTATAAATTAATACATTCAGAAAAGATGGGAGCTAATGGAAAAGCTTCCAAAGAGAGTAAGGAGGTGCAGCCCATTTATGACATACTCATGATTTAGTACCAAAACAACTTTGACCTTTTTGGGGCAACTCTCCAGCTGGAGTATTGGCCTTCCTTGAAATCTCAGAAACAGTCTGCCACTTAGGTTTCACTTTTTACATGAAGATGATGTGTCTTTCCACAGTTTTAAGGGCTAGATATGAAATTTGGGAGGGAGAAGAAAGCATTTATTAATTTAAAAGCCCAGCACTGAATGTATCTCCAGTGCTTCAAAGCCTAACTGTAAACAGGGCTTTTGAAAGTAAGAGAAACTGTATAGAAAGGATGAGAAATTTCTACTTTTTTTTGACTTCTTCCTGAAAAGGGAGAGCAAATGGGTACAGAGCTAAGCTGTCAGCTTCTGCTTCCAAATATTTAGGCTTCTGTGCTTTGATTTAAGGCCTTGTCTGTGTGTAATTGTTTCTGCTTCATAGTAGTATCCTGGCATTGTGAAAGCAGCCTACTTCCTTTACCTTACATATTGTGAGAATGTAAAGATTTGTATGTTGGTATATTTTCACTAAAATTCTGGAACTGATCTGTACTAATAGAGTGTCTAAAACACCTTTGTGGGGCAACTACACTAAGGTTCATAGCTGTCAGTCATTTTAAGAAAAATCAAAACAAAATTGCATCCTTTACTAAGTAGACCAGTGAAACTCCTGAGCATAGCTCAGCCTTTCTGTTATGCCTCCATACAGATCAGCATACAATGAGAATCAAGTTCATCATACTGAATTACCACTTTGTGTCCTCTTAAATGAGAATAAAGCAACTTCTCCACTTACTGTGAACACTGTATAAATGCCTACTTGGATATAAAATGTGAGGATTTTTTTTCTATTTCAGAATTAAATATATTTGATTTTCTTGAGCATCTCTCTTGTTCCATATACAAGTTCTTGCAGTGTTTGGTTTTTTCAGATTATACTAAGCTTTAAGAGTTCTCTCTCCCTCTTCCCCCCAGTTACAGTAGTGTTCTCTCCAATTCTGAGTCTGGTACTACAGGACTTATTGGTTTCTGTCCTCTGATAGTTTGTCCTTGTACGTGGTTTTGCTCAGCATGAAGTCTGTGCCTTTGAAGCTGATGAATTCTTCATGGATGCCACATGCACAGAGCTGTTCACAAGGCTGGGAGGTGTGATGGTGGGGGAAGGGGTCACGATAGGCATTGCAAATATTCTGCAGTAGGCTTATGCATTAATTCTGCTGATATGAAATGTATTAGTATCTCCTGCTGAAATGTGATATTAACATTTTTGCTATGTGCAAGTGGATGATTGGATTGTATGACATTTGAAAATTCCTATTTATTACAGCTCTCAAGTTCGCAAGCTGCTGTTTGACTAGAGTACATGGGTGGATGTATCCTGTTTGTATTTCTAATGGAGTATTTCATCCTAATGGATAAAATTATACATGAAAATAACTTTAATCTTTAGCACAAAGACTGTCTGCTTGGCTGCATGTTTTGGTTGGGTGTTGTTGGGGTTTTTTTGTATCAAGGTAGATGTTGTCTGTCTGACCTTAAAAAAAAATCCTTATCTCATAAAAGAAAATAAATGCCTTTAGTCACATTACAAGGGAAAATGGTTCTGTTTCCTTGATCAGACTCGACACAACATCTTTGAAATTAATCTTGAGAAGTTCTCTGATTGATCTGGCTTTTTCTAGGTCACTGAGCTATATTTCCAAAGTGTTTATACAATCTATTGGAATCAATAAACAATTTAAACTGATGTAACTGCAGAATGTTTGCAAGTCCCAGGGAAAATTGAAAGTATGACAAAGAATACAGCTGTAGAAGTTTATTTCGTTTATCAGGACAAACAGTCATTGAAATGAAATTACTTTCCTTTCAACATTGCAATATGATAGTGACACCTTAATCACATAAATAAGTAGCTAGTCATTTTAGAAACTCGTTATTGGTGATTTTGGGCAAATAGCATCCCTTTATTTATACTCAAAGAAGCTGTGCTATAAGGCCTGTTTTATGAGATATTTCCAATAGAAGAGTTAGAATATCATAAAAAGGTTTCACTTCAGATTATGGTTGTTACATTTTGGGCATGATTTTATTTTAGTTTGAGTTGTGGTTGGTGTAAATATTAACATTGTGACTTTAAATGTGGGTTAGACTTATAGTTATTACTAAAATTAGACAGTAACAATAACAGAAAAGGAAATTAAGAAGAAGCTGATACTATTTTCAGTCATACATCAGGTTTTGATATTTTTTTTCTCCTCCCTTTTTTTTTTTTATTTTTGGGGGGGCGGTAAAGCAAGTTTGGGCTGTGTGAGTGGCTAACGTTTCTTATACCACAGCGCGCACTAGTGGATTGATCGGTAAAATCACCTGAAGAAAGAAATTTAATAGTTCTTGAATTAAGTACTTAAATCTTCTTCTTCTTGCAGACATAGCCATGTATTTTCTAAACGAATTCAATAACAAGCCGGGTTTTCTTTTTTCTGAAAGTAAATACATTTATCTCCAAGGATATTTGTAAATTTAAGATTAATAACAATGATCTGAAATCTTACATATGAATTTCATAAAATTTATTTCCCAAGGGCAATGTATTCCAGCTTCTCAGTGCCAGGAACCTGGATGTTGGAAGAACAGCAGATGCTGTATAAATAAGAGAAAATGCCATGACTTCATGTGTCTATCTTTTATTTGTCAAATGGGAAATGACTCACTCTTACTGCACCTAGGATGCAGATTTTTAAACAGGTATTTTGGGGGTTCTTCAATATTAGCAAATGTTTATAAATGCTAATTGGAAGCCATAAAGTAATAGTACCACTTTCCTTTACCTCTCTTCTTCAAAGGAAAAAAGAAAAAAATCATTGGTTGTTTGTTGTCATTATTGGTTTTGTGTTTTGAAAAAAACAACGAACAAAAAAACCCACTAGTGATGGAGCACATGCATTGTAACGCAGTAAATCAAACTGGTTTGACTCTGTTAGGGAAATGAATGTTCCTGCCTGCTTAAGAGACTTACTCCTGTTTCTTTTAAAGCAATGCTTTCCTCCCCTAACAAAATTCAGAAACCATTTTGCTTTCTTTTAGAAAAAGTTAGGTGAGATCTTTTAGTGCAATAGCTTGTTAGATTCTAGTATGCAAAAGAATTGAACAGTATGGTTGCCATACGTGCTGTGGGGTTTGAAATTAATTCTAAATGTTCGGGATGCTAATACAAATGTTACAGCCAGCTTTGTGAAAATTCTTGCCTGTAATGATTCAAACATGAACAATGTTAATTACATTAGAAATATGAACAATACATTGTCCTATAGAACATACAATTCATCCTTCCAATATTGTGTCATTTATTGGCACCCTCTCTTGCAGAAAAACAGAAGCATTCGGAGATAGACTGATTTAAGAAAACTCATAAATGGGCTGAAAATATTGGGTCTGTTTACAACAGAGAGATATATGTTGGAAAGATAAGCAATAATAAGTGAGTCCAAATAAGCTGGTCAGATACAAGAAAACAGAAGAAGGTTACTCAGAAGCAAGTAACTGGTCACTTCCTACTTACATTTCTGTCTCTCTCTGGTAGTAAAGGGAATGGTGCAAAAGACTGCAAAGAGCCCCCTGCCCTGCCTGTAACCTTCAAGGCACTTTCCATTTTCAGAATCCTGCTTCCATTAGTTTTAATGTTGCTAAGTTTCTTGTTTTGAACTGTAAGCTTTCATATGTACTTGGTTTGTCCCTTTTTGGAAGGAGCTGTATGGTTCTTTAGCTATATTGAAATTTCTGGAAGTTTGATGTAGGTAAACTAAGCCAGGCACAGTCAGATTGGGGATTTCAGACTGATAGACTGGATAACACAGGGAATGGGATAAATTGGAGAGAAGAGGGCAGAAGGGCTTGCAGTCGCAGTCACACAAACCCGTCCAGAGCCCACTGTAGAATCTCAGAGTCATGGTGTTTATATACTGCATCAAATTTGTGAAGCCAACTGTCAAAGCATGTTGCTGTTTCTTGTGTTCCTAATCTACCCAGAGTATGGCAGCCCAGTGCTGCTGCTGGCTGTAGTTCCGTCAGCTCAAACTGCAGCGGTGTGGCTTGCCAGCTCACAGCTTGCCTGGTGACCCGCGTTCATATTAGCATGATACCACGTCATGAGTTTTTATTTTCTTGGTGCAAAATCAGGTTCTCAGGGGTTAGGAAACATGGAAATGAAGATGCACAATCTTGATTTGGTGCCCTGTTTCTGTCCACTGTGATAAGATTGTGTAAGTAAACGTTTCATAACTTTACCACAGTAAATCTTTACTTATGTTGATCTCCTTTTTTTTTTTTTTTTTTTTTTTTAAACACATTTTTGAGTGTACTAACGTGGCTGGTTTGTAAATGATTAAGTGATCCTATTCCTAAAATCTTACTTGCCTCCCTTAACAGTCTGAGAATAACTATTCAGATGAAATTTCTGCTAGCTCCTGCCTTGCTGAGGATGATGGGTTTGGGGTTTTTTTCAGTAAAGTGGAAAAAAATGTGCTGCAAAACATAAAAGGGTAAAATCCAAAAGTAGCTGTTAGTTTTAAGTCACTAGCTACCTTGCTTTTAATGTTAAAAACCAACTCAAAATGCAGTTCCATCTTGTGAAATAAAGATTGGGAATTCGCAGTTTTTAATTCCATGGTCTTTTGAATTTGCATGCATTGGGGTTATCTGTTGATTTATTCCAGTGAAAAGAATTTCATGTGTGTAATACTTCCTTTAAAAAGAGGAAAACAAAACCTGATTACTGGGAATACAATAGCTGTATAGCTTTCCTATTTTGTAGGGACAGTACAAACATTATGGGAATATTACTCACATTACAAAATCATCAACAGTTTCTATGTTTTGCATCTTCTGTTGGTATTGTGGGTGCATACCATTTATACTGCTTGTAAATGTTTCTTTACTTGTACCCCAGAGGAGAAGAAGAATCAAATCTGAACATTGTTTATGTTCCAAATAGAGGGAAGTAACGTATGCTTCATAATTAAAAAAAAATAATCTGAGTCAAAAACATGTTTGAGCTTTTCAAAAAGAAAGTATTTCTTCTGTTTGTTTTTCCTCTTCCTCTTGCAGATTTAGCTCTGGTTGGCCTTCATCAGCAAATGGAGATGAGATCCATAAAAGAGTGAAAAATATTTTAAGGACGCACAGTGCTAGACAGCGCCTAATATTCGTAAGTTTGACTTCAGACTCAATCCTTTCTTTTCTCCAAGATGGCTGAGGAAGAGAACTGTGCCTAAAGTCTTGGATTTATTATAATGTCCTTTGAGGCAGCCTTGATTGTAGAAATGTGGATTCAGCGTGTAAGCTGAACTGTTTCACCCTGATTGCAGTAGGATCTTTATGTGTAGCCTTTACAGACAGCTGGTATAGGTAACCCTCTCGCAGGTTATTGAGGACAATTAAGTTTCTTTTTATATCTGGTTTTCCATTTCCAGTTTAAGCAAAAAATATGTTACAGATCTGTAGAACATCAGGGCTTAACATGTGCAGCTGCACATCAGCAGCTGCTTGTGTCCAGCTGTTGTTAGAGCTAATATTATTCTTCAGATGTGTGCTTTTTCCCCTTAGTTACCTGGCTTTCAATGAGCAGAGCTCTTTATCGAATGAGATTATGCCCAGGATCAGAGTATTTTGTCCTTGAGTCTGATGGAATTTTGAAGTGTGATTTTAGACAGATAAAAATTTTTGTTATTGTGATTTTGAGAAACCTGGTTGTGGCACAGGATCTCCCTGGCCAAAGCATTGTACCAGCTGAACAAGGTTGTTCATCTGCAAAGGACTTAGGGTCTTAACTGTGAGCTGAGGTAAAAGAAAGGTAAGATAAAAGGGTGTAAGAATGAGAGGCAAGATTAAGATTAGGAGCTTGGATGAAATTATTTTTGTCTGGCAATCTAACACAGATGTTACTGTTTAGTTAGAAGAGACACGAGTCTCTCAGAATGGAGGAGGACATCCTTTTTGCTTCAGTTTCCTCTCTTAGAAAAAGGAGTGTTGACAGAAGGCTGCTTTTTGAATGTCACTGCAATTTTAACTTAGAGCTGTCCACCTTTCCCCTCTGACGTGGTTTACTGTGTCAGTGGGAAGCGTGATAGAGAGTGAGAGCCCTAGCCTCCGCGCCTCGACTTCAGCACAGAAATGACAGGCGTAGCACTAGTATGCTGGCACGCGGGCCGTGCTGGCTGGGATGGGATGACTCCACTGACTACATAAAACCACTGCAGGGGGCTGGGGCAGAAGTGAAGGTTGTTCTCTCAGTCAGCTGCTGCAAGATGTACTGAAGAACATCTGCCTTAGCTCTGAAGTCTCTGGTTATTTACTTATTTTCCCACATTTAGCCATCTGGGCAGCTCCTTGCGTTGCCTGCATGCTCTCTTAATCTGATTATTTTTTCATTTGTGTTCAATCTTCATTTTTAGCTTAGTTGTGCTTTTTGTTTTAAACTCTGAAAAACCTTTTCTTGTGCATGCTAAGACTGTTTGATCTAGTTCATGCTGTACCTCCCTGAGTTTTTATATGAATGTTATGATCTTGTGAGCTGCTGCCTTTCAAATAGAAGATGCCCATCACATTTTTATGTGTTTCAGCCACCCCAAAATAGGTACAAATCATGTAAAATGCTTCTCTGTTGTTTCAGTGAACTTAACAAATGGGATTTCATGATGGTCCAGCACTTACACATAATGAAAGTTTGCGCAGCCTGAACTATCTCCAGTGGTCCTTGACTACTTTCCCTAAACAGTGGACCGTGATTTTATGATAAGACTTACTGGTTTGTTAGGAGAGCTGGATGGCTATTACACAGTCTCTCCATACAACCATAAAGACTATTAAATATCATAATGAGTAAAGGAGAATTTGATCATTTTCTTCCTGTTTACATATTTTACTTGTATAATATAAAACATTCTACTCTATAATGACTTACACATAAGCTGGTATTCCCTTCTTCCTGCAATATTGCACAAATTCACACAAAACTGCAAAGCATGGTGTTAGATTCTTGAAGCATGGTACTTTCTGTTGGCTTTCCGTTAGCACACCTTGTCACTTCCAGTATTGGACACTTGCTGAATACTCACATGCATTAATAATCAGAGGTGATGCCTTTCTGTTTCCTCTCCTGTTGGAAAGCCTCATGTTTCTGCCTTAAAAAATCCAGATATCAGGTATTAGGTAAGATGTTTGAGTATTTAATTACCTGCCTGGTCAGAACAATGCTGGAAAAGGACCATTTTTCTCACTCCATTTCCTTCCACTGAGCAAAAGGAGTGGGAGGATGTTACAGAGAAGTCTCACGGTGTTTGATAATTGCACACAGCTAACTTGTGAAAGCTGTGCTAACACCAGCTGACCTGCTTAAAAAAAAAAAATTGAGTCTGCTTGCAGTGAGTACTGTAAAATACACCAGGACTGGTTGTTCTTCCCGAAATGGCCCAAAATTTAGGCTGCGTTGCTACAGAGTGGATGGATGAGGTACATGGCTCATCTTGAAAGTGAGGCAATAGTAAGGCAAGTGCACTGGCAATGTGGTGAGTAGATTTTGGCTCTAGTCTGGATCCTCTTCCAAACTTCGAAAGGTTAAAAATTATCTCTTACTCTGTTTCATTCTGAAGAGCCTCATGCTCAATAATTATTCCCAGAAGCATCCAGCTGTGTTTTCCAAAATTCTCTTTCCATAGTGCTCTGTAAAAATGGTGTGACTGGAGCTCTGCTGCAGATTCCTTAGGGTGTCCACCGTAACTTTCTGCTGTGACATTCTGACAGTATTGTAATGTTTCCATCTTTTTTTTTTTTTTTGCTTTCCAGAACATAATTTGCCTCTAGCAAATGCTGCAGAGTTTTATTTACCACTGTACCCCATTTCCTCTTGAGTGCTTTGTAGTCTGTGACTGCTGAAGGAAGAGAGTTTTCCTGTTTACAAACACAGTTATTACCTTGTATTTCACCACAATAAATTGTGTTAGGTTTTTCCTCATCCATATGCCTGCCGTTCAGCTTGCTCTGCATCTTATTGCCATCTACCAGTATATTTATTGTCTTTCTCCCAGTTTTCTGTTACCAGCAAGTGTGATTATTTTTACTGCCGTCTTTTTTTCCAGTTGATTTTCCAGGTGATTTTGTTTACTAATCCTTACAGCAGTTGGCTTCTGCTGAAAGCATCACTTAGTGTCACCTCTTAAGTAGTGTCTTTGCTCTTCAGAGTAGAGTGAACGTGGTTGTGTGTAGTGGAATTTCTACTATTCTGTCTCAGGTGAGCAACTGGCTCCCTTCGGATGAGCTGTTTTCTGTCTTACTTACCTAAGAGGGCAAATATGGGTTAATTGATGCCTAGATAGCATTTGAAAGGTAAGACTGCTTTCTACAACTCCACTGAAGGGTCATAAATTGTATCGTAGGCATTTTTTAAAGTGGGGTAAGTATGTTCTCAGCCCTGTATATGGAATCGAAGTATTCAGATGTGTAGAATGCTTCTGCCTGGTGAAATACATTAAATAGATAATGGTAGCTCATTATAAAAGCTAATAAATAATAAGTTTTAGGTTCTCTTTCCCCTTTTCTACAAGAAACAGAAGTAAAGCAGTGAGCAGTAGGTTTCATAACATTTTGCCAATGTGTTTGTTGGGGATTATCGAAGCTTGTGCTGTCTGCATAGTTCTCTAGATCTACACTGTCTAGAAATTCTTTCCAGCTTATTACCTGAAAATTATTAGCTGAATTGTACTGAACTTAATTAAAATTCTTCATAAATGGCATTTGGCTCATTACACTTTGTCTGTTTTTCCCCCAAGAAATGTAAGTACTTTAATAGTCTTCTACTAAATGGAAAGAATGCATTTTTGAACTGAGATCATTGTAATCAGAAACCAAGGTAATGAGAATTTGATTTCTGGTTTGTTTTTTGGGTTTTTTTTTAGGATGAGAGTAACTCGTCAAAAGGAGACTTGACTAAGACAAGAGAATCTTCACATAAAGCACCCTTATCCATGAGGGAACTGCAGAGCAGGTATGGAGTTTTTGTCTGACCAAGACAGAACAGTCATACTCATAATATCGCCCTTTAAATTTAGCTAAAAAATTCTCTTCCTACTTTGATCTATGTAATATATTGCACGGGGGAAAGGCTTCTGTAGGAGTTCATCCTACCGAGCTTTTTCACCTGAAAGCAAAATACAGTTAACTATAATTACGCCTTTCATACTGTTCGGCACTGTGTCAATATAGTCTTCATAAAACACTGATTTTGGAACTAGACTTGGTCATCAATGTGATCCTTGGGCAGTAGGTTTGGGATTTTATCAAGCAGAGAGCAAATTCACTTTAAAAATAACCAAATGGTTATTCTTCCTTAAAACTATAGGAATGCAATAATACATCGAAGTTTTAGTAATATGGTTTGGGGCTGTTTTGTTGGTTTATTCTTTTTTTACAAAACCTATATTTGGAAGAGACAAGCATCTTCAAAAAAACCAGCAAATATATATAGTATTGTTTAGTAATTCAGCATGCCATATTTCAGAAGACATCTTGAAAACCTGGATTACGAAGGTTAATTATTCTGTGTACTCACATATATGACTAGGGCTTCATATTTTACTTTAGACACCAATTGAGTTGATTTTGACAACTTCTGTAATAGAAGTTAACAACATTGATGTTCTCTATGTATGCACACAGTATTTTGTACATTTGGGGCACTAGTTTGAGGGAAGATGCTAAGTAATGTAAAACATCTTTTGGGGTTGTGTGGCTTTTCTGTTCTTAATATAAAGAGAGAGGTTCTAGAACTGTATTGCTAAATTTGAAAAGTCTTAACATTAAGAAGAAGAGGTTTTATTTTGATAATTAAATGTGATGCGGTATTTTGTTACAAAGGCTTCCCAAACCAGCACTGCATACCACTGAAAGCAGGGTAATTCAATATGCATATCATAGTGAACTTCTACTTGCAATTAGTAAGCTCTAAAAAGTTCATTTATGACTTGTTGGCTTTTTTTTAAATTCCTGTAATTTGTTGCAAGGGATCTAGTAAGTCGGATTTGCACATGTATGTGAAGTTGCTGCTGCAGTTGTTAGTATTTCTATACCCATGCTCGCTCCTGCTTTCTGCGTGTAGCCTTTTTGGTCCTTTATCCTTTGTTCTGACAGCTGCTGCAATTAAATTGTGTAGGATGTGTTTGTGAGAGAGAAAGTGTAAGTTTTTGTTTTGAGGCAGCTTTGGGACTTTGAGATTGATGCTGAAACTGCAGACCATGAAAAAAGAAAAAACAAACCCTAATACTACAGAATCATGAAGCGATGGGATATGAAATGTGGCACTCAGGTTGGGGAAGGACTGCTCCTTGGGTTTAGAGGCCAGCAGCTGTAGGCCCATTCACGGAAGGGCAAGACATAAAAGGACTCAAGGACAGTCTGATTGCTGAGTGTTTGCCACAGTGCTCATAAACAGGACACAAGGACAGAGACAGAGTTCATCGAAGGACATGGTACTGTCGACCAAATGTTGGCAGTAAAGTACACAGATGATTGAAAACCACTGGGAGTAAGGAAAAGGGCCGTGTTTTGTGAAATATTTAGTATATGATTCACTCAGAAAAGAACTTCTGGGACTCTTAAAGGAGATGTATGAGGGAACAAAAGCATATGACAGGTATTTCAGAGCAGGGAGTTGCGTGCAGAAATCCTGCTGTTAATATGATTTGTGAGTGTAATTCCCAGATTGCTTAGCTCAGGTTGTCAGCTGGTTTCCAGTTGAGACATGAGAGGGACTGTTCGTTCCCTGGCTTGGCTGTATCTTTGTCCACACCAGTGCTAAGTATCTCATGTGCAAGGGCTGGCTAGTGGAAATACAGACACACACCCCTCCAAAAAGAGAAGGGAAAATAAAGCTTGTGTCTTTTATTTTAAGTCTTTGTCGGTACCAGAATAAGGAACTTGTAAAAGTTACTGCTGTTTTCTGAGTCTTTCCTTTACTGCAGTTAAAGTGGTTGGATTTTGAGTGTCTCTGTGTAGATTAAGCTTTTAGTAGAAGAAAAGGCAAGCACAGGGCTGACTGCAGGAAATGGATTCCAAGGAGAAGAGTGTCAGAGCTGTTTGTTCTATAGTTACAAGTGCCACTTCTAGTGCTGTGCCTCTTTGTTGGCCTGAGAATTCTCCATCAGAAATGAAGTAACACAAACTGCAGAAAAGAGGAGGTAAAACTTCAGCTGTTGATGGGTCGCCAGGGTATTGACTTGTCTACATTTAACACAGGCCTGTATAACTTTCCTATTGATTTTGCTGTTTGGTAGGTTGGTTTCTTTGTGTCCAGACTGTGAAGCACAGTTCACTCTCTCCAGGATGATAAACAGGTTTAAATTTGCTTCGTGCTGTTGGCTGACTTTGAATGTTGAAGCTCTTTTGAAAAAGTGTGAAAGTGGCCTTCCTCCCTTTTTGATACTGGAGCCACATAGAGATTTTGTTGTTGGTTTGTGCGGTAAAGGTTGGCATCACCTTAATGTTTGAATGTAAGAAGTCTAAAAGCAAAAACTATTCCTTCTTTTGTTTTCCATGGGACAGTGGAAGCTCAGAAATGTGAATTTAGAAAACTGATCATGCATGTTCCTCTTATTCCATCACCATTTTCCATTCTTAAAGTGAAAACCTTGTGTCTTGATGCAGCTAACACGTATATTTCTGATTCCTTTGACATAAGGTTTCTTTCATTTTGTTACAGGTGTTTACTGATATTGAGGACAAAGTTTTAAGTACTGTTTGATCATAGTAGATTAATAAATGATATATATATAAGAAAATATAAAGCTTCCCTGTGAAATGCAATCTGTTTCCGAAGTGGGGTTGGTCACTGTAAGCTTCGCATTTCCAGTTTGATTTCCCAGGCTGAGAATGCTCAAGAAAGGCTAAAGATAACTCAGTCCTAATTTTTAAGTGTCTGAAGTGCCTAAATCTCTGAGCAGATAGAGGTGAAAAATGTCACCTCAGCAGTCCATTTTTGCTTATGGTTTTTGAGCTACTAGTTTCATGCTTTAATAAATTAATATGGCTCATTTCATTATATGACACAAGCCTTTGTTTTGAAAGTTTCAAGAGAAGGCGAATAGTCATGAAGTTTAGAAATACATACTTCAGATTTGTCAGTGTTTTGTAGTGATTTTCAGAGAATAGATTTCACTTCATAGATCTAGGAATAATTTCTCAAACCAACTGAAATATGAGACTGTATTTGTGTTTAGTATTAAAACAGTGACACAGAAGATGGGGTGGGGAAGGAACACTCAATTGCCACTATATCATAATGTATTTGGTAGAATACTTAATCCAAGATGCTTCCGATAGAGCACTTTACAGCTGCAACCACAGTAATTTAATATACCTCTGATAGATTGCCTTCATATTGAAATAGCTGCTTGTGGTTACGTTTTAACCTTCAAAGGACACAAAAATCCTTTTTTTCCTTGTCCAAAGGACACAAAAATGTTGCTCTTGCATAGGCTTAGTGCCTAGTCACACTGCTTATCAAAATATAGCAAAATTACTGCATGCTCTTGGAAAATTAATTTTTTCTATTTGGGAGGTATTATCAAGTGCACTCAGGTTAAGTGGGGGAGAATTCGTGTGAACGAATGACGTGGGGCTCCCATTTCTTAGAAGTAGCTGCAGTGTAGTTTTTGTTTCAATTAGCGAAAGGTAATCTGTGTTTAGCAGCTCTACATTTGGATTTCTGCTGGTTTTGTGCTTCTGATTCCCCTTCCTTATCTTGATTTGATTGTTATTTCTTTTCTTTCTTTTGACAGTTTACCAGTGCAGCAGAACACTACTGGGCACTTGGATAATGGTGAATATTGGTCTAGTCGTGCAGCTGTATACAAAGGGAAGCCTCACAGAGTGATCTTTGAAGAAAGTCTTGAGAAAATCTACAGAAACATGTACCAAAAAGCTTCTGGCACTGTTTCAGGCCAAAACCCACACTCCTGATAGCAATTGACCTGGAAATGCACAGTACACAGTGTTCATATTTGTAATGAAAACTATTTTTATGTAACCAGTGTTTGTACTGTATTTTTAAGGTACAGTTATGGTTGGGCAGGGTTTTGGAGAAATGGGGGTTTGTCCTGGGTTGCCAAAAGGAAACTCTTAACATTCCCCCTTTTCCCCACCCCACAAAAAAACACCAAAACCAACCAAACAAAAAAACCCAACCAAACAAAAAAAACCACAAACAAAAACAAAACCAAAAAACCAACAGCAACTAACTCCTCTGGTTCAGCAAGAGGGTGTTGCTCCTTTGAGACTATGAAAATATAGTCTTTTGAAGACTAGTAGGTCTGCTGGACATTCCTGTCTGACGTTAGACTCAGGTTTCAGCTGCAGCCAATTCTTACTAAATAATTAAAGCTATTTAGTAACTTAGAATTGGTTGAAGAAGCAATATGTCCTAGTGTTCAGAGCGGGGGTGTAAAGAGGAAGGTGAATGTGAGTGTTGATTTAAAAGTGTCCCATCTGGGACAAAGGGAATTGTTTTCTAGAAAATTGCCTTTGGATTGTTTATTTTTGAGAAGGGCAGAAACTGATACTGACCTATAGATGTGCTTTCAAAGTAGTTTCAAGCACCTTTAGTCACAATTTTTCTAATACTGTCAAATTTTAAAAGAAACCCACCCAGCCCAGCAGCCTTTGTATCGGAAGAAAGGTTATCTTCACACACTGTGCATTTGAATGTTTCCAGGTTCTCTTGAATGCAGTCATGACATTTGCCAATACACTTGTAATTTTAAAAAATATGAATAAGAAAAGAGTGTGGAGGGGGAAAGACTGGAGCTAGTCAGCAAGCTCCTCATATACCCTGTACAGGCCTTCTGAAGTTCCTGCATCACAATCCCACCTAATTTGGAGCCTGTCCTTCCCAGTCTGCTGGGATCCTGTTGGCAGAAACCGCATCGCTTTTGCTAAAGGCCACCAAATGTTCATCAGCAGTTCGATGCTTTCCCTGGGGATGGAACCTTTTCAGCCTTGCATTGAGCAGATCCCACATTAGCAGACCAGGGCAAATTGCCCATCTATTGAAAAACGGAATGTTTTAAAAGGGCAAGAGTGTCCATCTCTTGCTTCCTTTCAGAATGGGGGGAAAAAGCAAATGCCTGTTCTGGCTCCTTCCCTGACTGAGCGAGCAGATTCAGTTACACCAGTGCCATTTTACCTGTTATGGTTGGATAAAGGATAAAGCCAGCAGTACAGATGGCAGAACATATGACTGTAACCTGCCAGCATGCCTAGATAAACAAAAAGTTGGTCTACTCTGCCTTCCATCCTTTAATGCTGAGACAACATAATTGATTTGAGAAAGCAGTTGGTGAGCAATTATGCTAGTGGGAAAGCACGTTGAAAGGCTGTGTGCTTCTGTTTCAGGAAAGGGGGCTCTCGGAGGAAGTGTCTTGCATATAGACATTTCTATTCCTTGTAACTGTGAAACCAGTTGAAGTGGATTAACACTGATAACTTCCTGTCCCTGATGCCACTTAGCACATTAGTGCTTTCAAAGGGCATTAGTTGCACAAGCCTTATGCTGTGGGTAAGTGTTGAGTCACTCTGTGAAGTAGTAGTACACTATTTTTGCAGAAGTGAAAAGTAAAATTTACCCAAGCTTTGCCGCTGAAGGGCCATGGAGTATTGTGCTACTAGGACCTGGTATTCATTCATTAGCCTGCGTCTGTGACCCCATATTGGTCCGTAAAGGAATCGTTTCCTTTTCCTTTCTGTTCGGGAAAGTGGATGTATTCAAATGGATCCTAAACAGGCAGGGCACGTTCTGAGACAGACTTTCCAAGCTTTTGGTTTAAAATGAATCTACTGCAATCTGAAGGTTGGTGCAGTTTCCTGTGTGTGTTTGAGCCATAAGATTTAGTGTTCTTCTTATGGTATCCCACAGCTTTCATTCAGTATTCTCTGTGTTTTCCCTCACCAGCGTCATAGCGTAGTAAAAGTTACGGTCTTCTGAAGGCTGGCTGCTCCCCTTTGGTCTAATCTGGTTCTGTGACATAGAGATACTGTTCAATTTTTCTCTCCCCAGCAATCCAGGAGATCTTAGTCCCTGTTTGTTCGATGCATAGGAAGGCTGAATGCTGAGGCTTTGGGGATTTTTGAATGGATGAGTAAGGACACAAGTTGCCATGACTTCCAGACGCAGAGGGGATGAGGAAGGTTGGAGGCCCCTGTGAAAAAGCAGGGTAATGTTTTCGGGTGGTCTAGAGGAGTGGCTGGGGTATAGCTGTTTAATTCCCCTAGCTAATGGTAGTATGGCAACCTTCAGGTTTTCATCAAAGATTAAAAATTTTTCATCAAAGGTGAAAACCGGACGGGAGGAAAAAAAAGTGTCATCTATTGAATTTTGACTGGTATGAATATTCTCAGTGTAGCTTTCGTATGCAGCCTAACAAGAAATGAAGCACAGTCTCTGTGTCTTTGGCCCTGCTCCAGCTGCAAGGGGAGACAGTGTGTATAATGTCTTCCTGAATCAGCTGCTGTAGGATATGTTTTTCTCTTGGGTCAGAGTCATTCCACAGCTTATATGCTGTGATAACAGGAAAGAGTGTTCTCATCCAAGCACTGTGCTAGAAATCTGGTTTGGTTAAGGGAAAACTTTTCTCTGAAATTGGAGTTAAGACCCAAATTGCTCTGATCTGTCCATAAAATCTGCAAGCCACTTTATTATTTTCCGGAGAATTTGGCCCCTTCCCTGTTTGCTCAGCTAGCCCTCTCTTAATATGCATGCAAGCTCAAGTGCACTGAGCGCTGCTGCTCCTTTGCTACTGCAGTATCTGATAAGTGTGGGTTCAGGCAGTGAACCAACATAGTAATAAACTGTAATTGTTTGGTGCACCTTGCCTTCTAATACAATTTAAATCCCTTCTATCAAATGCAAATTTCTAGGTTTCTGAGTGACGCTTTAAATAGCATTTTCTGTGCTCACTCCTTATCTTTTGCCATCCACAAAGTGGTCTGTTAGTGACAGTGGGATGGTATAATTCCACCCCCGTCATTTTACCTCCGAAAGGAAATCTGCCTACTCAAATCTAGAAATAATGGGCCAGATTGAGTGAATTAGTGTTTTTCTGTAGTCTGTCTCCTTGTCATGCCCTCCCCAAGTTGCTACAACCATGAGTATTCTCACCAAATCCTAGTCAGCATCCAGTGTTGCTTGTAGCGTGCAATCAGTGCAATATTTTAATCACTTTCATTTTAATAGGTCGGAATCTGCTTGCTATTTGCGCCCTTCTCACATTCCTACAAATAACTTGGTATAGTTTAGGATCTTGGGGTGGCTTTAGACAAGCTATCTGCCGGTGCTCAGTAGAAATGCACATCCTTTGTTGAGTAGTAGTGGCTTTGGAAATAGACCTGTTGTGGATTAAAGGCAAAAATGTCAAACTCTGTAATGATTTGCCTTATCTAAGACTTCAGCCAGAGGAAGGGAAGCTTAAATTGGTCCACTGGGGACAAGAGGCATAGGGATGGCTGGAGTGATGGGGTCAGGCAGGGGCAGCTTTGTAAGATGGATGGATGGCAGTGTTTATACTCCAAATCTGGGCAGCTTGGAAGACAATGAGGGTGTTCTTTAGATTGTGCATCACATGTTTGAATTTTACTGTTACTTTGGAGGCTACCAAAGTGGTGAAGGGAGAAAGAAATCTACCTGTAGGTGTTGGGAATCTATTTTTTGGGTAAAATAAGAGAACATTCAGCTCTCCTCAGTATTAAATAGTCTTTTCCAGACTCCCTCTCATTGTTAGCTCAGCTGTAAAATGGGGAGTTTGTGCTCTGTTGAAGCTTAATTAAATGACTGTGAAGTGCTTTGGGATCCTGAGGTGAACGTTACAGAAATTATTTTGTGGAAGCCTGGGTGAAAAGTCCCATCTCATCTCCAGGTTAGTAAAAGGCTTTATTTTAATTTTCCCAGGTTTATTATGTTTTAATCAGACAATTATTAAGCAAGTCTTAATCTTATCAAGATAGAAATCTATTAAATCTAAGAGATGGCTGAAAAAGATAATGAACTGCTTTACTACATGTGCTTTTAGAAGCTAATCTTTACAGTTGCTATCCTACTCTGCTTCTGTCTCCTGCATGATCCGGGTTCATCAGACTCATGCAGATTGCTCTCATAATTATTTTTTTTTAATACAGATATTTTTTTTGCCATCCTGATGTCTTAGTGCTGTCTGCTATATGCACTAATGAGCACCACTAACATCTATCGCATCACTTGTTCTTCTTTCCCAAGAGCGAGGGGTGCAATGGTGTGTGCAACTCAACAGTGGAAAAGTTTGTGTGGCGTGCCAAAGGTCTGTTTGAAAAAGTCAGTTGGAAGGAATCGCTGCTTGTTCAGTCCGTGTGCAAGGAATAGCTTATTATATAATTCTGCTTTTCCTGATTTTTAAGCTTGAAAGTGTTTTCTGAAACATTGAACTATGCAACAGAATTCTTACCCTTTTAGCAGCGGTCACTTAACTGCGTCAGTCTTGTAATGTGGAATTTCTGGGTCATAGGAAAGCCTACCGTGATGTTAGTTACTTCAGTGGTTATGGAGTGATCCATGTCAGAGTGCTGGGAGTATCTCCAGAGATTCGTGTAGTAGTCAAGGAATTTGGGGAAACTTTCAAATCAATGAAACTTAGCTTCTTGGTTCCAGTGAAAACGACTGAAGCTGAGAGGAGACAGCACTTCTGTGGGTGGTCCTCACGAGCTACCGCACTGACAGAAGCGGTGTCTGGTGTAGGTGGTGGTGTCTGGTAGCAGCAGATAACTGGTCTTTGCCTAATTCCTCTCAGTTTCAACAGATAAACCAGTGTTGTGAGAAGTGATCGGGAACCCCTGACAGTTTACTGTGTAACAGAAAGAGGAATATTAATCACAAGCCCCATTGGTTGCATTGAATTCCATGGAGAAAGCAGTAGAGACCAAGACATCATCAACCCAAGCCCTTAAAGGCTGAGGCTGTAGCTCCTTTTGTTACAGTGTTGGCTTGCCGAAGACGAGCAGTTTGTGCCCCGTTTGTCTTCAGTGAGAAATTCTCTGAAGTGCGGTGGCGATTTGGCTGGCTGGCAACAGAAAGGCCCTGTAATGGGTCTCTGCGGGATCTGTGTGGAGGTGGTGCTTCTCCTTGGTGCCTGGTGCCATTCAGTTCCCGGGGATTGCTTCTGACCTAGCTGAGAGCTCTCTGCAGCCTGAGAAGTGGTGACCTGAGCCTGCTTCTGGCCTCTTCAGGGAAAGGAGTTTGCTGTTGCGAAGCACCATCCCTCTTGGTTTGTAAGAATTTACTGATCCTGAGGAGGCAGCACAAAACTTCTGTTCTGTGGTCAGGCATTTGCATAACCCTGTGGGGCTGACGCCGCTGAAGGAACAGAGCTTTGCACCAGCTGGGAGGCTGGAGAGCAGCGGTGACTGTGAGCGGTTTGATGCGTGGCACGCCACGAATTATGCATTTCTATACCATTACTTATCAGTGTATAAAATAACCGGTGAAGCTTATAAGTAACAAAAGCACCATGTACGTCACTGAACGGTGGTGAATTCTAATGCTTCTATTTGCATTGTTACACTGACTTGAATTTTTGAATGTTTAGCGGATTGTGTTGTTACTAAAACTATAGTTGAACTATTTCATTCAGTACTCCAGTAGTAAACATTTGCTAAAAGGTTGCTTTGTCTGCCTCCTTGTTTTCACCACAGTCATCTAGTGTTTACGTACATTTTAGCCTCTGTGCCATTTTTGAAGGCTTTATTTGTCTCATTTACGGTTTTGGTTTGGATAATACTTAAATATGAAATCCATCTGGGAAACATATTGTATATTCACGTTGAGGGGTAAAACCAGTTTTTAATTAAAATTTTATACAGCACTTGTATTTCACTTTGTCCTGTTTTATTATGAAACACTTCAATCTTCTTCCTAAAACACATATGTCTTGTGCGTTTCAAGATGTTCCTTGTTGCTCATGCAGAACCAGTTTCTGAGCTCTGTCAGCAGAGCGCCATATGTTCTGGGGTTCATTTAGCTTCTCTGGCGTTTGTGTAGGCAGCATATTGGATGTAACGCAGCTAAGCTCTGCTCCATTCTTTTCTTTGTAAACTTGTCAAGAGATGAAAAAAGCAGGGAGAAGAAAACACTGAATAATACTTGAGTGATTTGAATTATCAATAGGTTCTGGTAACTTGGCCAATCAAAATTGAGGTTTCTCTTGTACTTGAGGATTTTCCTTAATTACGATTTATGCATAACCCATACAGTGATGCATCCCTTGGTGCTCCCCAGTTATTACACCCAAAACAAGTGCTGAAGATTGAGATATAACCCAAGCCATTTGGAAATGACAGGCATTAAATGCTCTTAATTTTGCGTTGATCTACTATTGCGTTTTTTGGTTTGGTTTTTTTGTTTGTTTGTTTGGGTTTTTTTAATAGGTGATGGGCATGTTAAGGGATTGTACTCCTCTTTGTTGTCTTCTGGCTTTGTAGAAAGTAACTCTCCATTGTTTGAAGCTGGTACTGAAAAGCAGCATCTCAAGACTGATGGTGCCCTCCTGTTTAAAAAAAAAAAAAAGTAATTTTCCGTTACAAATCCGCTCTGGTTTCCATTCCCTGCCCCCCATAATCTTGGCCATGAGCCAATAGGTACCATCAGCCTTTAGTGTACTCTCGGTATGTAGCAGCACAGCCCTGACTGTTTATTGATAGTAGCCGTATATTGTCAGGTACTGATCTGGTCTGACGAAAGCGTTTTAGATCCGTCTCAGTGACCGTGACAGAGGACCAAAGTATTGCTGGGATTCTGTAGCTAGAGCTCAGAAACAGAAGAAAAGGAAAAGAAGGAACCAGAAACTGGTTTAAAAGGAGTGCATATTGAACTGGTTTAAAAGGAGTGCATATTGAACTGGTTTAAAAGGAGTGCATATTGAACTGGTTTAAAAGGAGTGCATATTGAACTGGTTCCCCTTTGCTGAGGGATGAGGCCGGAGGGAGAGGGCTTGATACGAGTGTGGGGAGGAGCAGGGAGGGAAATGTCTGCGGTTCTGACCTCAGGTGGGTCAGAAATAACCAGCTGGAGTGACATGAGTGTAAACCTGGCTGAAGTGACAGGCAGCTCAGCTCCTGGGACTCTATTTACACATGTTTGAAACAAACAAAGAAAGATGTGTTTGTTCCCCAGGAAAATCTGTTTACTTGGCATTCAGCTCATGTAAAAGCTGGAACTTCTTTTCATGGAAGACATAGAAACAAAGCAACGGACATTTCTGCTTTGATGTGAGGCTGAAGCTGAGATTTGATTTTGAAATATGAAAGTAAACTGAAACTACCTCCAATTTAAAGGTGTGGGGGGTTTAATGACCTTAAAAGTTTTGAGAAGATTTTTTCCCCTCTCCTTAGGGACCAGAAGAAATTATAACAGTAATCTTACTTATAGCTGTAAGTCTATGGAGACAGTGGCTGCAGGTTAATGAAAAATTGACACTGCTACTTCCCTGTGCTTCCAGCAGAATTTTTTTTCTTCAAACTGATGAGAACTATTGCACTGCATGAGCTGGTTATGAGTCTCACATATTAAATTGAATGCTGCTTTTCTGGAAGCTACGGGAGCAAGTCACCAGCTGAACGTTTTGAACAACGTTCCTTTTTTGAACAAATCAGCAGAAATTACGGGTTTCTTAAAATGGCTACCCTGCTCCTTGTCCTCGTCCTCCCCCCCCCAGAAATAAAACTTGCTGTGTTAGACTAAACCAGCAAGTGGGCGGAGGAATTGTCCCCAGTGATCTCCATCCCAGCACCGAGGCTGGAGTGCAGTCAACCCAGCCAGTAGCCGTGTAGTAGGGAAACCACACCGCAGAGCAGTAACTGAGCGCTGCAAGTGCAGTTGCTGTTACGTTTTGCACACACGTGTGTACTGCTACACGCCGTTGTGCCCAGCCCTTGTGTGGCACTGGGACTCCTCAGGGAACACCCTGCGGCTCACAGGGCCGTGGGCAAATGTCCTCCCCAGGGGCGTTTCTGCAGCGGTGTTTGGGGACAGCTTGTTCCTCGTTCCTGGGAATCGTGCACTGAAATGGCACGAACTCAGCAGTGCCGGCTGACTTTGGTTTGTACTCTGACAACTTAATGTCTGTTGTCCTTGGCGGGGTGGTGCCGTCTGGTCTTGCTTGGACAGCTTATCTGTAATATCGCACTGCATGGTATTTCAGGTTTTGCTTATGAAATCTTGGGCTGTGCTCGAATGGCACAGTGACACCTTGATGCCAGCCTTGACCAGACGGCACATGCTTAGATAACACACGCACATGCCCCACCCCACCCCCCTCCATGTACCGTGATGGAGATGGGTACGCAGAGGTGCTGGAAGTCACGTTTGAGGTAAGTGGAGGGAAGGCGTGAAGGTGGCTTCTTGTACTATATGGGATCTCGGGTCAGGAGTTGGAGCCACTGGGTGTCCGCAGACTTCCCTGCTCCCTTTGAAGGACTAAAACCTCTTACAGACTCTGAAGAGTGCCCAGTCCCTCTGCACCTCGGGGCTGAGGGGCTGTTCTGGGACAGGAGCATTCTCCATCTCTCCCGTCAGAGTTTCAAGACTCGGGTCACAGAAAGGTGGAGAAAATGTGTGACTCCGAGGATCAGGGGCCACTTGGGAAAAGGCAGTGCTGTGTGCAGTGGAACTTGGGGCAATGGCGGGCAACACCAGCAAGGACTCCTCCTTAAGCACTTCTCCAACAAGGACATCTGTATTTTCGTGTTCCCAGCGGATTTGCCATCTCCGTGGGGGGCAAAGATACATTTAGGTGATGAGGGAGCTGTCATCTTTCACTTCTCTGACCGCGCAGTGACGTTTCCTTGCAATCTTTCGCAGCCTGAGAGGGGACCTTAACCTCCATTGCAGCAACACCCTGTTGGGACAGCAGCTCGACAACTGGCTGCTTCGCTCACGTTCACCTGCTTCAGAGGAGGTTGTACAAAAATCTCACATTATTGTGACACCAACGTTTCACCTATGCTAAAGAAGTCGCTTTTATCTGTTGCTCCTTGTGTTGCCTTCACAACATGCTGTATGTTGCTCTTGCTGCTCCAGGCAAACAAACAAAAAACTGTTCATACCGGGCTTTGGGGAATCACCGAGGTTGGCTGACACCTCCCACATTACACAGGCATTGGTCTGAAGTGGGGAAAATAATTTAAATCATTTGTACTAAATGTATACACGGGACTGTGAGGTGAGGCTCGAATTTGTTTTTTGCATCTGCTACATGTTGTCCCTTTCCACTTCCTTTTAGTTTTGTCCCCTTTTTTGCCTTTCCATGGTTATAAAGCCCTGTTTCTCTGCATGCACTGTCTGTGATGTTTGTTTATGTGGAGTAAGTTCATAGTAGGCAGCTGCTTAACGTAACAGAAGGGGCTTGATGAAACCCAGCCGCTGAAAGCTGGAGCGAGGTGCAGCCACACTAGAAATAAGGTGCAGATCTTTTTTATTTTTTTTTTTAATGTAATGGGTATTTAGCTTTTAGAGTAGTTTAGCCAGAGACTGTTTTCTTCTTAGCTTGCAGCCTTTATGCCAGGATTGACAATTATGCTAAAAGAAACATGGCTAAGCTGTCAGTTTGATCAAGAAATAGGCAGCGATGTGCTGCCATATGCATTGCAGTTGTTTCTCAGTCAAAGACCACAAATTCTGCCAGTAAATGTTAGGTCCAAGTAGAAGATCAGACCTTTTAGAAGCTCAGTCTGGTCCTGCTTCAGTATGTATGGCCTGGGCATGTGCAGCCTGAGCTGTCACCTCTCTGTGAACTACTGTGTCCCCAAAGTAAGTGGAGATACAGCTCCAGCTTAAACAGAGGGACAACTTGCTTCTCTTATTAACACATTACGTTTAATCTGCAGGCAAGCCAAACCCTGCATTGGGGGATATTCAGGTTTGTCTTATTTGTTGTAAGTTTTTCAAGACCTATGCTACATTGATGACTTTTGTTTTTAATTAAAACAAAAAAATCCAGACTTTGTTATACAGCAGTAAAATGTACAGTTAAATGCCAGCCAATTCAGTAAGTGCTTTTGCTGCTCTGCAGAGATACACAAATGCAAACTCGGAAATCCTCTTGCCAATATGTTAGCATTCTGAAACTGCTACAGCTTGAGGTTAGTGGGTTTATTTTCTTTTGTCTGGGGTTTAAAACATTGCTTCCAACCTGGTATCTGGGTAAGATCAGATGAATCCGCTCCACTGAAGGTAAGAAACTGACTTCATTATCTATAGGAGAAACACTTCTTGACCACGTAATTCAAAATTGTTTTAAGCAGCCTTCTCCTCTCCTGCTGGGCAAGGAAGAGGAGTAATTTGCTGGTGTTGGAAGCACGGGGCACTGAGAAACAGGCAAGTGAGCTGCAGTACCGGAGAGGGAGGGATACACCTTCCAAGACGAGGGTATGGAGGGGAGTGATGGGATTCCCATTGCTGGAGATGTCGCAGCCCAGAGCCAGGCACATGGGGGAAGTCCTGCAGAGACACAGCGGTGGGCACCTGCATGAAAATGGGGCTACAGTTGCAAGTTCGTGGGTATAAACAAAGCAATGCAGAAGCAAAGCTGATATTTTTTGCATTACTATTCGCAGTGAAAGTAGGAGGGGGGTCTGATATGTTCTTTAGTGTATTATTTGTTACCATTTTACTCAAAGGGAGGGGAAAGTAAGAAGAGAATGCAGAAGAAAGGAGACTAAACCATGTAAATTTACTGAGTTTGTTTAATTTCCTCCTAGGGACCAAAAGTGCAGAAGGGTGCTGTGCTGGGACTCTGCCAGTCCACACGTACCCTCCTCCCCCTCAGACCTCAGCGAGCTTTACCCTGCTGAAGTTTCCCTCTATAGGAACACAGGAGGACGGTGCTCCCTGCAGGGACGACAGCTTGTGATCCCAGGTAGGACCCACTTTAACCCAGAAATAGTGACTTCCAGCTGCAATTCACAGGGGCAGGTGCCCATCTGCACACACCAGGAAGGCTGTGAGCGCTGCTCCCTCCTTGTCCCAGAACACGAGCTCAGGGATCCAGAGAAAACATGGTGCCCTCTTTGCTAACTTACTCTCCACCCTGCTAAAATGCATGCTGTTTCATTTCTTTCCTTTGTAATAAACTGTGCCCACCATAGCGTATATTCTTTTAAATAACATTTTAAAATATTTTCCGATAAATTAAAGTGATGACATGTTTGTAGGGTTCATTGTTAATTTCATTTCCTTTGGCTCAGCCAGCCAGATAAAATGCAATGTTATTAATCTCTGTTTAAAAGAAGTTCCTTTGCTGAACAGTAATAAATGATCTTGATAGAATTGTCAGGAAAATGAATTATAATCATTTGCAGATAGACACAAGCCTAGTATGGCAGATTAATAAGAAAATATGTATTGACATCATTAATAACATCTGCTGCCAATGGACTTGTATATTGGTTACAGCTCTGGAAGTGATGTGTTCTTG
This sequence comes from Falco peregrinus, assembly GCF_023634155.1. Taxonomy (NCBI): domain Eukaryota; kingdom Metazoa; phylum Chordata; class Aves; order Falconiformes; family Falconidae; genus Falco; species Falco peregrinus. The sequence goes on along the minus strand of NC_073730.1, from coordinate 26,434,562 downwards.
TTAGGATATTGCAATTCATCACGTGCTGTGAGGAGCGAGGCTGTGCAGCGCTCCCGAGGCGATGACAAGCTGCTCCCCAGGAAAGGCTCGCGAGGAGCCCGGCACCGAGGCCACGCCGCAGCCCACCGCATCCGCCGTCAGATGAGCCTGTCATCACTGAAGTGCCAGTTCTGCTGGGCTCTGACGTGCCTTCCCCCATGTCACTGGTAAAAACTCCTCCAGACCACATGAATTTGCTCATTCCTGGTTTGGGGGCTGTTGCTGGCTGGATTCGCAGACCACCCTCGCTCCCTCGGGGGCTCTGCCCTTGCTGTGTGGGCTGAGCGGCGCTGGTGGAGAAGCTGCTCCTGGCACAGAGCGGGTCGGGCTGCAGCACCTGGTGTGTGGCACACGCTCCTGCTCAGACTGCGCTCGCCCCAGCCCATGTATCTCTGAAAAGGTTCCTCCAGAGCCTGCCACAGGCATTTAAGCACCTACATGTCTTCAGCTGACACAGCATCAGAAAGTACCTCCGCTTTGTTGGATGCGCAGCGCATTAAGAGGTAAAGCTCTTCACAGATGCCGCGTGGGACTGTCATGGGCCTTGGTTTTTCAGCCTTGATCATCCCTGTTAGGAAAAGGGTGTTTGATTTTGGGCTTGTAGTCACTCCACCTGCAGAACCTCTGTTGGGTTTTCCCTCTTAAAACCCCCAGAACATACCTGAGATGGTGCAAAGAGCCGCACACTCACAACAGTGGTCTCTGCCACAGCATCATCCTTGCAGCAGCAGTGAGCCGAGAATCATCCCATCCCACCCTGTCCCCATCCTTGTCCCTATCCCTGTCCCTGCAGCTCCTTGGCAGGTCGGGGTGAGGCTGATAGGGAGCTGCTGGGGCGAGCAGGGTCCTGCCAGTGGGAGCTGGGGCTGGAGGGACTTCGTGTGTTCAGGTGCAGCCCATGGGGAGATGGAGCATAAACCAGAAATTATTGAGGCTGGGAAGGAGGGGCTGGGAGATGCAGAGGGGAAGAGCTGCAGATGGATGTAGGCAGAGCTGTAGGAGACAAGAAGGACAGAGCAGAGGGACAGAAATGAGGAATAACATGAGAAGAAAAGTCTCCATCCCCAGTCTTCAACGAGGAGGAAAAATATAATCTCTTTTTGGTTTGGTTTTAATTTTTTTCAGCTAAATATGATTTTTTCCTTGAAAAATACAAGGAAAGAGCAAGACGTTTAGAGACAACTTTATTTCAATAAGAAATTTCAGACTCCCCCTCCCCAATCATTCTTTTTTCTTTTGTTTCGCTTTAGTTGTTCAAAGCAGAGTAGTAAGTCAAATAAGTTTACCAATGAACTGTGTTTCTCCTGTGGGATGCACAGCTGGCTGCATCTGGCAGCATGGATGCCTCCATTCCTTCTGTGGGCCAAGCTCAGAGAGGCAGTCACATCTCTCAAATCATAATTTTAAAAGAAACATCATCTTCCAGGGTCCATAGGGTGAGGTGGGGAGGGGAAGAGGTCAGCATCATATCTCTAAAGATCAAAACTATTTGTGTTGTTAAAAAAAGAAAAAAGAAAAAAAAAGTGTAATAAATTTCATTTCTATTCTCTGCTAAACTGGTATTTTTTTTCAGAGGAAAAGAATAATCTCAAACATTTAAAAAACTGCCCCAGTATTCCTCATCCTGTGTCGTGTTGCTTTCCCCACAGCTTTAGTGGATGTGTGGTCCAAAAAAGCCAATAAAGTCATCGAGCTAAGTGCTGCTGAGGGGCTCTGGGGCTCAGGAGCACTCAGCACCTCACTGCTCTAGGCGAGGAGGCGAGAGCCCTGGTATTTCTAAATGCATTAGAAATGCGTCTGTTATTATTAGACATTTACCAGCTATTAATCACAGCTGGTAACCTGATTTCCTGTAAATGTTTTGAGGCATCCTCTGATGTGGGCACCACCTGCTCGAAACAGAATAGTAGAAAGGCAAGGCAAGCTCTGCATCGTGTGCCTCTCCCCGTGGAGATGGGCGGGCGACTGGCGGGGCTGTGACCTCCCTTATTCAAAGGAAATCTACTTTTTCCTCTTAGAAAAAAACAAATCTTGTACTGACCTTCGCCAACACAGCACGGACCCCATCCTGCATGGCTGAATCAGTCTCCTCCAGCCAAACTGAGGATGAATTGGGAAACCATGACCTGGGCTCCATGTGCCAGGTGGGCACAGAGCCTTGTTTCTCTTCTGCTTGCTGCATCATGACTCATTTGCATCATCTTTATGGCACTGTGTTTCACCACATGCCATCACCTCCCCTCACAGCCCACCCCTGGTGGCTTGGCTGTACCCCTTGGATGCCGGAGTGGAGGATCTCATCCCCATGGGCATTTTTAGCCTTCTCCAGGTGAGCATCCTAACCACCAGACAAAGTTATTAACAGTGGGTACTGCCGTCTCTTCCTCTGGAGGTGGTTTAAGAGGTTATGGCCATGCCCCATCACATGATGGTACCAAGACGGGTCAGAGAAGCCTAAATTTGCTCAAAAAAGCAAGGTCTAGCCTTGCACCTTGCCCAAGGAGGGATATTTCTTTTACCTACCACAGTCAGGTCACCATGTTCCCAGGGAGACCTTTGTGCGTCAGTGCAGGATATATAACCACAATAACCCAGTCGGAATTGGCTTAGTTGCTAAGGCACATTTATTGCTGGTAATGCTGTTAAGGGCAGGACTGGCCCGATGGATAAACAGGCTCAGGCTGTTGTAAGAGCCACCATTACACGGCAGAGTGGGCAGGGTGGGGGAGCCCCTCCCCCACCGCCAATGCCAGCAGCAGGGGGGTGTTGGCAGGGGCTCTGTGTGCGTGTGTGTGTGTGTCCCCAGCACAGGGTCTGGGGTAGCTGTGGGAGCCAAGGCTGAGCTAATCCAGTGATCCCACACTAACCCCATCTGAATTTTGGCCATATAAAAACCAAACAAACTGCAGGTAACACGTAAATCTCCTTCCCTACACCAGCGTAAACCAGAAGTCTTTCCCTTAAAAGCGGAGGTGCAAAGTCAGCCCCGAGCTAGTGCATGAGGGGAGCGAGGACCCAGTCATGGCACAGCTGGGCTTTCTCCTTGCTGGGCTCAGCTCTGTACCTTAAAACTGACTCAAGGTCTCCTGACTTGACCCACATGCTGTCCCACATCCCCTGCACCCTGGATATGACCGGCGTTGAGTCTTGGTCACACCTCGTCTTAGGGAGAAACTGAGCCCAACAGTCATTTCCAGCAAGCAGTGCCTCCAGGGAAGGGCTTCACCAAGGTGTCCCGGCACCTCCAGGGACCATCATGAGGGTCTCTGTCACCTGACGCTTCTGGATTAGATATGAAGATGAGGACCCCTGAAAGAAACCAAAGCCACACGCTGCCTGACCCCACCTCAGCCAAAATATGCCCACAGAAAGACATTTACAGTCATGAGGAGAATAGCGTTCACATTGCAAACAGTTCTCCACAGGGGCTTCTCCTCAATGCTGGTGAGGCTTCGCTCCAGGGCAGCTCTCTCCTCCTGGGACAGGGTGGGCACGGGGCCAGTGGACAGACCACAGAACCACAAGTACAGCATTTTCCAGCAGGGAGGCTTGGCTGCTGCAAGAGACAGACCAAACAATGGGTGTCAACGTCTAGCTGGGACTCTTCCGTCCCTTCTTCCACTGGGTTTGGAAGTGCATTGACCAATCTGGAAGCTTGAGATGCACCTTGAATGGGAGATGCAAGACGATGATGGGAGATGGGAAGGGAAGAGAAGGGAAAGAGAAAGCTCTGCCTCGACCATCTACAGCACAGCCTGATTACAGTTGGTTGATTGCAACACCAATCGCTCATTAGTTAATTAACAGACCTCTTCCCCCTCCTCCCTGACCCAGCTTCCATCCACTTTCCTGACAGCATGATGGTCCATTTAGAGATATCCTGGCTTATTTATTACACGTGACATGCCAGGTGAAGTATGTGTTTTAATTGTCAGCCCTGTGCTGTGTGTATTTCACTGGCTGTTCTTTCCAAATATAACCTTTTTTTGAAATGCAGAATGTCATAAGGCCTTGAAAAAGGTGTTACCCGGAGAAAAAAAAACTCATTAAACTGTCAAGTGCTGCATTTCACATTTCCTTTCCCATCAGTACTAATTACCAAAATACCAAGACATTTGTTTATAAAAATCTGAGCTAGTTAAGTGAACTAGGAATTTATAAGAAATAATGCTGAATGGCTGCATTCAACTTAAACCCAGACTTACCCTATTGGGAAACAACTTAAAGAGTTTTCTTTAGATGTTCACATCTGTTTCGGTTGCCTGTAATCTGTACCGGCGTCCTTTGGACTGACCAGCAAAAGGAAGGAGTGAAAAAATCCTGTGTATGTGCCTTTCTTCTGAGATTTCTGCTCTGTAATCTTGGAAGGTTAAGCTCGAAACAAGAAAGCTGCACTTTTTTAATGGATTTACAGAATAAACCTCTGACGACTCTGAAAAGAACATTCATTTGACTCTTTGCCTTCCTTCTTATTAAATACCCTTGGTAGGACACACAGCTATCCAAGCAGTTTGGTTCTGAGTTTTAACCATAGCTTATCTCCTAAGGGCAGATGGAAGATACTATTGGTATAATGTAAATGAGAAAACTGAGGCTTGTATATTTGTCCTAGGACATCCACAAAGGGCACAGCTGCTCCCAGAGCCTCATGGTCCCTTCGGTCCATGATATTACAACATCTTATTGTATGGTCGATGCTACTTGATCTATGTGACATCTGTAACATACTTGAAACAGTGTGTTACAGCATCGCTGGGTGAGTTTGGCCAGCAGACCCCACACAGGGGTAAGGAGAAGGCATCTCAAACACATACACAAGGGGTTTATCTCCTAGCAGTGATGAAGACAGGAAGGGATGCCACTTTTACATGCTGAAAGCTGAAATTACAGAGCCTGCCATGACTTTCATAGTGCTAGCGTAGCTGCTGCTTTGTTTACGCCTGCAGCAGTGCTATGGAGCTCCTCAAAAGGATCTTGGTGAGACAGACAAACAGATGCAGTATCATGACACAAAGCCCCAGTGTCAACAGGGCGAGGAGCAGTGTCCCAGCACCACAGACCTCCACCTTCCCAAGGATGCTCATAAGTGGCCACTGACTCCCATCCAAGGAGTCTAGCGTGCCGTTAAGTGTTCAGGCCTGAAGTGCTAAAATAACACTGTGACTTGGGCAGAACAGGACTGGGGTAGTCTGCATGGGTAAATAACTTGTTCTAGAGAGGAAGAGGAAAAACATTTTACTGAATGGTGGGGGGTTTGGCTTTTTTTAGGAATGGCAGCTCTTCTGAACCATTCAGAGGATTACAACATGAAGGTAAATGCTAGAAGATATGTTGGAAGAACCAAGGACCACAACACTTTCATTTGCCACATCCTTATAACTGCTATACCCATAAATACAAGCCCCAGGTCCAGTAAATGCAACAGATAACCTCTCGTGAACTTTAGCAGGACTTGCATGAGATCTTGGCTGTCCACTCACATGCACACGAGTGTGCTTGTTCACAGAGAGCCACCCTACCTTCCTCCTCCTTATCGCCTGGATCTGCACTGTCGACCAGGTCACTCTCTCCGTTGGCTGGATTAATCTGTGCTGCTTCACTCTTGTAATTTTTCAGGTCAATGGCCGGTGCTTTTCTGTGTCTTGTCCACCATGTCAGGCGAGCGAGCTGCAAAGTGGGACAGAGGACAAACTGGTTATTGCCTGTCAGTCACAAACTGGCATGCCAGTCACCTCCCTCTTTGGGGGGCACGGATCCAAGATGGTGCTGAGACACCCATTCTGGGGTGACGGTTGTTCCCCCACCTTCTCTCACTTCCTTTCTGCACTGGTGCCCACATCCTGGAAAAGAAGGCTGGTACCATCCAGCTGGAGCTGAAAAGCTGGGAAAAAAAGCGTGCATTTATCTGGTATCTTTCCTTCTATTTTTTTAATTAACCTGTTCCATCCCTGTATCTACCAGGAGTAACCTTTTAGTAGACATCGAAGAAGCAGCTTTCTATTTGCTAGGCTCTCTTGATTGACATGAATTCATGATGATCTGCATCCAGGATGGCAACCCTCCAACAGAGAAGGCCAATAAAGTCGATGAAAGAAAAAAGAAAAAAAGCCAAGATAACCCTTTCTGGATACAGTCAATCAGACAGCAATCAATTGTACCGTCAGCAGAGAAAGACTGGCCGGGTGTTAGCATGCAGGTACGTGGCTGTAGGGGCAGGACACATTTATATGGCTATAAGGGCATTACACAGATATACGCCCATGGGAACACTGGTATTTGGACAGCTTCTTCTCTGGGACATGGGGAGGGACTGGAGGATCTTCTGTCTCATCTCAGTTGTTGTTTTCTAGGAAAAGAAAACCCCAAGTGAACATTAAACCCCACAGTTGGGACAAGCTCATATCAAAGCAGCAACCGGCACTTTGAGATGAGCTTATCTCAGTGCCCTGAGTGGGAAGAGTAGCAACCTTGTGTCTCTGCTCTGCAGCTGCAAGTATGCCTTCAGGAGGTGCAACTATGTGAGCAGACAGAGCCACAACAGTTAATATTAAGTCACAATTTGCAGGGAGGATTATACCATACATTAGACCAACAGGTGTAGTTAGAAGTAGAAAACCCAGAGCTCTGGGCACACACTGTAAGACTTGCACATCCAAACATCTTTTGCCTTCTTTCTTTGTTCGTTTGACTTTTTTTTTTTTTTTTTTCCCCCTCTTTTTAAATTCTAGGTTTCTCTGTTGGGCCGATACAAGACATTACCTCTCTCTGCAGTCTCTCAGTGAAAGAATCATTGCAAGCCATGAAAGCTGATCAGTCCTGGACAGGCTGCTGTGGCTGCAACCTGCTCTGCTTTGCAAAACCAGGAGGTCTGAAACTCTTACCCTAGGGCTAGCCTGGAAGCCTTCTCCTCCCTGAGACACAGGGACTGCACAGGAGCCATTATTCTTGCAAATCTGACAGTGGTCCTTTTGCTGCTGTGGGGTGGGGTGAACTGTCCCAGGGGCTCAGGTCTTTGGGTTTAAGCAGGTCTGCTACTTTGTGGCTGACCATGGGACACCAAGAAGCTTGGTGGCAATGACAATTCCTAACCCCTGCATGCTCTGGCCAAGCCAGGCAGCGAGGACCACGCTCACCAACCTCGCTCGAGCGCAGCTGCCCAGGTGCGTGGGCTGCCCTCCCACCCCAGCCCATCGGCTGCCCTGCAGAGGAGCTGCAGGATGGGACTGGGGCACCAAAGCTGCCGTGGTGACAGCAGGTCAGGCAGAACATCACATATGTGCCTGACAAGCAGCTGCCTCCCTGCTCTGCCCGTATGGAAATGAACATCTCAAATGGGTCACTTACAAAGTAACGTGAGTTTAATTTTTGAATTTTGCACACACAGATCTAGGCAGGAGTTTCCAGCTGACACAAAATGTTGCATAATTTCCAGAAGATTTATAGCTTTATTTAAATCATTTTCAACCAAGATGAGCATTGGGCAGGGCTAATCTTTCTTGTCATGATGTGCTAAATTGCTTTGATATGATGATCCTCATCTTTCTCAGGGATTCTATTATTATTTTTTTTTAATCATTTAGGAAATGTCACTGGAACATAGCAAAGTTTCAGGGTACTAAAGGATTTCCAAAACTTTTCTTTCCCCTTCTCTTCCCACATGTCACTGAATGACTGCCTCTTCACATTGCAGAAAAAATCTGCAAGGGCTGGAGCTTACTTAGGGCTCAGACTCTGCCAGGTGGGAGTGATTCCCAACTGAAAGCAGCACGGACACACAGGTAACCTCATCACATATCATCCCACTGACCCACCCAGGAGCAGCTGCTTTGACCATGGTGAAATAAAGCAAACCGCCACCCTAGAGGGCCCCTCGGTGAAGCATTACACCAATGCTCCAGCTTCTAGCTCCCCTGAGGATGTTTGGGATGGCTGAAGTCCTCGAGGCACCCCTTTCTCCTCTTTGCCATGGCCAGAAGGACACATGCCGGGGCAGACTGGCAGCACTGTGTGGCCATGGAGGCCACCACGGGGCTGGCTACGCTTCCCTGGCACAGACCCACCAAGTGATGGGGATGTGGAAGGCAGATGATGGCCCATGTTTTGCAAGCCCGGAGAGAGCAAGAAAATACATAAATAAGAACTGCTGACGGGGGAGCTGTGTTAGCATGATTGACTTGGACCTCGGAAATGCTGCCTCAGGCCACCATCCCCAAGGGCAGGGGAGCAGGGGGCAGCTGTGTGGCTGGTTCTGGGGAGCCCCGTGTCCCCTCTGAGTTTGCCCCTCTGTGAGTGCCAGTTCCCACCAGAGCTGAGCATGCTTTGCTCCCAGTGGCACTAAACGGTGCTGTGGGAGCTCCAGCTGCACAGCACCTTGGAGTGCACGGTGTGGGTTCAGGCCAGCCAAAGCAGGCTTGGTGCTTCTCCTGAGCTATGCACCTTAAGGAGCCACTGAAGCCAGACCTCAAGACACAGAGAAAACATCCCCGATCCCAGAGTATATCAGGTGGAATCACCAATCCATCACCTTGTCTGGGTGAGCCCTGACCCCTGGGGAGGTGACCTGCTCATGTAGCATTTGTGATCTGTGGGCTGTTTCTCTCCCTTTTCACCCTCACATCCTCCTTGGACAAGGGAGTTTGCAAGAAGTAAGCAAAGTTTTTCTTCTGTTGTTTGTAAACTAGAATAAATCCTTCTGTTCCAAAACGCCATCTGGCACCTGACAGTTGTGTTTCAGCTTCACAGTCTCAAATTTAATTGTAAGCTCTTTTGCAGTGTTTTCAAGGACAGCGTGACACAATATGGACTACCTACAATGAAGACATATGAACTCTGGAGCATACCAAACAAATTCCTTGCATACTTGTTTTCCAGCACAACATCAATCACCACAGGGATGGGAGAGTGTCCAAAACAGCAGGAGAAAATGCTACAGCTTGCAGTTCTTGGATTGTAATTCATTTAAAGCCAGGCACATTAGCTGCACCACTCTAACATAACATACAAATCTCTTTTCTTCTTTTGTCCATTTACTATCTCAAAAGCATTAAGATTCAATATTTAAAGTTGTCCGGGGTAGATCCTCAGCTGGTGTAAAGCTGCATACCTGTGCTCAACAGCTGTTCCTGGTCTTTGAAGGCAATAGAGCTATGCTGATTTACATCTGCTGAGGCATGATCTATCACTATATTTCCTTGGCTTTTCCTTCGGTGGCTTGTTTTTCTTTTCTTTTTGCCTGACAAAATAAATGGTGTAATTCCTAGCTCTTATACGGTGTCTTTCATCATTAGATCTGAAAGCGCTGCACAGATAAGGGCTAGCAGCATTAGCCCCATGAGATTTTTACGGGGAAAATATCTGAGGCTCATAAAGTGACTTGACCAACACATGGGACTGGGAAGCACCGGAGCTTCAGACACCCTCAGCCAGGACACCTGCCACAGCCTCCCCCCTCAGCCGCTATCGTGGGGACATACAGGCTCTGCACAAAAGGTTTGCCCACTTGCACGCCAAAACCCAGCAACCCAAGGTCGCCAATGGCCAAACACAAAGCTCAGGGGCTATTTTTGAGCCAGAGGGTTAAAGCCTGACACATCCATCCTGTGTGCTACCTCCTGCCCTTTCTCCCCCCAAACCCTTCTGTCCTTGAGCCACGTCAGCACAGCCACAGACTAACCTGAGATGAGAAGACAAGCCCTGCTTGCAGGACACCATGAGAAACCATGCCACCAGGAGCGGTGGTCTAATCCTACACGTGTGCTCACGGCTAGGGCAAAAGTTGGGGTAAGCCTGACCGAGGGAAAATGAAAAATGTTGGGTTTAAGGCTGCCCACTCAGATTCATGCCAGCCAGGCAGAACCCGACAATGTTGGCACCTACCTCAGCTTAAACCCCACACCTTCACTTTGGCTGTTCTCTGAGGAGCAAGGTCAGACCTTTCCTGTTGAAACTAGGGATAAATACTGAATGGAAATCAGACTAAAACCAAATGGGGGCAGACTCTCCCATTCCTACCAAGTTATGGGAAGAGGGAATTATCTACCACCTAGCAGCACAAATTGCCTGGCAGCTCATCTCATTTTCCTTGTGGTGGGAAGATACTGAGGGCAGGGGTGAGCCTATGGGACATGGATGGTCAGCACATCATTAGATGATTGATCTGGGTCTCTGTGTCCAGCTTCTCACTGCCACAGGCAATATCATTAATTCTTATTAATTTTCTTCAACACAATCTCTTATACAGAGGTCAAACACTGAGCTCAGCACTATGTGGGGTCCATAGCCTACCAAAAGGTTATCCTGAACATCTTGTTTCAGGAAAACTTCTCTCAAAAATCCCAGCCTATGTTTGTTCATGGCCAGTACTGCCATTTAGCAAGCTCTCCTCCCCCTTCCTGGCTCTCCAGATGTACCTGGGGGTTCAGCCACCCCACCTCGTCCTTTGCCTGTCTGGGAAAACTGCACACAGCCGTTTCAGACAAAATCCTGTCCTCCCTGACAAATCCATTGGCCTTCCTCCCTGGACTGTTTCCAGTCTGAATCCACCTTTCCATTGAAGAATATATCAAATAAGGTCCCTTTAAGTCCAGCACCTATAAACTCACCTATTTTTACTGCACATCTCCTCTAAAGAATCTCTTACAATCATAACCTCTCTTTCACTGATGCTATTACAGTAGGTCTTAATCCTGAACTCCCCCTCTTAAAATGTGCTTTAAATGTTTTAATACCTCCGAGGTCAAACTAAAAAGCCTGTAGGTGCTGCGGCCAGTTTCTTCATTTCCTGAACTGTTGGTATGATGTTCACTATTTGCCAGTGCTATGTTAATACATCTTATCTTGCTATTGCTGTGGGCAGGGAGCACTGCACATGTTTAGTTATCACAGGTCAGATGATGAGTGGGAACTCATTAAACCACAGTAATTAATTGCTGGCAACCATCTGGCCACCCCTGAGCAGTAGTGAACAACGTAAGCAGCAGAACTAATGGTGCCTCCTTGCCCGTATTTGTCTCTCCCATGTGGATCCTCTGATAGCTAATAAAAGCTGAGACTTTATCTCAAAGCAGACACAAAGACAGTCTCTCTCTCGCCTCCTCTCCTCTATCTGAGCACCTGCTTTCACGTAATCTTTAGGAGCTGGGTATCTTTGACACCACTAGCGTTCAATCAATCATTGATGGAACTGGTTAATGCTTTACAAGTTATGAGGAAGCAACAGATAGCAAATGCTGTGATGGCATCACCGTCATTTCCCCATGCAGTTAGACAGGGGGAAAAAAAATAGGGTTTTTAAATCTATCCATTAACCTTTGTTTGGGGGTAGATGGCAGTTTTGTTATATTGACAGCTGCTTTAAAACTTGGGACTGGCTTTAAGGTTTTATTATATAAAGCCTCCCAAGGCTGAACCACTTTAATGCATTAAGTAAAAGAAAGTTGTGTCTGACCCAAAGTTATTAAAAGTAATTGAGATCACATTGGGACAAAATGTTATTTTCCTAAATGCCTGTGTTGCAAAAGATATTAATCTTGTTTGCCTGCAAGATGGCTGGCTCTGCTGAAACAGGGTAGATGCTACAATTAGATAGATTTAATTCCTCCTCAGCAGTGCTCTGTAATATGATTTCATCCTCTTCCCCTTCTTCTTTTCTTTCTATCTCAGTTATGATGGACTGTCTGCCCAGCTCTAGGCACAGCATGGGAACTCACACTCAATTTGAAGCACTCAGTGCCTTGGGAAGCATTAACACTATGTGACCTGGGGAATAGAAAGCTGAGGAGCAAGGGCTTCTTTGCAGCATTTGCATTACACACTATTTCTTAACCATGGGAGGAACAGGAAAGGACAGATTTCAGAGATTTTTGGAAACCAAATGGGGGGTCTGAGAAAAGGGTGTCACTGCAAGTCACTTACCTTTTCTTCAGGGATTGGTGGGGTGCAGAAACTAATGAGGATGATGACAATCGCAGTGAGGACACAGAGGATGAGGGCAAAGTAGAGGTAGTGCAAGTCCTTTAGCACAGCTGGTCTTCTGTCATCCTCACCACAAGACGGTGTGCTATAAATAAACTCGATGATCATCCGAACAAGACCAACAGCTAGCCCAATCATGAGGCCCCAGAAAGCACCCTGAGAAAAGGCAAGCATAAAGAAAAGGTCACTGCATGCTACCTTTAGTTGAAGTTTCCCTTCCCTTCCTTTCCCTTCCCTTCTCCTCTTTCCCCCTTTCCCTTTCCTTCCTTTTTATTTTCATCTGTTTCTTAGACCAAGACTTTTCATGCCTGATGGAAACCCACACTGACATGCATCAAAAGAGGATGTCTTCAGTTAAAAATCTTCATTTTCTGTTTCTGCCCTTGAACATGGAACATATAGAGCACAGATAATGCGAGAGTCTCCTCCTAAAAACATGCCTCCAACTAGACTTTGATACTTTGCCCATAAAGTGTGGGACAACTTTGCCTTTCATGCTTTCAAATGAGACTGCCAAACAGTACCACTTGCAGTAGTTTCTTGGAAGCAAACACACATACACCAGAGACTGGGCTAAGATCCACTAATGTATGCCAGGAAAAGGCTGCCTCTTTGTAACACTTCAGCTGGACTGGCTTTGAGTTTAAAGAGTCTCAAAGGCTAGGTACTGAGGAGAGAGTTATTTATTTATTTATTTTATCAAATTAAATATGTATATCAATTGGTTGTTGACACTCTACTTACAGGCTCATTAATCCTCTTGCAGAAGATTGCCAAGATGAAGAGAGCTGTGATCGGTGGGGCAAGATAGCTGGTTATGGACTGTATGTAGTCAAAGAGCTTCCCACTGTTGGCTGATTGAATGATCGGGATCCAGAGAATACTGATGACTATGAGGATGAGGATAAAGACTCTGGAAGACAAGGATAAAATTGTATTAGCTCTGCAGGTAGTGGACTCCACCTGAAAATGAAATCTTGCAGCAAAACAGACTTCCAACTGCTCTCAGAGTTTCCTAAGAAAAAATCCACAATCACTCCCAAGAAGAACCTTTCCCTGTGTACACCAGAAAAGCGAAAATTGTTCTCTTCCAGAAAGTCAAGTCAACCACTTCCCAAAGCTAACTTCACAGATTTCAGAGCAAGTTGAGCCGGGACTTGCCAGTCAACATGCATAAGAGAGCCATAAGGGCATGGTGGCTCCCACCATGAGCTGGATCAGTGCAAGCCCTTCAACCTGATGTGTCCTAGAGAGTGACATGTTCTTCAAAGACTAGGTCTTGGATGTGGCAGAGAGACGGAGCTGAAAGCTTATGGAAGCAATCTTTCTGCCACCTTCCCAAGTAGGTAACATGCTCAATCTAGTGACTTTGCCAAATCCCAACTCATTTGCTGCTTATTAAAATTGCTTCTGGGGTCTCAGGTGCATACCATAGCCTTCCATCTTTGCGCTGTATGTTATAGAGGTGTCCCCATATTGCTGAACAAGCGGTACTTCCCCTCTCACTACTCTACAGTGGTGGACTATGAGATTACCTGCAGCCTTCAACCACCTGAAAGCAAACTTTAAAACTTAATGCTCATGACTGGAGAGAAAAGCACCACAAACGTGCAGAATGCAGCTTAAATTCGGCTGTCAGGAGGAGTACTTTATATGCCCCTGATATAATGCAGTACCAAAGCTTGCTCACAAAGGGCACTATAATTTATCACAGAGATAGAGAGCTGGGAGGCCCAACTCTCTGCACTTTTCCCAGGGAAAAAGAAGTAATTGTAGAGTATCACTCCTGTGTGATGCAAAAATAACATGTTCTTAGAGACCGCCGGAGACCAGTGACTCCAGAGCACCTTTGGCTTTTCTAAAAGTTGCATTTAAGGCAGTATTTTTGTTAAGTTAAAAGAAGGGAGAAGCAATGATCTACCTAGCTCAGTGGTACACTCAGTGTTTCCCTTTGACCAGCTCTATCTGAGGTGAAGCTGGAAAATTTAATGCTCTTTCCCAGGCTGTATTCCTGCTCTATATTTTAGGCACCAGTTTTTTTCTAGTGAGTCCAGACTGGGGAATGTAAATGTTGCACTCAAATCAGATGACGAGAGCAACAAGACATAAAGAAATGTATGGACCTGCCCACAATCATCAGCTCCTGCTCTGAAGCCTTTCGGCGGATCCGCTGCCAGATGTCTATAACGAAGAGAGTGCTGCTGCTGTTGAAAATGGAGGTGAGGGAACTCATCAAGGCTGCCATCATCACGGCAATCATCAAACCACGGAGCCCTAGGGAAGCAAAAAAGAGAAGGAAAATCAGGACTAGACCTTTGGCCTCTCAGCACTGTTTTTTCATCCTGATGTCTGGTAACTGTGGTAAGATTTCCTCATCCTTAGGATGGGTAAGGGCAGTCTGATCCCCTCACACAGAGCGTGGCTCAAGCCCACCTCCACAAGTATAAAGGTTTCTCACCATCGGGCATGAGTTCTATCACAAGTTTGGGGTAAGCAATGTTGGAACAACCCACTGCAGCTCCACAGACCCTTTTACAGATGTCCGGGTCCACACAGCCCACTTCATCTGTAGAAGACAGAAAAACAAGAAATCAGAATAAACCCCACTGAGCCATGGGTGGTTTAATTTGAGGGAACAAATCTTGAGGCCTTGTGAGGTTTCATATAAATTCAGAAGTGCAGCTGGAATACAGCTAGAATGAGTGGAGCTAAAGAACATTTTACATCGTAAAGTAAAGGTGAAACTTCAAGATGACATTTTGCAATTCTGTTCAGGGTGTAGATATAACTCTTCTGAATGTTGTGTAATTGTAATGCTTGGGTTTTTATTTGTGGGAAATGGACTGTTTCCATGAACCTGTCAGCTAGGTTACCAAGGATGCTGCAGGCTGACTTACTCCTATTTGAAGAAATCTAAGAGAGAGGGACTTTCCTCCAGGAATGCTCCTCCCAACCAGGGTATTCTTCCTGGGAAGTGGCAGGCTCCAGAGAAACCAGCAATGAGAGCCTCTTGGGAGACAACAGGAGGGGAATCCTTGGTCTTTCACAAAAGAGGGGTGTTTTGCATAATCCACCAGGAACTGCATGAATCTGTGTGGTAGATTGCTAAAACTCTCACCAACCACCTAATGAAAATAACCCATAGGGCCTGAGGGACAACCTCAGTGCTCTGTGTATTTCATCACACTGACTTCAGACAGACAGGTGGGTGCGTGCCACATCCACAGCACAGAGCTATATGACCCCAGTGGCAAAATTGGCCCCATATGGATCCTCCCAGTGAATTCTGCCACTGTGAGAGCACTGGAGTTAGAGGAAGGGCACGGGAACACCATTGTACAACAGGAATCTATATGGATATGGCTGGAAGTCAGCAGTTTCTGAGGTGTAAAAGTGCTGGCAGACCTGTGTGGGGTTAGGGTCACGGTAGGTATAAAGCTCTGCGGCAAGGAACATGGGAAGGCTTACCTGGGTAAAGAGCTCTGCTGATCATTCCTGGCAGGACAATGAAAAACATAGGGAAGATTTTCAGATACCCTCCCAGCACCGATCCACCTTTGGCATGGGAGAGGTTCTTGGCAGAGAGAGACCTCTGGACTATCACCTGCGATCAGTGCAGAAAGGGAGCAGAGGGTAAAACAGAAGCACTACAGAGAGAGCAGGATCCATCCTCTCTCTGACTCTCGTTCCCATGGATGACTTTCATCCAGCAGGATCCCAGGGTGTTTTGCATGCCAATGGCAACTTTCCCATCTCGGTTGACTGCAGCCTGCTGCCACTGCTCAGAGCTCAGTGCACAGGCTATACGGGAGGGCAGCATGGAAATTTCCTTTACAGGAATCATTTCGCCCTTGACTGAAATGAGGCCACCCTGACGACTGGAGACAGCAGCTGTACGGCAGCAAGAGACAAGGGATGAAGCAGACTGTGTGTGTTTTGGTAAAAGTTCAGTGGTGGGTTTTCATAATTATCCCATCTCAAAGCACAAAAGCACTGTGTCTTGAGAAACAAACACCGTTTTTTCTTGTTTGTAGCTTGGAAAGGAATAAGAAATGTGAGACCTTCAGGAATATGAATGGCTTGTCTGGAGGTCATACAAGGTCACTGCAGAGCCAGCTCCGCATCCACATTTTCATACCCTTGTCCCGCTAACTGCATGAAGATTCCCAGTACTCACCAGCCCACAGCGAGGTAAAGATGAAAGAATATAACCTGCTCTCTCTGCATCTAGAAGTGCACAAAGTTAGCAGCTTGCTGGGAAGGTGGAAGGAGTGAGCTATTCTGGTCTAGACTAGTAAAAAGGTAGTAACTCCAGCACAGTGAGACACGGTCGTGTTTCAGCTGACAGATCCACCAGCTGAGGAGTGGACTGTAAATAATAGTGTGGTGGTTTGCCTGCAGAGGGAAAGACTCTTTACCTGGTCAGTGCACCAGCACCAAAGAGCCAGCACAGAGAGACCAAATATAAGGCCAGGCCAGGGAATGTCTCCTGTGACTGGATCCCTGAACAAGTGAAAGGCATCTGCACGTGGGAGGTGACAGGTTGTGTTTGGGACTATGATCTTTGGTATTGCTGTGCTGTATTTCTCCTGAAGTCCTTCATACCAGCCAACTTTTTCAAATCCTGAGAAGAAAATGACAGCAATTTAAGGTCTGATGCATCCTACAAAGTTATTTCTTTATCTCGGTCTCATAATTACTCTTATCTTCCCCTCAGACCCTTTCTTTTCATTCCACCCTCACTCTGGCAGTCAAGGTTTCTACAGGAGTCAGTTGAATCTCACCCAGAGTCCTTGTGGTTTTAACAGTGCATCCTGGAAGAGGATCCATGCAGGAAAAACTCCATGATCCTAATCCCCACAATGTCCCCAGCATAATGGAAAATATTACTGCTTTCCATAATGTCTCACCTCTTACTGATGTTAGGATGAGGTACCTTTGAGCTAATGGATATTTGGCCAATGCCGTAAGGTAACATACATTTTTGTGACTTGAATGTCACATTTCTGGAATGCCAAGTCTTTGCTCATACACCCTCCGAGAGCTATAGCAGGAAGGTATGACATGAAATAATTTGTATTTCTGTTTGCTAAGAAGACTTAAAGCAAAGACTGATGGTGGTCAGTTCGTCGTTGCTTTTTTATTTTTTATAATGCTCAGTTACACCCAGGTGAATACACAGTAACTCCCAAAGTCAACAGGGACAGTCAGCATAATGGCTCTGAACTTACATAAGCACAGCGAGAGCTGAATTTGGCCCTGGGAATGCAGTGTTGTGAGCCCTTTGGCAACCCCAGGTAGATTCAAACCTTTGCTGTGAAGTTATGCAGAACCTCACCTCCATACAGTTAGTGCAAAGGAGGAAGCCTGTCTGACAACCTGGCAAATGTTAGTTGTGCTGGTACCACTTCTGTGAGTGGTTGAAACTCATTTGTGCATCATACGTGAAAGGGTGAGGTACCTGCTAAGGTCTAATGACCTTGGGACCATTGAACTAGCGCATGATGCGACCGCAGGTTCCCCTTACCTAAGAACATGAGGACCAAAGCTCCCAGCACCATGATCAGGGTTTGCAGCACGTCTGTGTAGATCACAGCCGTTAAGCCACCTGTCAGGAGAACCAGAGACAACAGGCGGAGTGCATCACCATGTACATGAAACACGTACCTCACCTGGAAAAGCGATTTCCTTGGCCCCAGCCCTGTGATTTCAGGACAGAGCCACTGGGAGAAGCTGGCACTGAGCTGGTCCCCAGGAGTCTATAACTGTCACAAGCCCTCCCGTGAGGCACAGCCCAAAGGGCTTTTCTACATTTATGAGAGGATTCGGAAGCAGTTCAGCATCTTAATATCTAAAGTTGTTAATGTTACAAAAAAGAGAAAAAAAGAGCAAATATGGGCAGTGGTGATTATCTGCACAGAGGGAGCAGGGAACCTTCTGCAGCGTTAAAAAATCCTCTAGAAAACAGTAATGTTCCTCCCATACCAGTTTCCCTTGCAGCAGGAGGGGAGAGGGGAATAGCCAGAGGTCCCCAGCAGCTGGGAGTGACAGGGCAGGTACTACCAGCAAGAGGGAGAATCTCTCCCTCAGACCTGGACCTGAATACTTACCCCTGTGTAGGAAAGGGGAAATATATCCTAGGCTCCAGTTTATAATGTTTTCTTTCAAAATTAGCTATTTACCAGCTATGGTGTAGACAGCAGTCACTGCTAGCAAGACCACAGTGGACAAGTAGAGGTTCCAGCCCAAAGAGATTTGGATGAACAATGCTCCAGAAAAAATGTCTGTCTGGAATAAAAAAAAAAAACAAAACAAAACAAAAAACACCACAAGGGCAGTCTGGCATTAGTAGCGCTCCGTGCAAGTGAAATCTAATAAAGCAGCCTGCAGCCCTCTGCGGCTGAAAACATCGATGGAGGAGGACACCAGGAAGGTGAAGTGAAAGAGGAGGAGAGAGCATGGGGCTGTTGGCTGTGAACCATCTTGTTCTCAGGGTAAGGAAAATCATTCCTCCAGGTCAGCGCTTTCAGAGGCTGGGGCAGCAGGAGGGTAAAGATCAAGGTCCTACGCCAAGGGTTAAAAAGTCATCAAAATAAAGACTATCTTACAGGCAGCCTTCATGGTAAGTAACCCTCACTGGCACAGAGAAGCATTGGTGGAAACTGTCACTGCTTTTGCTGACTGTGAAGACACTCATGGGGAGCAGGAGCCCGGGTATCCACAGGTACATGGGAGGGAAAGGAGGGCAAATAGCAGAGACCAGTTTCTTCCCAAGACTACATGTTGGTGGCCTAGTGGCCAGAGGACAATCCTGCTTGAGAAACCCCAGAAGAATCACTGATGCCTTGCACCGTGATTTATTTATCTGAAAAGGTCAACTGCTTGCTTTTCTATTCATGCAGTTCAACATACTAGAATGACTCCAGAAAAACTAGTTATACCTGCTGAGGACCTCAATAGACATACAGAAACCCCCATGGGCTTTGTTTTGCTTGGACCTGCTGGCAGAGAGAGTGAAACCAGAAACTGGGCAAAACCTGGAATTATACAGATAACATCGCTGAAATGCAGAAGGCGATATGGGAGATGTTTATGTTGGGAAATGAATTTGAAGGACACCTGCAAATCTGATATGGGGCGAGATGTAGGTGAAGACATTTGCCAAGGGAGACCGAAGGGATGGGGCAAGATTTCTATTTGCTGTGCCTGAAATAAGCACCTTAAAAACACACACCCAGTGCAACTCCTAGCCTCTGCAACCCTGAGACAGGACAAACACCGTCAGTACATCCACAGGAGTCACCGTGTCTTCCGGTTTTTTTGCTCTCCATACAAACACTCGGTAGCTATGCAGGATCAGTCCTTTGACAACACTGTTTATTGAGCTCTCTGTTTTTCTTTGCAAGCAGGGAAGACTCCGCAATGCCCTAGTTTGGGCAAAAAGCACAGGGAGAAAAATCCTTCTTGTAACCAACTGCCTGCTGTCCAGCCAGCCGCTAAATGAGCTCTCTACAAACAATAGCACTGCTTAATAGAAAGCACCTGTCATGTCCATAAAGTCCACCAGCCACATCCGTCAGCCACGCGTGAATTAGCTGCACAGAGGAGAAATCACTGAGATGAAACAGCAATGACTGAGGCCAGGGTCCTGCTCTAAAAGGCACTGGCAAATACTGCTCTGCTGAAGGTCATTTTGAAAGACTGGTCTGGTTCTGCCCATACATTGACTGTGCAGCGGTGACCAGTGTAGTGCTGTCGCAGGAGAGATCTTCGATTTACCCCTCATGGCTAAAGAGGCTTCAAATACCTCTTTGCAAGACCTCATCCTGGGCAATGTTTCAAGCCCAGAGAGCAACGCTCCCAGAGGCAGTTGTGGCAGCGATGGGTGACATGACCAAGAGCTGGCCATTAGAAGAGGAAATCTATCCCATAATCCCAGCCTGGAACTCCTCTGCATGCGCCTCCCAGGACCTGAGGCATAATAAGCCTGGGAGGAGGACCCTGAAGCCAGCTGCAAAAGGCACATGGGTGCCTCATCTCCAGTCAATGTCTTCCAAGGCAATTTGGCATCTAAACACTTCAGTAGGGTCTATGAAAACTGACTTGCACTGGCCGTGGGATGATCAGCTGGAGACAAAGGACTGACATTTTCAGACCCTGTAATGGACTCTGAAATACTGTCCTCTCTCTCCAAAGGCACAGGTAGCTCTTAGCAAATCTCTGAGCTTAAGTTCTGCCTTTTTATTAACAGCATTTAAATGAAGAGAAATATCCAGTAGCTTACATTGCTTTTTTTGGCTGCTAGCATGGTACAATGCTACAAGCAATCCAGGAAAGATGCCGAGTTTTGTCTTCAGCCAGAACCTACCTCCCTTTCACCATACCGTTTTTATACAACACAAGTCACAGGAAGAGAGAATAACCACAACACACCTAATGCTGAAAACTCAGCTATAAAACAACATCAGATTTATGATAATTTAAGAGAATTTCACACCTAAAAGACGCAGCATGCCAGATCCTCAGATGGGGTAATGCCGCAGTTCCCTTGTCTATACTGCCTAAGGTTTGATCTGATAGAAGAGGAAAAGCAGGCAGACAGCTATGGTACTTATACTGTTCAGTAATTAGCTGCCAAATCCCTGTAAAGTTCTCACTGTGCATTGCTGTTTAATGAGGGCTCTCTCTCTTAGGATAGGTCTCCCTGATCAATAGAGAGGCAGGTATTTACTGGAGCAAAGCAGCACACTAACACACTGCTACTGTTTCTGGTAGCTGAGCTGGTCCTTTCAAGGACATCGAGTTATTTCTGAGCAGCCCTGCATTGTGCCGAGATGACCTACCACTGCCCTAGACACAAGGGTCATGTTCAATTGGATACATACGGATATCTTGGTGAATATATAGAGAATGAGGGACAGTACAGACATGTAGATCTGTATCCTTTGCCCTCCAAATCTCTTCTGCAGGTACTCGGGCATTGTGACCACTCCTGCTGCGATGTAAACAGGGACAAAGATCCAGCCAAGAGCCAGAAGTGCCCAGGTAGCCTGTTAAGGAGACAGAGAAAATAAAGGTACGTGAGTCAACAGATGGGAACATCCTTCTCCTCTGTTCTTTCAGTGGACATACTAAGAAAGCAGAAAGGTATAGTGCCATGCAGTGTATTTGGGAGGCAGTCTGACTTTTTCTCCCTGCTCAGAAGATGACATGACAAATGGAGGAATTACTACAGTCTAGTTAGAAGCTTTTGAAATTATCCTACTAAGCCTTGTGTCTCTCTGTCATGGGTGGCACGTCCTGTTCCATCCTCCTTTGAGGCAAGATGGTGTATTCTGTTGCTCTGGATCTCTGACCGATAGTGCGGTATTTGGTGGCCTTTCAAACCACTGATGCTGTGGCAGTGAAGAGTTAAGTGATTCAGAGAAGGATGGGAGCATCTGTTTGTTGCTTGATTAGCAAGTGATGAGGCTGAGGCAGCAGACTGTCCCTGCGGAGCATAAAAATAAGCAACAGCAAGACTCTGCTGGGATGTTCTCCTTGCAGGCTGACGCAGATGTGCTTCTGTTGCTGGTAGATAAAGGGGCAGTTCAGTTGCTTTGCAACAGGTGAAAGGTCTTTTGGAAGGTGTAAAGGCATCTCCCATCACATATTTCTTCTCTGAAACACAGCAAAAGCCCAAACAGAAGATCCTGAACATAAATAAAAGCCATTGGATTATCAAACATCACCTGGCTGTCTCAGGCCATTACCTTTCATCCAAGTACCTTACATTAGTCCAAATTTTACTTTGATCAGCTATTTAAGTTACCAGAAATGAAACTAATGCCGGTGAGCAGAGGTTGTGAGTGATTGAGGAGAACAGCCATGACTCCTGCAGTGGCAGAGGCTGGCTTAGGTAAAAGATGCTTATATGATCCCTGCAGCTGAGTGATGTCCCATGGCAAAGGGAGAGAATAACAGCATTCTAAGGCCCATTTCCAATCTGAAAGAAATGAATCTAAACTCATGAAGTTAGATTTTCCCTGACATACAATCTTGTCTCCATGGGCTTCTAAAATGAACTAAATAGATGAACTTAAAGTGATATTGGTATGTCCTACATGCACCAGGCTGAACACAGGCGCCAGTTTCTTCACAGATTACTTCAAGGTGATCTTAATGGTTTAGAAAAAACAACAGTGCAGTGAATAGATATCCCAGGAAAGAGCTTTTGGTGGGCCCTGCCTGTGCTTGGCAAGTATCCGGCAGTATTAGCACTCTCTGCTGATACAGACAAGAGATTTAGAGTTAGGTGAGTGATGTTTATTGTGAGGCTGGCACTAATCTCACTCCTCATCACTGCAGCTGAGAAATTTCATTAGCATCACACACAAAGGGTCTGGTTTTCATGCTCTGTGTGGTGTCAGTGGCAATTTTCCAGGCCACTTCAATAAGGCAGAATGAGACCTGCCTTCACACCCAGATGTTCACCCAAGAGACGTCACATTTTGGCAGCTGACAGGTGAATACAGGGTTGCCGATTCTCATGGCTTTACACTGAATTTAGCACCACATGCTGCTTTTTTTGAAGCTCCCTGTACCCAGAATCCTGTGAGTATCCAAGTACCTATTCAACATTCATTATCTTTTAATTTTAATCTTCATGAGTGCAGACTAAAGCTTAAAAATATGGCCATGTGCTTCTGGGAAGGTCAAAGAGCTAATAATTTTAGTGGATTCCACTTAAACTAAAATAAAGATCTCATGTTTTTAAGGCTGTCTGAATGTCTGGAGGCTTCTCTCCTGAGGCTTGAGAACTTGTAGCTGCTGATACTGTTAAGCATCTGGTTTTGGAGACAAACCCTCATACCCTTTGTAAACAGTGACATCTTAGTTGACAACATAACTGACTTACGTTCCACTCAAAGCCCCCGACAGCAAGGCCCCCAGCTGCTCCAGTGCCCGCCAGGCCGATGAATAAGCCACTGCCCACATTGCTTGACATCAAGGATGCTCCAATCTGAAACACATGACACAGGCACAAAACCCAGAAAGTCACCCTGAGAAACTTCTGTATCAGCCCAAGCATTTCCCCTGGGTACTGTCTTTTCTCTCTGGCTTCTGGCAGGTCAGTAGCTGGGTGCTAATGGAGAGTTGAGTTTTCCTTCTCCTTTTAAAGCAGCTATGGTTTTATGTCTTAAAATGGGTGTGTCTGCTCCCTTCCACCACCCCCACTCCAATGCAAAGCTTCATCTCAGAATCGAGGTTCACTTTGTTAGTGGTTCCCCTGAGATACGTGCCTGTTATGGGGAGTACGGCGAGGTGAGGGAAGTCTGGTGGCAGCCACAGACACCTGAGTGTCCGTGAAACACGATGCATTTCCCATTCCCTTATTACTCAGCCAACAACACACCTTCTCCAGCCTCACTGCCCCTTGCTCTACCTCTCCATGTCTCGCTGACAGCCCAGCCTCTTTTAAGTCTTGCACTGCACATGCACGTGGTGCTTTACACAGCTATAGCGACCGCGGTGCTCTCCTGGAGCTCCTCCTAAGGGAGGCGATTCCTGAACCATAGCAGGGAAGACCTTAGGAACATGCAGGCCTTTTGTGTTTAATGTCTACACATAGGTTCAAAGATATTCGGCTCTTCAGTAGGCTGGAAAATGCTAATGCCTCAAGTAAACTTTGACTGCAAGCTGTGGGCATGGCAGGCTGTCCCCGCCATGGCTCATTGGCACTCTAATTGGAAGAATACAAGCTCCAAGGCGCTTTGAACAGGGCAAAGACAATCTGACTTAATTACTACTTTTATTTGGCATACCGCCTCAAGCTCCTTTCTGTACACCAACGACAAATCTCTCACAGGGTCAAATGAGAAGTTACCCGGAGGACAAGTCTAGCCCTTTTGTCTCTAGTGGAAGTTTGCTTTTAGACACACGGCCTACAAGGAGCTTTTCTCTGCTCAGTACTGCTACGTGTGAAACAAGGAATGATGGAATTTGATCTGCTTCTCACCTCTGAGCAAGGTAAAACATTAATACGGCATCAACAACCACACTGATTCCTGCCAACAGCTCTGCCTTCTTGTCTAAGAAAACTCTTGATTAGAGAGCTGGCTGCTGCAACATGAATTTGCAGCTGAGGCAGGGACTGATGCTCTCAAGAAATGTAAACAGTTTTCCTAATATCTATATCAGACACACAAATACGGAAGATAAATTGCACAGGAGCAGCAATGTAATATCAGGATTTAGTTGAGGCTGTCTAACACACAGCAGAAATCTGTCACCCCTGTAAAAAAAAATAAAATAAAATACATGTAAGCCAGTCATGTACTCAAGGTGAAAGTCACTTGGAGCTGCCTGCAGGAGTGCTGCAGAGGTTGAATCAGCTCTCTGACAAACAAAACTGAAAAGCAAACAGCGTTAGAGGTTGCTTTAAACCTAGAATGGTAAGTCAGGAGAACCCAGAGCCAACACAGTCTGTGGCCACCTGCGCTTGGTGCCAAAAGCAATGAGAATGTTTTTGGGTTGGTTTTTTTTAAAGAAAAAAAGAATGATGCTGGGGAAAAAATGTTTCATTTTGGTACCTTTAATTTTTTCCCCCTCCAAATTAGAGAAAACCTTTAAGCCAAGCTTTTCCATTAAATGTCACTTGGCCAAGACAGAAATATAAAGAACGTTTAAGAAATAACAGATTTTAGAGGGGAGGGTGTGTCACCGATGGAAGAGATTGAAAATCTAGCCTAGTGAATTTATGGGCAATGTACATCCAAAGGAAAGAAATAAAAAAAATGCAGTGTTTTGGTTGAGAAGTGCATTCTGTTACTCACTGGAGAGATATATGGTGCTAGAGTCTGGCACTGGCTGAGAAGGATCTTTATTCCTGTGGTGGTTTTATTCCTTTCAAACTTTGAATTATCTTTATATGTACCTTTCACTCCCAAGTAAAGGTGCCTTCAATAGATTTTTTTTTTTCTTCATAGTGAAAATTTATGCTTTGGTGGTTTGAAGTTTATATTCTTTACATCGTTAGTCAATAATCTCGGCTTTACTCTAAACAGCAAAGCCTCGGAAAGTCCTGGCCTTTGGGATTACTTTTTCTTCGGTTTCTAAATGCTTTTTTACTGGATAGCACATTCCTAGATTACCTAACGCTTTCCTGGCTTGGGGACAACAGTATCTTTGGTGAGTTGGGACCAAAGACTTTCAAACCCAGCTAGAAGCCAGCGCTCCCTCACTTCCATCAATGCCAACATTTTTATTGCTGACATTCGCAGAAAATTGAGAGCTGAAAAAAACTGAAGATGCTGAGCTATCCTTTTGACCCAGCAGCTCCAGGCTGTAGCCCATTAACAGAGCTGCATGGGACAATTCCGCGTGGATCCTTTTAATCTCAAGACTACAATCAAACACGCAGGGACTGGGTCCCCTCACTAGACCTGCCCTCCTTACATCCAGAATTGCTTTAGAACCATGAGGAAGAGAAGGATGCATTTCACTCACAGGCCACCAAGTCATGGATCGTCCAGCTAGGAAATAGCCTCCAATAGTCCCCCGGCTTGCTCGTATCGATGACTGGAAGCACAGGAAAAAGAAAAGTATTTTCCTCCATTCACCCACCCTCAAGTCAGACCCAGTACCCACCTTGAAACATCCCACCAGCACCCTTTTGCACCGCCCTCGCCCTACTCCTTGGGTGTTTCTGCAGGAGGCTGGCTCGCCTCGCTTAGAGCAGCACAGACAGCTCAGTGCATGGCTCTGACGCGGGATGAAGCAAGGGCCCCTGTGGAAGGCATCTAATGTTGAGAAATCCAGGGGTCTGTCTGCTCTCAGCCATGTGAAGATACACATTTGCAGCTCCAAGAAAGGCTGCCCACCTTCTGACAATGGTATGCGTTCAAAGGAAGCATTTCCCTCCTCACTGTCCAGCACCCCTAGCAAATGTCTTCAGAGCCAAATAGGGGAGAAAATGCCACAGGGGTAAGAATCAGAGGACAACCCTGCATCCCGTGGGATGCCAGCAAGGACTGCATTGGGGCACGGCATGCAGGTGCACTCCAGCATGACTAGCAATGCCCTGCTGCAGCTCCTGCTGCCCTTGCTTCTTCCCACTGCTGTGGATTCAGGGTTCCCAGCAGCCCCACACTTGCATGGCCACATCACACCGCCTGATCCAGGAACCGCATGAGAACTTCAGTGATTTCAAGAGCAATAGGATGTCCATAGGCCAGCAAGCCCCTCCGGTGTGAGTTAGGCTGAGTGTGCTTGCTGTTTGCAGCAACCACAAACTTGCCATCAGGCACCACAATAAAATGGTTTGCTGCGAAGCATGTATGCACATGGTGGCACCCAGACTGGTGAGCAGCACTGCCACCAAGCCAGGAGAAGCCTGAATGCCTGATCTCAGCGTTAGCTCCAAAACTGCTTTTGTGCATCTGTTAAGTATGCCAGGCTTCACCCATTGCTTCTGCCTGTCTGGGTGCAGGTTTTTGATAGTCCAGCTTTGGAAAGAAGCTGCTTGTACCTATTTAATGACTTCTGCTTGAATGTACCAATTAGGAAAGAACACTTCAGCCAACCAGAACATTATAGGTCTCTATGAAAGAGGCCTTTGCAAAGCTGCATGAACAAATTATTAACAACAATCTTTCCAAAGCTTTTTAAAGTCCCACTTCAGTTTCCTCCACCCTGACCCTGGATTTTCTTTTGTCCCCTGCCTGCTGGCACCTTGGTGTGAGACAACTTTGCAGCACAGGAGGTAGTCATCATCCCCAGAACAACGTCCAGGGAATGACCCCTTGTTTGTCCCTATGTGGGGGTGGTGGTGAGGGCTCGCAGGAAGGTCACTGCCACCCCCAAACCTGCTCAATAGTCCCTGGGGTAACAGTGTGCACAGAGGATGCCCTGTGCAGGCAGGAGGGGTCCAGGGAGGATCAAAGGCTCTCCACCTTAGGCAGACCTAAACCCAGTCACCTTGAGGACTCACCCATATCCCGACAGTGAGGACAAAGGCGAAGTATAAAACCACGACGATGATGTCTGCCACCCCAAAGGCCGCTGTTGTTTCCCCCAGCAGCGCGGGCAGCTCTGTGGTGGCTGGGGTCGGCTGGCTCATGGCTGCCGGCGAACTGCTCATTCTCTTTCTCACACTGGACTTTGGTGCAAGTTGGCCTTCATTGCTTCCCTTGTAATAATTAACAAGGTGGAGAAGGTGTGAGTGGGGGAGCCGGAGCCAGGCAGGACTGTGGCTAACATTTTCCCAGCAGGCCCCAGCAGGAGCTTTGGCTCCGTGGTTCATCAGTGCGGGCCTCCCCCACAGCTTTGCAGTGTGATCATCCCTCCCAGATGCTCCTGCATCCTTTTACCAGCAGTCCCCTCTCCTGCCCATTTACCCACTGGTGACAGCCTCTGGGACAGCAAACAGATAAGTGTCACATTGTCATGTCCCCCAGCTCTTTCACATCACTTTCCCCACAGCATCCTATAGGAGAAAGTTCCTCCTAAGAGGAGCTGCCCTAGAAGGGAGTTGGTCTTTCTTCCTGGTGCGGGTGGTAAGGATACTGATCTGTGCAGGATAGGTGCAGCACTGCGCCCACACCCAAGGAGCAGGACCAGCCACAGGACAGGGCACCAGTGCCCCTTTCCTCACTGGGTCCAGCCGTGTGCTCCCTCTTCCCGTGTCCTGTGCTGCAGCTCAGGCATTGTCCATGCTGCAGAGACCACAGCCCCAGCGGACGGTCAGCAGACAGGGAATGCATGTTACAGTGCACATACACATTGCAGACAGCAACAGGGGGAGCACGGGGAGGAGACAGCTGAGTTGTCTTGGCAGACTCTCCAGCGTGCACATGGCCAGCAGCGAAGGAGTTAAGCTGCTTGCGTGGCAAGCAGAGCCAATGCCAGGTCACCTACATGAGTCAGGAAAGCTGCAGTGGCAGCAGAGGCAGCAGCTGTCCTGGGGCATGGGCTGGTAGGAGGGGGCTGTCCCCTACCACAGCAGCAAAGTGCCAGCCACAGGTCCTCCTCCCCACCCTGCCAGCCAGCCGCCTGGGGTGGCAGGGTCGTTTCTCAGCTGCGTGGGGCGTCCAGCCCTTCTCTGCCGTTTAACGCTGGGGCCTGGCATGACCCATGCCTCCACCTCCCTCTGCACCAGGGCCCTGCTCAGGGGCACCAGGAGTCCACGACGGTCCCTGCAGCTGCTTCAGTTGATGGTCATAACCCAAGAGCCTGAGACAGACAGGGACAGACCTAGCTTCTCGGTGCGGTTCTTAATGATGCTAAAAGACAGTTGCCTCCCACAGATTTTGGCTCCTGACATCACCCTCAAAGCTAGGGGAGATTGTGGCATCCATTTCCTCCTTAGTTTATAAATACAAGTATCTCCAGACCATGCCTGGCCCAGGTCACCCTCTGGAGATATCTCTCCTCCCTCTCCACTGACTGAGGAAGAGCTACTTTTCTCCTTTCTGTTGAGTGCCCACAGTGCTGTGAAGACCCCTCCAAGACAGTGTCACTGTGCCCACCCACTGTAGCACCAGGGAAATCACAGGTATGCTGGAGAGGTTTCCTGAGTGCTTCTGTGGAGGGATGATGCTGTAGAAGACAAGGCAGTGGGTTGGGCTGCAGGCAAAGGCAAGGTCTATGACTGATGTTCTGGGAGAGGTTTGGTTTGGGGCTGCCAACCTGGCAGGCTCAGCAGGGCTTACCCTGGAGCACGTGAGTAAAGAAATCACAATGGGCTGTAGCTGGATGCTAAAAAAAAAAAACCAGGGGAACGCTTGGGGGACACATAAGGTGGTTCTGACTGTGACACCAGCCACCAAGACTCAAGCTCAAACACAGCTGCAAAGGTCCCTCCGCTACCTCTGTCAGCAGCTATCTCATACCTGCCGATGGGGGACCAGGGCACACAGCTGAGGACACCAGCCTGGTTTGGAAACAAGGTCTCCAAACACCAGCCCAGCCCTCTTGACACCACCAGCCCACTGAATGAGGGTGTGGGTCACGCCGCCCCTCTGCTCCTGTGTTAGCGCAGCTTTGGGAGATTGCTCAAGGCTCCTACCAGGGTTTGCAGAGCCATGACAGAGCTGGCTGTGTGGCACAAGCCTTCTCCAGGCAGTCCTCTGGCCCTCAAAGAAGAACCATCTCCTTCCTCTGCCATCCGTGGTCCCCATGACATACCAGATGGGACATTTTAAACTGAAGTGAGCTTTGCTTGTTCTTGGGTTCAACGGAGGCAACAAAATTTCTCTCTCAATTTGTTTTACCCCTCTGTCCCAGTGTTTTCTTGCCAATGCTGCCTACCTACGTGCTCATTAACTGCTCTGCTAAAGCAAGGTGCCCATCCACCCCTGCTTCTCAGTCCGAGACTCTCTGGAAGCGGTACCTCATTATCCACAAGATGCTTTTCAAGACTGAAATGTTTCAACAAGCTGAAGTACAGTTACCAGAAATTAAATATCTGGAAGCTTAAATCCCCAGGTGTAAGCAGGCAGCTCTCCCTGTGCAGAGCTGATTTACGCTCACCCACACACTTTTCCCTCTTAACACCACAGAACCCGAAAGCAAAAAGACAGACACCTGATCTTGAAACACATTAAATTCCTGCCCAATACGCCAACATAGCCAGTATCCCCAGTCTTCCCAAACTGGGAATCTTGACCCCCACAGGGAGCCCAACCCAAAGTACTTTCCCAACCCAGACCTTCACCCCACCTTCCCAAGGCCCTGCACCAGCAGCAATTAACACTTGCAGACACCTGAAAGCTTATACCCCTGAAAAGTAAACACATCTAATAAGCCGTTCCCAGCAGCTGCGAGCTATCACAGCTCCATCTGACCCACTAGGATATTAGCTTATGGTGGCAGGATGCTGTCAAGTGTTATTACACCAAGTG
The DNA here is from genome assembly GCF_023634155.1 of Falco peregrinus. Taxonomy (NCBI): domain Eukaryota; kingdom Metazoa; phylum Chordata; class Aves; order Falconiformes; family Falconidae; genus Falco; species Falco peregrinus. The sequence continues at coordinate 26,404,668 of NC_073730.1, read as the reverse complement.
GATCATCCCAAGCCCTAGTGATCAACCCCGGTGCAATTGAGAAGGATTGCAGTGGCTGTACATCAAGCACGGATGATACCTCAAGTGTGTCTGTGGCAGTCCCCTTCTTCGCTGCTCAGTAGTCTCGTGGCCCTCTACCCTCGATCCCATTCAGGCAGGACTTGCTTCTTCCCACTCCTTGGGGCTGGCTGCAGAGGCGTGCTTCTCTCATGCTTTCCCCGGGCTGCGGCCGCCGTCCCTGCCCACAGCTGAGGGGGTGACGCATACCAGCATTGCGTGACACTCACCTTGGCTGCTGCCCAGGCGAGAAGCAGCATGGATCACGCTGTAAGGTGCACATCTCCACCAGGCCCCAGCAGCAGGACAGCGCTTATCTCCTGCTCCATGCACTAAGTCAACATTGGTGGCTATTCACCCCCAGGAGATGTGGCACTCCTTGCCCTGGGAACCAATTGGGGAATTCACATGCCCAGGAAACAATAAAAATTCAACACAGCTGACAAACAAACAAGCAGCCATCGGAGTGAAAGCTATTACAGCAGCATAAGCCCAGCAGGTGCAAGCAGGCACTATTGATTTTGGAGGAGGCACACTGCTTTGCTTCTGCTTATCTCCCGGGCACCTGGCAAGGTACCTCGAATACTCTGGTCAACCGTTAGGGCAAACCCATCTTTCCCCGCAGGCAGAGCACCTCAAAGCCTCCAAGCAATGTAGGTGAAGCTGAATTTTGCTTCCCCAAAGCTAAGGGACAGGCTGGCTTACATTGTCTGTGTTGGTGGGAGCGGTGGCAGAGGAAGCACTGGGCACGGCGGGGAGGGGTGAGCTGGTGAACACAGGGGATGAAGCTGGTGTGGGGTGCTACCCATGGCAGAAACAGGTGCTGATGGAGGCGCTGGCTGTACTTACGGGGGTAACAGACACCGAAGGCTGAGCTAAGTAAAACAGGTCTCCATCCTCTTCCCATTCCCCTCCTGAGACATTTCTCCTCTACCTTCCAAAACATTTTTCCTCCTCTCTCCAGGACTCACTCCCTAGCACATGCCTGGCTGCGTGCAGTCTTTCTTTTGTCTTCAGGAGGGCTGAGAGCAGCGCTAGCAAATGAGGGGCAGAAGCCACCCTCTGGAGCTCCGATGGCGGGGCTTGGGGCTGCTTCACTTGTCTCATCTCCTTGGTCAGAGATGGACCCATGGGCATTGAGCCCTGCAGCCACAGCCTCACCCAGCATGATCATGATGCCCCACGGAGGTGGAGGGCAGGCTGCAGAGGAGCAGCAGCCCCGTAAAACCTCGCAGTTTAAGCAGGACCTCCGAGCGGCAACCCAACTGCCAGAGGCCTCCTGCAGCACAGTTAATATGCTCTCCTCTCCTTGCAGCAAAAGTGACAGGACATTTAGTGTCCTCTTGTGGAGTGTGCGCCTCACTCATGTCACAGCAGCTGAGAATGAGCCCTTCAGAGAATGGAAATTATAAGTGGCTTTTCAAAGTGGGCAGCTAAAAAAAGAAAAACAACCCAAAACCAAAAAAACCCAGAAGTGTTGAAGAGCAAGTGTTTCTGGGGCAAAGGATGTTCAGTTAAGTGACAGGTAATTATTTTTGCAAATGTTAACGAATAAATGTACTTCCTCTTCATTACAAAGGTACTTCACAGTTGTCAGCAAATAGCTCCAATGACAATTAGTGAATTTCTAAATGGATTGAGAGTTTGGCTTCTATAGAGATAACAATGCAACGAGGCAAGACGTTAGCCAGCCCTCACGTCTCACCTCCCGGGGGGAATTTTTCTCCGTGCTGGGTGGGTGAGGCATTCAGCTAACCAATATTTCCCTCTCAGCCCTGTCTCGGGGGGAATGACTCTTGAATGAGATCCAGCAGTTTAATTTTGGTTTGGTATGAACGGGCGTTAGATGTCTGTAAGGTTTAAAGGCAAGCTGCTCGCTCAGGACCCGCTCCGGAGGGCCCCGGCCAGGCGCAGCCCCGGGCAGCCGCAGCAGCGCTACCACAGCTCTTTTCTTCCCTCTGCAGGCCACACTCCGCTTTTCACTCCTGGACCGGCCCATAAACCTGGAGCAAGTCCATCGCCGCAAGTCTCCTTGCGTTGTTTTTGTTTTCGTTTATCCAACCGCCGGGTGAGTCAGGAATACCCGTGCTGGAGGCAGTGGGACACGCACCACGCAGAAGAACCGGGGAAGGTGCTGGTTTCGGTGGGAATTTTGGTACTTTGGCAGGCTCCTTTGTGCACCCCTCGGACCAGGGGGAAAGCTCTCCCCGCGCTGGAGACTACCCTTGTCCGCTTCTGGGGCAGGGAAAAGCCCCACAGAGGATGCGCTTGCTTAGTTTCAGCCCCGTGCAATGCTGGTGCAGAGGCAGGCGGGCTCACGTGGGATGTACTTTTGTTGGGCTTTCCCCTTGGCAGGGAGCTGCGAGCATGTACCGATCCCAGCAAATAGCACTGACCATCACTTATCACCCCCTCACTCTGTCCCGAAGATTACCTGTAGCCCCTGCCTGAGCACTGTGGACCTGTGACACTGTCATTTCTGTGTAGATTAAGGATAGCCTTGACATACAGGGCAGTTTCAAGTTAGCATATAGTTTTTGCTACACTTAATTGGGACAGTTAAGTGAAAGCAGTTGCCTTGGGCTAAGCATGGCATTACTAACTGGTCAGTCTAGGCTGAAGCAGACATTACTGAGTCTCATCACATCCACCTTTAACCATACAATTCATCTGCCACCCCAAACAAGAGTTTACACCTCCCTGTTCAGCTGAGCTGCCACAGCTCCTCTAGTCACCCCTTCCATCCTCATGCATCCCCACCAGGAAACTTCTATGACTGCTGGGAAACTAAAGTGAGAAGCCACAGGAGGAACTTCAAGTCACACTTCCAGCTGTGGCTGCCTAGAAAAATCGTTCTAGGACCGAGCAGACTTAGACTGGATAAAATATGTCATACTTACTGAGTGACTTTTCTGACTAACAGCCAGACTTTGAAAGATATTAGCAAGGGTAAAACATTAAGTGACAGAACAAGGACACTTTAGATGAAGGATGTTGTTCTCCCTTTAATTTACTCCCCTGTACAGCCTTGCAAAGATCTCAGCAGAGTAGGTGTCCTTATTGATGGATATGCTATCCTTGTTAAGATGGGACAATACACTTATTTACAGCTTTCATCATTGCCATGAAGGCACAAAGCAAACAGATATAACTAATGAAGATTTAGCTATTACATAATGTCTTTGCCAGCTCCATGCAGAAGTCTGGGTAAAAGCCCTGGGAATAAATCTTCCTATAAGAGCATTTTTAATGAATGTAAGACATGAAGAGATCTGCTTGTAGTTGATATTAAGACACTTGGTGTTGTTTTTCTGGAAAGATGGCTCAGGTTTGGAGTAAAAATGAAATTATTCTCTGAGAAACACCAAGGAAGTGAAAGCCACATAAGCCCTATGATGTGAGCTGTGAATTAGTGTGTTCATGGTGACGGTCCACAATAAGGCTGTTGTGAGCTGTGACCATTAGCTAGCACCAGCAAGATGAAGATTCAGTAATAATGAATCAACAAGCAATAGCGATGGAGGAGTTGCAGTAAAAACAAGCCCACCTTGTTTTATCCTCTCCGGGTGCCTCTGATGACAGCCTGCCAAGGGGGAGGGCAGGAGCAGGCAAGTCATGCCGCCTGGAACAGCAATGCTCCACAGCAAAGCAGGTAAAATAATGCTTCACAGCCCCTGCAAGGGGCATGTTTGGTAGGTACCACAGGAACAACTGGTTTCCTTTGATGTTCTCCTGCAATCTACTGTCTGAGAATCACGAGGAACTTAAACCATGACTGGCAAAACCAGAGGCAGTGCACAATCACCTGGAAAGCTCCTGTGGGACATGGAATAGGATGCCTATTTGTTTCCTGGTATGACCTTGCACAATCCTTTTACAGATCACACAGTGGGGAAGCAAACAGTCTTTGCTGAATTATTCTGAAGTGTGCTCTGTAAAAAAAAAAAAAAAGCAGCACTCCTTACGTACAATTAAGAAATGATCCAATGTATTTAAATTTTCACTGTGTAGCCCATTTCAAGAGAAAATGCCCCAAAACAAAGCCACAGATGTCAACAGCCTGAGATTTCAGAACTGCAGATTCAGATACATATTGGCAGCTTGATCCATCTCTGCTTGGTGACTATTTAGAAAGATCCTTCTTCTTCATGTCAGGAAAAAAATGGCAAGGAAGAATTAGGTCCTTCATTTTAGAGTTAGGAGGCAGGATAAGGACATTCTCCCTTGTGACAGATTAGTCAGTGTCTCAGGGTTTGGGGGTTGTTCTCACCAGGAGCTACAGCCCAGTACAAACCTGCTTATTTAGAAATATTGAAGTCCAACAGAAGGAATCAGGGAAAGGTTTCTTCCCAGCTGGCACTTTTTAATAAAAGCCCTGTAGGGCTCTGGGAAAGTTACAAGGTCTTCCCCATGATCTTTTGTGTTCCCTCTTTCCCTCCCTCATATGCAGGTCCCTCACCCACTGTCTGTTCCCCATGTTTGCACCAAGGCCCCAGAGAAAACATCTCTGCCAGCCTGACTTGGCTGCTGACCCTCCCTTGAATGCAGTCTTGGGAGTCCGGAGCAGCAGCTCCTCTTGCTCCAGTGAGCGGTCTATGAACAAGTCTAATTTCTTTTCACATCCAGGCTCAGTGAAAGACAACTGTATTTCATTGTTGCTTCCCTGTAGTTACTGTGTTACAGACTCATGGAACTGGAAATGAAATCCATGTCTTTTGAACCAAACCCCATAGCTGCAATACCCGTTTTCGAGCTTCAGCAAGAGCTTTCTGCAAAGCCTGTTGATGCATTTCTAGTTGGAACACTTTTCAAAGCAAACCGGACAGATAATTTTTTTATAGAAAGGAGAATTTTTTAAGGATGCTGCATTTCCTTTGGCTAGTTGATAAAATAGATGTCGAAAAGCTCTAAGGATGAAGGATATATATGAAGTGAGTACAGTCTTCAGAGTTACTATCCCTAAGGAAAAGAACCAGAAAGGAAGGCTAAGCCAAAATAGTGGCTGAAAAAAATGAAAAAGGAAAAAAAAAAATCAAACTTGATGGTTTGTTACAGTTTGCGGGGACTGAGGAAACAAAGTCTGGAACTGAAGGAGTTGTCAGACAGTGAGATAGGGTTACACTTCCTCCACACGGAGCCTGCAGTGTTGGCTTGATTAGGCGAAAGAACTTGGGACCACTACAGAGAAAGCTGCCTTGCTCCCTGTCAACTTGCAAAAGCTAATCAGCATCCCAAAATGACAGCTCCCTCCAGGGCTGAGATTTCTTACAACAAAACTACAATAAAAATAAGAAGTCTTTCTGGTCCAGTTTCAAAACTAGCTGCACTAAAAAAAAAAAGTAGAATAAGATAGAAAGACTACGACATTCTCCTGCAACACCCCCAATGCTAATCTTCACTCTGATGATAATAATAACAATAAAACTTAGATGACTCCTATACCTTAGTTGAGCAGCTTGTATCCTGAAGAATACATCAAGCTTGATAAACTACTGCCATCAACTTTCACAGTGTGATGAGACTTAACGTGGGAGGATGCTGCTGTTCCGTGATGCCCTGGAAAAGCTGAGGACAAAATGTGATAAAAAGCCCCACGCAGAGCTGGATTTCCAGGGTAGAGTTTTGCGTACATGGAAAGGGAATCATCCAGTTTGGGACACTGGCCAGGACACAAGAAATAATGCCCTTATTCTTGGCCAAAGCATCAGTGGAGTTTAATTACTGCCAACTCCAAGCCTTAAAAATTCTTGAGCTGGGGGCCAGAGCTGAATGATATTGACTTAGATAGCGTTAGAAAAATTTTTTTCTATTTTAGCAGTAAGGTTTTTTGTTCCTTCTGGTTTCTGTTCCCAGAGGGTACATTTTTATACTTCCCACCACAAGGAGTTCTAGCAGCAAGTTGCACATTTGCACGAAATTTGGGATGCTTACTGCAGTCTGATGACTCCAGAAATTCAGACTTCAGGGAAAACAATAAACCTCACCAGTTCCACAGGAGCATTGCTGATACTGCTGCTCAGCTGAGGTCCCAGTCTTACATTCCCCACTCTTCTAGCAGCCTTTGCTTTTGAATGTGTAGCCTTCGAGCTGCAGCTCCATGAGGACCCCAAGAAACAAGCTTACCTGTGACCAATTAAACTGATGAAACCTGCTTTCCTTTGGATGTATATCCTAGGATAGGAGGTGTCAGAGGAAGACAGTAGGTCTCACACATCCATTCTGGTGGTCAGAGTACGGTGCTGCTGTGTCTCCTGGTTAATGAGGGTTAAAGTTACACTTTAATTTTTCCTTTGCTGGTGGGACTGATAGGGTCTTTCTCATCTGCTCCATTATTTGTTTTCATGAACCTTGTAAGGATTTCATATATTCCAAACTATTAGCTCCCTACGACGTTTAGTTGGTATTAACCAATGCATCCACTAGGATGTGATGCTGACAAGGACCAATGAACCCTTGCCACATCCTCCCTGTGATCACCCCAGGAAATCCCCCTTCCAAATCCAGGGAGATAAATTTTTCAGATCACTTCTGTGGCTTTTCACCTCCCACCTACACAAGTGCTGCAGGCAGAGAAGGCAGGAATGGTGTCACAGGGCCTGGCACTGTCTGGGACATTTACACACCTATTAGCTTTTTACTATAACCTGAAGCAGAAGGGGTGACGTGTTGGGTTGTATGCAGAGAGGACGGATGCCTGCGGGCAGGTCACACAACAGGCCATGTCTAGCCACTGTGTTATGTGACATACCTGACAAGGTCCGAGATAAGAGGGAAAGCAGCAGGGCAGGGCTGCAGGCAGGGGGAAGGGTCTTTCCAGCCCAGCCAGAGGTGCAAACAGCACCATGAACCTACTGATCACACTGTTAGGGACAGTAAAGCATTCATGTGCTAGACCTGGGGCCTGCCTGACTTGTATCTTCTCTGGCAAATATGCAGCAGAACAGCTTCAAAGTTGCACAATTCAATTAAAAACAAACAAGAAAAACCAACACCAAACCCCCACTCGTCAAAGAAAGACCCGAGCTCTCTGTAACCACTTCACTTTTTGCTAACTTGCTTTTCTGTGCCTAAGCAACCAGAAAGCAGCAGAAGCATATTTTAACAGATTGTTTCCCACCTCTTCCCAGCCTCCTCAAGGCAGGTTTAATCTCTCTCCAGAAGAATATTAGTCTGCAATAAATCATCAAGTTCACTGCAGCGCTTAAACCCTGCTTGTCCTTCAGTGCTTTGCTCTAATAGGATTGATTCACCCACCCACACCTCGAAACAAGGTCCCTTTAGCCGAGACGGGTCTTTGCCACCTCTGGCACCCCGCTGTGCCCGGAGGGGCTGGGAAGCCGGCAGCCCCTGCCCCAGGGATGCCCAGCCCTCGCGCTAGCCCGGGGACGGTGGCGCGGGGCCCGGTTACCAGCAGATGGCAGCTGGAGATCGCCGAGGTGCCGCTTCCCGGCGGCGGGGGAGGAAAGCTGGGATCGCTCCGCTCTTGCGAGCGCAGCCTGCAAGTACCGGGGGACCTTGGCACACGCATAGCCTCGCCACCGAGCAGGGATGTGACCTTCCTGCTTTTCAGCCCGAGTAGGGGGGAACGCGCTGGGAACCCCAGCAAGGACAGAGAGAGGCTAGGAAGGACACAGTGCCTGCACCTAGAAAAAAATAAAAGAAAAAACCCACAACCAAACCCAAGAAATCAACCAAGTCACAGGCCACATTGCTCCCCCCTCCATCCCAAGCTCAGCTGCTCCAGCACCACAGCCATTTAGAGCTCATTTTCTAACCTGATCCTACCCCAGACCTGCTTATGCAACTCCCAGTCTCCAAATGCATTTTGAGCAGAGCAAGTCAAAGTACAGGTGCATCCCCTGCTCCCCCCCCATACCAAAGTCTCACTCACATCACACTGCTGGGCTGCAGCAGTTCCCCACAGCCTCAGGCCCAGAAACAAGCATTAGCTTCTTGTTAGCACTTCTTCCTTTCATTTTCAGGCCCCACTGCTCAGAAACGTCCCTCCCAATGAGTCCTGCAGCAGTAGCATCTCACTGCACCATGCCACAACACCTGCTCCAGCCCCACACGCTGCTGCAAGGTGCTCACTCACTCACTCACTCACTCACTCACTCACTCACTCACTCACTCACTCACTCACTCACTCACTCACTCACTCACTCACTCACTCACTCACTCACTCACTCACTCACTCACTCACTCACTCACTCACTCACTCACTCACTCACTCACTCACTCACTCACTCACCCTCTTCTCCTTCCTCCTCCCCCCAGCTGATAGCCTAGGCAAGCTGTCTTATAGAAGGGAGAGATGCAAATCCCAGCTAACGCGGGGCAGCTGTGGGCAGTGATCAGCTCCACCTGCTCACCCAGCTGAGCCCTCTTTGAGGCGCTGCAGAAGGGAGAGCTCCACCCTGATGCATTGACTGAGTAATTGACGCCCTGTTAAGAGCCCCTGATGGCTCTGCTAATGCATTGGGTTACCATCTCAGGCCAGGCAGGAGGAACCCTTTACATTAAAATACATACAATTCCCAGAGATACCCCTTCAGTTTAAAAAAGTCCCCCGTTGCCCAAGGGCCAGATCCACACTAGATCCCAGGGTGTGAGGAAGCACTATGCATCAGCTGGGCCCCTGCACAAATGTGTAATGCAAAGAGTAGGTGGGCTGTCCCATCAGGGTGGCTTTTGGGGAGCTTGCAGCACAGCTCCATCTGGGGCCACCATCCCCCCGAGTGGTGCTTTACCACCAGAAGGATACTTTTTTCTCCTGGCTCCTTACAGCCCTCCACAGGCAGCACAGAGATGACTCACACGGAAGCTTTTCTTGGCAAGGACAAAAAATGGAAACAGCATTTTTCCTCCCACCTCTTCCCCCACCCACCCCTGATCTCCAAAGCATGCAGAGCTCTGCAGAAACCAACGGAGCCAGAAAAGGGACTAGACTACACATCAAGCACTACCAGTTTAATCCAACCCCAGTTCCTCATTTACCAACATCAGCCTCCTATCCAAGCTTTCTTTGGCTTTCATCTCTTCTTTTATCTGTGTGCTGGCTCTGGTTTGCCCCTTCTGCTTGCTACTGCTTTGATCTCTTGAACCTCTGTAATCCAGAGCTGAATCCGTGATAGCTTATGCTGAAGAGTTCATGCATTTTTCCTGTTTAAATTCTTTCTGTTTTTCTCCCCTGAAACTTCAGGCAGGTTCCTTCTGTGCCACAAATGGACATCTTAGATGTCCAGCCTAGGCAAGTGACCCTTTTACAGTTCCTCAGACCCTTGAACCTTTGCATCCCTGTTCTGCTGGTTTTTGGTTTCTTCCATTACAACAGAGTACCAGTTCCCACTGTGCTGGCTAAAGGCTGTACCTGGCTCATCAAGGTCGGCAAGAGCCCCAGGACTAATCATAGAGGTTTGCCCATGCCATGTTATCTGGTCCCTAAGTAGCACAGAGAGGGTCTATTGTTCCATGAATAGTTTCACCAGACAAGCAGGGGAGACGCAGCATGGGAACTCAAGTCTGTGAGCTCACTCATTTGATTTCAGCTATTTTCTTATCTAAAAGTGGATGGTGATTTTTTATTTCACCATGAGTACAGTGAGAAGAGGAAAACTATTCCCAGGTAGGGATGTAGCCATCAAGCAGTTACGGGAGCACCCATCTTTCCCATCCCGGAATGTGCAGGAGCATACAGCACAGCCAGAGCGCTGCAGTAACTGTGTGGATTCCATGTAAATGGCACCCTTAGCTTGCTTGCTCAAAATGCAGCCCCCCGTGTTGTTCACCAGTAGTTTTAGAATAGCTATGGTCCAAGAAAGTGCCCTCATTTTTAATTTAAAATGTGGGAAAGGGAAAACATGAAAAAACATGGCTGAGACTTGAACTTCCTAATCTTTCACTGGTAGCGACAGTGTCAGGGCAGACACTGTCCCCGCTCTCCCTTGTGGCCTCTGGCTGATAAGGACTCAGTCAAAAAGGAGCAGTGAGTCACTGCACTGAACTTTCTGCCCAGTTTTCAGTGGTACAGACCTATCCTGCCACCTCAGAGCTGCTGCAGGGTGGGGGCTCTTCTGCTCCAGCCCCCGCACCGCTGCAGGGGTGCAAACTGCTGCTCGACTTCCTCGCAGCATGAGGGGCAGCAGCCGATGCAGCAAGGTCTGCCTCTCCCTTACAACCGGCTGGCCAAGCTAAGGGCCCTGCTGCCTCTCCTCAGGCTGATTTCTTTTGAAAGCAAAGCACATAACATCAGGCCTGTGTTTATTTTCCCCTTAAATTAGGGTGGCTTGATTTTAATTGAGAGATCTGCCAGAAAAGGCATGTTTGTGCAGCTGTCATCAGAAATGCACACTTGCTTTTTTATTTTCTTTTTCCTTTTCCCTATTTTTTTCTTTTTCCTTTTCTTTCTTCTTCTTTCTTTCTCCTTTCTTCCTGCTTTCATTCCTTCCTTTCTTCTCTTCCTCCCTTCTTTCCCTCATATACGAACTTGCCTGATGCTACCCTGCCCAGGCTAAGCTTACAGACAAGAAACAGGACAGAAGGGGAGTAATTCCCAGGGGATCCCTGGCAGACCCAGCTGAAGTGGAGGTGTCACTTTCCTCTGAGGCCAGCCCTGTTGCCCATACCTGATGTGTGAAAAGGATGCTGTGCTTCACCTTCCCCTGGCCATGGTGATCCGGCATATTTGTGCTCATATACTGGGTTGCATGCTGGTGGGACTGGGCAACCTGTGCTTGGTACCCTCCAGAGAGAGAGCTGCAGGGGACAGTGTGACACAACCTGTGTCTCACGAGGTGTTTTCCACTGCTGTGGCCCAGCCTATCCTGGCAGTCTGGGAAGCCAGATGCTGAAGGAAAGCTCCACATCCATGTCATTCCCAGACCCAGAACTGAACAGCACAGCTGTGTTTCAGGGCTCTGATGGACAGTTATCCTAGATATATGACACTAGGAATGGCTCTGAAAAGAGCAGTTGCCCAACAGGGAGACAGGTCTTGCTGGTGTCTTGGATGGCATCGCCACCCTAGCATCCTCTAACCTCTCTAACCCCTTGCTTTATGTCAAAGAAGTCTACTTTATGTTGTGGAAAGCAACCAGGGAGATGCAGCCCCGCCTGATCATTTTTCTCATCTGGAACAGCTGGAAAAAGACAGTAGCCTGAGAAATTGGCTGACCTTCTTGATGCATTCAGCTGTCTAGCCTTAATATTCATCCTTTAAATAACTTGCCAAAAAACAAACAAACCCAAAACAACCAATCAGCAGGAAAAAAGAGCCCAAACAAAACAAGAGAGACTTCCTTTTCCAGCCTTGCCCTTCTACAGGGGCTGGTTTGAAGTAGTTTAATCTAAACCAGGTTTCAGCAATTGATGGAGAAAGCAATGTCCGTGGTGGGTATTTAGAGACTGGGGCTTGCCTGCCATACACTATCCAGGGGTTTATTACCTGCTGAAAAAGCTTAATGTGCTTCAGGTGCTACATGATGTCCAGATGTCGCGGCAGAAGCAGCTTGGAGAGTGCTGGTGATAGAAATGCTGCTGGGTGAATGCAGAGACATTAGTGCCGAGTGTGATTCGCAGTCCCAGCTCGTCCATTAATACAAAAACACAGGAATGGCCGAACTGGTTAGGACCAAAAGTCCATCCGGGCCACTACCCTGTCTATGGCAGCCAGCCGTGGTAGGTACTTCAGGAAGGATATCAGAACAGGGCATGCAGATCATGGCTCAGGGCCAGCGATTTGTGGTGCTGCGATTTCCGGAGCCAGACATAGTGTCTTTGTATTTAACAGCCCCTGGTGAATTTTGCTTCCAGGAATTTATCCAGCTAATTCTAAATCTCTTTGTATCCACAGTTTCCTGTGGCAAGCAGTTTCACAGCTTAACAACACGTATTGTTTAGTGTTGCCCATTTTTTCATACCCTGAAGCTGGGTGAGTTTTCTCTGTCAGATGCCACTCAAGATCAGCCCTGGATCTAGCTCACACATGAGAAATGGATGGATGGGTGGATGGAGTCTGAAATAACGTGGCTGTTGTGATCAGATCTGCAGTTACCAGTGGGTCACAAGCAGGGTGTGTTTTAGGAGCTAAGACACAGCTCATCACCTGCCTGTTTGTTAACAGGACACATGTTGCTCTCTGCATTATGCAAAAAGTGAGTTTTCAAGAGCGAACAGGAACAGGAAAAGAGGGGCACAATCTGGGTGGTGAATGAAAGACAGCATGGAACAAAATGTGTTTGTCAGGTGGGCAGAGAGCAGTGTGGCTGAAGCCAGCATCCCTTGTCAGGAAAGTGGAAATAGTGTTCAAACAGCTTTATGCCCAGTTCGGGTAAGTAAAAGAGAGTTGCAGACAGTAATGCAAAGACTTTGTATGCAAAGACTTGGAAAGTGGGAAATCCTATAGGGAGAAAGGATACAGCACCCACTGTCACAGCACATGAGAGGGCTGATTTCTCTGTGGAAGTCAGTGAGACCAACTGGCAGACATTGCTGTCCCTTTCATTTGAGAGCTAACAGCTTTCCAGCTAAAGCCCACAAAGTGTCTAGGCATTTGCAAGGTAGAATAGCTGTGTTTAAATTAGGTCACCCAAGAAGTTCATCTTATCAAAGTCACCTGCATCATTTCCACCATAATCAGGAACAGTAGTTGGTGGGAATTGTTCAGCAAGCTAAGACCTAGGCACAGGGGATTTTGAAATTATTCTGAAATCCACATATGGTAAAAGCGTCACAGTGCTTTATTTCCCCACCAACACGACTGGCAGAGCAGAAGTGGGAATGTTTTCTACTTAGAGTCCAATTTCCACAATCTCTCAGCTCCCATTTAGTCAACAAAGTCATTGGCCAGATGTGGGAAAGAGCCAGTCAAAGGTTTGGTGGTGAGCAATTGTATGTCACCCTTTCCTTGAATGAGAAATTCAAAGCCGCCTCAGCTGACTGGCAGCCTTGTCCGAGGGCTATTTATGGAACCAGAGCCAATTTAAAAGCTACATGGTTGACCTCAGGCACACGATAGATGGTCAGCACATTTTCTGGGGAAGTGGAGTGCCATTCAAGATTTCTTGTAACTTTTTTTGTTCACCTGACACACACGCTCCAAAGACAGTGAAAGATGAGAAAATAATATGGGCTTGATAAATGACCGAAAGAAAGTTTCCGATCTGTAGCGGTTCCCATTATTTTTCTTATTCTTGGCATCAGCAGAGTTATGGCAGTCTCCCCCTTGCTCCCCTCCCCAAGCTCTACTCCCCCTTAACATTTTTTTTTTTTTTCTTTCCTGTCAAATTCACAAGAGTGGCACCTGGGAGCATTTTGACCAAAGGGAAATTGACTGAGCAAAGTTGCCTCTTTTCAAATACATTTTCTTAAGAGACTGGAATGAATGAGAATCATAGTCATAACATGGCTAAACAGTCTTTGTTTAACTTAATGCAATATAATAACCTAAGTGTTGCAACACAGCTCCTTGCTGTGACATCCTTTTTCCATTTGCTTAATTTTCACCCCAAACACACGCTGTTAATAAGGTGCTGAGCAAATACAGCTCTTGTGACAAAATCCAGAAACTGAGACCCTGTATGGTGTGTTAGATACACAACTCTTATTTGGACTGGCAAGTGGCACTGAAATTGGTATTGCAAAATAGATCCATTTTTCTTGCTGCCAAATGTGATGGACAGATGAAAAGGGAGGGCTGGAGAAGTGGATGGCAATAAGCAGAGAACAAATAAAATCCCTGACAGAAAGTAACATGTGAGTTAGAATGGACATGTGATTGCTAGCAGGGAAATGCAGGATGCAGGGTGCTTTGTCAACAGCCAACCTTATAATAAATGTCACACTGGCACTAAAAAACTGCAAGATTAAACTCCTCCTCATGATTTATAATTTAAGAGAGAAAAAGGCAGACAGACACCCAGTGACTGGGCTCAAAAGAAAAACTCCTATTGACTTTAGTGGGTTTTGGAGCAGGTCCAGTGCAGTAAAGGTTCAAATCTGATCTCTGGAGTCAGAGAGTGTTTGGCCACTGATTTTAATCAGCAGAATCAGGCTCTTAATCAAAGTTTGGTTTACATTTCCTGCTTTTTTACTCACTTTGTAGCAAATCTGGAAGTCATACTTGTTTTTTGGGGGCTAAGTGAAAGTAAATAAAGACTGCCATAAAGTTCATGACATCTTTAAATTAAAACACAGTTTCATTAAGGAATATGACTAAATCTTTCCCTTTCATTTTCCCAAACCAGCCCAATCCTTTAGAAAAGTCTGAAATAAACCCTTGTTTCGTATAAACAACAATCTTTTGAAAGTTTCACGAATTGTCCTGAAGACTGTTGGGGAAGCAGGTTTTCCCTAAAAAAATAATGTGCAAAAGACTTACTAAATGAAAGCTGCAAAATGCTGTATTTTATGTAATTTATAGAAGAGGATTTACACAAAAATTTCACAAGACCATGTGTAAAATAGGAAATGAGATGCAAAGACATTGTTTGCCAGGACTTTATCCTTCCCACACCTACAGTATTCAGTGACTTTTTCACCAGGTATTTCCAAACAGCAGTTGAAGAGTCTGTTTGCTAGGCACTGAATACTGAGGTCAAACCTGCAAAAGCAAGGGCAGAATGAAAAACAAAAAGAAATTTCAACTTTGTCCACTCAAACCCTTTCTAAGAGTCTCAAGCATGTTTTAAACAACAAGGTCAGTGTTTGTGGAAGAAGTGTTCAGCACATTATTTCCTTTGTAGAAAAGGAAATGCCTTACACAGGTGTCTGTAAGAGCGGATGGTTCATAGGCATGTAGCAAAGAAAGCAGATAAATACTGTCAAGGTTTTCCACACTCTGGAAGTGACTATTCAAGGACTCTGATGCTCAAGCTGCTCTGTTAGCCCTGGACAATTTGACATTTGCACTCAAGCCAAAGCAAAGATTGTTTGGTCAACGCGCTTCCTTCAGGAATACTTGGCTAGTGAGAAAATGGGAGGGAGCCAAAGGTAGACTGCAGCCCTGCCCAAGTGACCTACCAGAGATGATGAACTCAAGCATATTTTATTTGGTGTTTGATGGCTTTACTCATTTATTTATTGGATTAATAAATTTTATTTTCTGTTAGATAATCTGAAAGCTGGAGCTTCAGCAGGTGACACCCAGGCTCTTTTTAAAAGCACACACTGTGGACTTTGGTCACCAAGTCGTGGCAATACCACACATAGGTGGGATCTTCCTTCCTCATCCCCACCTAGCCCACCCAACCATGAACAAGCAACAGTTTTGTAAAATCTGTGAAGGCTCTGGTACAAGCTTAGCAGAAGGGGAAGTAGCAATGTTTCCCTACTACAAATATATTTTAAGTCCAATGAACAAACTCACATTGCAGTGCTAAGGAGTCACTGCGGTCCACAGAGAGACATGGACTTTACTGGGCTTCTTTGAAAAGTCTTAAAAACAAGCAGACTTCAAATCTCAAAAGCCTACGACTTATCAAAAGAAGAAATACGAATTTTCATTTACTACGATAACTAACAAAATTACTTAGTTTGTGCTTATTTTTCTGCAGCCTGACTGTAGATTTCTGAGGAATCTCTTATTTCTATCTGCTAAAAGCAAATAAAATGGATGATTAAAAGTTTCCAGTGTTTCAGAAGCTATATCAGGCTTTGTCAAAGACCTCCTGGGCAGTTCAAAGGGCTGTCTGAAGGGATTACAGCTCTTTCTTGTTAGTGGGATCCCCTGCATAGAGACCTGGCTCAACAAAGCCATGGCTTTGTGTGCAGAGTCTTTTCTGAGAGTCAGGAGAAAATTCTGCTCTGTGCCATGCTCCTTCATGGTTCTGACTCTTGCATAGAACTATTGATGATTCTGGAGCAGAAATTTCTGGTGGACAAGAGCTGACATATGGCACAGGTATTGTTCTGGCCCAGAGACCATGGCTGTGATCATCCAGGAGAAGAATGACTAACACAGTGGGTCAGCTAGAAATCACATAGCCGAGATGGGAATGTCTTAATACCAACACTAGGAAAAGAAAGAAAAGCTAAAGACATAAAAGAATGTAAAAGGTTGGAAAAAAGTTTTTATAGCAGTTGCTTTAAAGCATAAACATTAGCAAAAACCTCTAGGAAAGATCTCTACTTTGAAGAAGGGAGACATCTTCATCATGAGATGGAGTTCCTTGCTGCTGGAGATGAGAGCTTAGCACAGCTGCAATGTCTTACAGGCCTTTTACTCAGGAGAGCATGGGCAACCTTGCCCACATAAGCTACAAGTGGAGACAAACAGGAATCACTCAGACAAATAAAAACTCCAAGAAGCAACACCCAGAAATCTAGCAATGTCTGTCTCTGGGAGACTGGGATTAGATCACACATTAATTGTGATTTTTGTTTGACGTTAAAAATAGCTTTGGAGCAAGCTTTGTGTAACAGCAGCATTGCTGGAAAGAGAAGGTCCTAAAAAATGTCTTCATACTTCTCTATATATGTGTATAAATATTAAACTGCCTTCCTTTCAGACACGCCACTGAACTCTGCGCTTGTTTGGATGTTGAACCTGGAAACTTCTCAAAAGTTTTGCGTATGGATAATTCATGAGTTAAAGCCCAAATTGAAATGCCATGTTACAACTTGTAGAAATGTTAGACAAATATAATGACCATATTTTCCAGTTACCTAATACCCACTCAAAATATAAAACCCAAAAGAACAGAATTGTTTTCATTGCTGTTAACCAGACAATATCACTCCGACTAAATATAGTATGTGATGAAACCAATTTAAATATTGTCCAAGTATTTAACACTGTAAATATTAGACTTAACACTCCATAAAAACAGGCTTTGATGATGCAGGCTGACAAAAGGAGACTAGTTAATTGCAGATTACATCATGGCTAGGACAGCATCACTGCTAGGACAGCCATGATAAATGTGAGGTGCAAAGTAAACCTAATAAAATAAAAATAGTCTCTGTTCAGTGTTCACCTTTATCAGTTTTGCTAACCTTTCTCAGAAAAGGGGTGTGGGGGGGAATGTAGTTTTAGGTAAAGGAGTATCTGGAGTTCAATGTATTCGTGAAGCATGTAGGGCCTGATTCAGTGAAACATCCAAACCTGTGTTCGACTTCTAGGATGTGTTTATGTCCCTTTCACCACAATGGGAATCATATGTACATCTGACATTTTCCTATGGTGGGAAGCTTTCCTGAGTCAGGGTCTGAAGTCTGTTAAACCTATATAAGGTTCACAAGGGATAACCACATGTTATTGTAAAGCATGGCACGGCTCCACCAGAGCTGAGGAAACAGAAGTTTAAAGCTTTTGGTTATTGATAACTTAAATGGATTTCTTAAACATCTGAGCTCAGATAACTCTGTTGAAAATGGGGACAACTTCCTGACATTACAGGCCTGGTTTTCTCTTCATAGCAACCCTGCATCCTCATGTGTCTATCAGCTTGAGTTAACGTTCATTGATATCTGCCCAGATATTAATGTCAAGATGGATTCTTCCCTGTGTTTTAGGAAGACAGGTTCTGAGGTACCGGGGTGCCCCCAAAGCCTGGAGGTGAGATGTTTCTATGTGGGGTTAGCTTCAGGCCCACACTGGTAGGAGGTACAGCTTCCAGATGAAGTCTGGCTCCTCACTTGCACTCCTGAATACATGGAGGCACCTGCTCGGTCACTCTCTCCCCTTCACTGAGGGCTCCTGACTGTGCCGTATGGAGGTCTGCATTCTCCCTTGCCCAAGATAACAGAAGTGCAGTTTAATGGACTACAAAAAATGTATTGATTTCCCTGAAAGGGTAGTGAATAACTCCTTGTAAGGTCACAGCTGCTGTGGTGGTGAGCTGACAAAGTATCTCAGGGGGCAGCCATTTACTGTGGAAATCACTGAAGGTGCTTCTGGTGGTTGATGCTAACAACAAGTGGTTTCCACCATATTTTAGACATAGAGCCCACGTACCTCCCAGAGTGAGGTTTCCCTCTCTTATTTCATGGATTGTTTTTTCTCACTTTTTATAAGCCGAGTTCCTGACCTTTCTACAACATCCTTCATTGCCTAGAAAAACAACTAGAAACACTGATGCTTGAAAGAGCCTCATGCTAACAAAAGGTCTGGTCCCAAAGTGTCTTGTGAGACCAGTTAACATGTCAGAGTCATATCAGAATAATGATATTATATAGACTAAGTGAGTCCAGCTGTTGATGTTGACACTCTCGAGCCGTGAAAGTAGAAAAATGATATAACTTTGTATAACTGTGGTTTGTGCGGGCCGTTTCATTGTCTGTCTTCATATTTGCATGTACATGGGGGTGGTTACCTGCAGATCTGCAGTGGTTTAGGTAAGTTCATGTTGAGCTGGTGGTCAGCATTACGTTGGCAGCAAAGCTAGTAACTGGCGCCTGCACCTGAGATGAAAGCTGTCTTCTGTGTGTGTGCGCATGCCTTTGCTTCTCCTCTGGGTGATAACCTTCCTCTGTCTTGAGGGACACAGGATCACCCACACCCATGGTCCACTTTGGGGTACGTAGCGCAGATTGCAGCAGCAGAGCATATCTTCCACTGGCCAAGAGCACGCTGGTCACAAGCGCAGGCAGGAATGGGATGCAGGCACTCCTCCAGTTTCCCTTGTTTCCACTGTATTTGTCTTTCTTAATTAACCCTGCACCATGTTACTGACCCAAAGACATGGCAACAGCACTGTTGAGAGCTGCAGGGATTAAGACATTTGTGTTATAATGCCTCAGCCATGAGATCATAAATGCCCTTATGCTCTATTTTGTTATGCTGGGTTGATAATGGAGGCTGATAAAACTCCCACTTTCTCTCTGCATTCAAGTGAGCTAATGTGTCTGGACTCGTGAGATCCTGGCAGGCGGAGAAAGCAACAGCACAAAGTCCCCAATCTCGGATGTAATCAAATAATGCGGCTGTTTGAGGACATTACTTGTTAACATATTAGCAGGTACCAGGGGTAAGTGAGTGTTTATTCAGTCCTGGTGTAAAAGCATGTCTAAAATGATTTATGCTGGGAGCTGTTTCACAGCAAACAGGCTGCTTTCATGAAAGCGGGTCAATCACCATCTCCCATCTGCCCTCATAAATCATATTCAGGTGCTAATGTAACCAAAAGGTTTATATAATCTGCACAATCAGTGTGGAGGTCTGGGTGGATACAGTAATAGCCTGCCTGCATAAGTGCCTTCTGCATCTGAAGGCTGATATTTGAGAGGAGTCAAATGATAGATTTAAAGGAAAAAGAAAAGAAATAAACTGCTATGACAGGTAACAAAGTGTACATACAGTTTTCCAGCCACATTTTACATACACAGGAGTAACTTGCCACTGTCCAGATCTGCTGCTGGGACTGTTTTTACATCAAGATAGCTTCCATACACATGCTCTAAGAGACAGTAGACAGTGATTTTAACGTAACAATGACAGATACCAGAAGCACAGCACCATAAACTGGGATTGGCTTTCTGTGTTCCCCCAACTTCTCTAGTTAAAACTGAGTGTCACATTATTGACCTCTTTTGCATGCTGGTGGAGTACTCCTTTGAGAGATGACATAGATCTGGAAGGACCTCCTGGATCTACAGCCAAAATACAACTTCATCAAGTTCCACCTTGAAACTGGCCACAGGACTTTTTTTCTTACATTTGCTTCTTTGTCTCCCCTCCTCTTGTTGTACAGTGTTACAAGACTGAATACCTCTTATTCCCAGGTTTCAGCCTGAACTTATTCATGGCCAGTTTATAATGACAGCCAGTATTTATCATATTCTTCAAGTCCTCTTTCCTATGCCAACACTGTCCATTGGTTTAAACAGCTTTTCTCTCCCGCATGCATTTACCACTGGATATGTTTCTAGCTTGCATCTTCATAAGGTCTTAGACCACAGAGCACATAACCTCATAATATGGCATGATGCAGAACTTGCATGGTTTGCGTTCCAGTTCTTTCAGACAAAAAATTTGTCGTTTTGGATCACATCAGTCAGTAATGTTGAAAAAAAGGTTCCAAAATATTGTACCATAATATTTTGATTTGGGGACAGTATTTTGTGAATACAAGTGGCAAAAGTATTTTGTTCCAAGGAGTGGCATCATATTACTTGTTTGCTGAAAGTGTCTGGACACTTCTTGATGGACCACGAAGCCCAGACTGTAGGTAACAACTGTTGCTAGGACTTCAATAGTTAATTGCTCCTATTTGCTTCTTATGAGTCATATTCTGCCATTATTAAGTCAGAAAGCATTAGGAATTTAATAAGAAAACAGAAATGGATACTGTGCAAAATAAACAAACAGTCATGTGCAAATACCACTGAACAGTTGGTATAAGCAGACTGAAGGTAACAAATTTTGTTAAAAATGTCTTTCTTGTGACTAGATGTGAGTAAGAAATTACTTAGCAAGAGTATTCAATAAGAAATAAATATTTCCGTGAGTTGGCAAAACTAATGAAGATGTACACGATGGATTTGTGTCTTTTTTTAATTCTCTCCCCATCGCTATAACCCACTTTTTGTTCTTGGTAATAACCTGCTACTAGGCTGCTACCACTGCTACTAACCTGCTACTACTATGGATAATTGAGCTTTTTGTATATGTTGAACTTCTTACAAAATCAAACCAAAAAGGATTAAGTAAATCCAGACTGTAAACCAGCTCACTGGGACTCAATAAAGTTGAGTTTGTTTGATGGGCATCACAGATAAGCAAAGGTGCTTCTGGAAGGCATGCGGAGGTTTGAGTTACAAACACTGTGTGTTTGCTACAATGCCTGTATTGTGTCCTCTTGGGTTAATTTGTGGTAGACCAAGAGTATCCTTTACAGCAAGCAGAGGTGTTGGTCAATTGTTAAGAAAGCTGATGTGTGAAGAGCAGAGCAACAGTGAGTCTAGGAAAACCCAGGTCAGTGGGTTAGGGGAATAAATGAGATGTCCTTTCTTTATCAGGAAAACTGATTTCAGAATGTTCCTAGGAAAAAGAGGCTTTCAAATGTTCCAACCTTTGACTAAAAGATCTTTACACAGTGACTTCTTTCTTCTACAAGAAAGTAGTGACATCAGTCCTTCTTGGTTTTTTCGGGGTTTTTTTTTTTTTTTGGCACTCTAGAGAAGATGATGGGAATTGTGGTCAGAACTTGTATCACCTTGTATTTTTCACAGGGTTTTTTCTTCCTGTTAATGTGTTGAATTATTTGAGCTAATGTAACAAGGCACATTGACAAATAGCGTCTCTTAAATATTGTTTTCAGGTCTCTTTGAGTTGCATGTTAATTAGGGTGTGAACTTGGTTGGGTGTTGGTTTGATTAGCTGGCCATCATCAGATGGGTCCCCACTGTCAACTACTCTATTCCCTACTCCTCCAGAGACTTGCTGTGTGACACTGGGCAAGTCTTCTTGCCCTTCCAGCTTGCTGTGTTTAGCTTGAAGTTCTTTGGCACTGAGGTTTGTGTTTGGCTGTAGACATGGCTAGCATTCAGCATGCGGATTGGGGGGCTCAAACTACACAGTTCTAGTACAAAAAACAAATTTACAATAAGACTGTTTATTGCACATAATGGACAAGCTTAACTGTGTCAGTCTAATTCTGAGAATCTCATTTAGGCATCAAAGCCATCACCACAGGATGTAAATAGTCTTTCAAAAATTAAGTAAAGATGATTCACAAGCTGATTTTTAATTATTTTAACCCAAGTAATGCGCATATTGAGGCATTTCTCTGTGTCAATTTATTTCAATTTTCTTCCTTTCTCCAAGAATCTTTTATTGACTTAAGACATCTGTCATTTATACAATCAATGTGATCTTGAATTCTGACTTAGAAATCAATGTAGTAGGAGACGTAATTAATATACCTATTGCCAATTATTAGACAGATCAAACCTGATGAGTCAGCAAGCAACACACATGCAAAGACGAATACTAAAAAGTGCCTTCTGGTATTGCCATTAAAATGTACAATTAATCATCAGCCCAACAGGAATCGCTTGTTATTTATCAGTCCTAGAAAGGGAGATACATATTACAGAACAGCACAGAAGATCTAACTCCTTTAGAAGTCTTTTAAATGCTGTTTTGCCTAAACAAAACAAAAATGTATATACTTGCCATGTTGTTCTCAAGACACTGTTGTGAGTTATAATACTGGTTTACCTCTACAAAAAGAGAAGTGAGTAAAAGTAAGTATTAGCTTCTCAAGACTCCTTTAGGTCAATCAATAGTCAAACTGACTTGATGATACATTATGTACCTCTTGATGCATAATCAGACTAGAAATCAAGCTGTTCTCCCTCCTATGCCACACTTGCCTGCTTGTGTTTATATGAATGTAGACTAATATTCCAGGAGAAACCACCCTTATTAAAGTTCAAGTGGCTCTGTGGTCCAAGTAACCATATAAACCCTGAACAGGAGGATCCTGCTGCCATGGAGAACTTCCAAACTGAATACATGAAAGAAGACAAATACAAGGAATTTTCAAACGAAAGTGGAGAAAGACCTAGAGTCATGTGCTGACCCTGCACTGTGGGTTGTTACCTTTAGAACCATGGCTGCTGCCCACCGTTTCCTTCCCAAGGACCCTGGTTCGGGCTGTCCCCACCTCAGTCAGCCTGGATTGCCTGTCGTTGAGCTGAGTTTCACAGTTATGCTAGCCATGATGCCTAAGATGAGTCTCTCATTATGGGACAATTCATGGCAGGATTCCTCTAACCTAATTGTAGTAATTAGGTTGGTAGTTTGGTTTCTGGACTTTTCCATTTATGGACAATCTCACTGAGCTGTGATTCACCCCAGTATGTCCAGGAGAGCTGACATGAACAGAAGAGAGATTGTGCAATGACCTTAAATGAGATACCTGTTTTTTAAAACACTGAAGTTACAGGAAACAAATCTCACTCTTCTACTGCAGAATTGAAAGTCAAATTCCCTGACTCCTAGAACGGACCCACTCAATAACCTTACTGCCTAAACCCCTGTGACAGCCTTTCCTCAAGGTCGTAAGATGAATGTAGGGTAATGTTTAACATAGATGGGAAGAGAAAACAGAAGGAAGCAGGATGTGGTGCTGGGAAAGGCAGAAACAGTATCTCTCTAGTACCCCTAAACAGGATCGCAAGGACCATGGAGACACATCCTCCATGCCTTGGGAGAAGTCCCAGGTAAAGGTCACGAACAATAGAAGCAAATGCTCATTCATTTCCTTACTCCAGTTTTGTTACTGCCCATGTGTGAAAAAAACAGTTGAGTGGCTAGCCAGGCAGCAGTCAGAAGTTTTTTCAATCTACAATAGCACTCATCCATTAACCATAAATAATCTACATTTATTTGAGGGGTCCCTAACAAAGCCGTGTGTACATTGCACAGAGCATTAGACTATCAAGGTATAAACTATTTAAAGCAGACAGTGTTTGAATTGTCATTTTTTAAGTTTAACATTATGTTGTTTCAATATCTAAAACCTCCTTCCCAATGCAGCAAAAATGCAAAACACATTGAGAGAAAATGTAAAACATACTAACTTGATTATTATGAGTGCTCTGGATTGTGTCACAATTCACTATTAATTTAGACCACATTCCAGTGGCTTCTCCCTTCCCTCTGCATTCTGGGCCAATCTGTCAGAGAAATACAACACCGATTAAATAAAAAGTATATATGTGCATATATATTTTAAAGTCTGCTGCTTGGAGGAAATGTTTTAGATACGCAGTTTAGGGAGAGTTGTTTTCCATTAGCAACTTGAGATGATGGCCTGATTTTGAGGTTCATTTGCATAATGAATTTCTTCTGGGCATCAGGGACATACACATGGTCAATTCCACGAACACCATCATGGGCTTAATGGTGAGGTTTGTCTCAGCTCCGCCCACCCATGATGGAGACCCAAACGATGGTTAAATCCCCTCATTGAGAAATTGTTGCAGCCAGAACCAATTTCAGCTTTGGAAGAGGAAGAATGGCTTTGTGGCAACAGCTCCAGAATACAGCTCAGCAAAACCGGGTCACGTTTCTGCCTCTTTCATAGACTTCCTGCGTGACCTTGTGCCAATCACTTACTCTTTTCCACCTGCAAAGTGACGAAAATAAATTTTCCTATTTTGTCAGCTTAAGAACATAAATTCTTTGGGGTAAGGGTAATCTTAGCTCGTGTTGTGTTGTGACAGTACTGGGCACAATGGGATCCTTGTCTTAATAGAAATATTGTGAGCATAATGCTTATTTAGGGCATTTTAACATAATTTTGTCCAAAGCAGCTTTTGGAAGGCATTTCCACCCCCACCCCCCCCATGCATATAATCAGACTTCGCAGAGATTCTAGGGGTGTTTTGCCAGTTTTCAAGCCACATAACACGCTATGAGTATGGCAGGCATGTTTTCAAGAGTCAACAACTGTTCCTAGTCATCTCTCTTGCTCTTTCGCAAAGCCAAAACCCCAAGATTCAGAGCATCTTTTAGAAACCCCACAGAAAGATTTTATCTCCCAGTAGAAAATCACTCCGAATTCACCCTACATGACAACAAAAGGACCATGTCATGGTTTAGCTCCACCAGAACAGTGGACAGATCATTTTCGATCTGTGAGGTTTTGATGTACTTGCTTTTTGTGCTCGGTGGTGGTAATAAATTTTGGGCGAGCAATTTGGGATCCAGACTTTTTATAGTTGGACAGCACAGCTGCAATATCTCTATCCAGTTTGTACCCAGAGGGAACCATAAATGCCCAGCTGAGCACTCCCACTTCTAGTTTCTTGCTTATGGGAGAAGAGCACGTCTCTCAGGGAGCACACCAGCCCTCCAAGTCACTGTCAGTGTGCAGGGGACAAAAGTTTGAGAGATTAAGTAAGACAGAAAAAGAAAAACTTTGTGATCTGTGCTAGGCAAATCCCATAGGTACATCTCTTGAATAGCAGAAGCTTTCAAAGGCTGCCTGGGGTGATCTAACTGCTGAGTCTTGACCCCAGTGGGAGCAAAGTTTCGCAAATATGGGGCAGGGTTTGGGGAAAACTCTTCCCTTGCTGAGTGGTTCTGCTTTAAAAATGACCTCTTCTTTCTCCAGAGACACAGGCCTTTCATGTGCTGATGCTCAGCTGCTCCTTTGAGGGGTAAAACCAGACTACATGGGGTTTGCTCCGGAAATACTGGAGCTGCGTTCCAGCCTGATAGCTCGAACCAAGTTATAAGCTATGGCTCCAGTGTATCCTTGTCATTTTCTGCCCTTTGTTGTGGTGCCCAAGCCCAGAGACTCATCACCCTATGCTCCTGCCATAGCCTCTGGCAGAGCAGACTACCTCCAGGAGGACTCCGCAACCTCGTTGATCTTTCCGCTGACTGGTGAGGGAGCCTAATGCAGGTGTTTCAGTGAAACTTATACAATCCAGATGTAAATCCAGTGGCAAGTCCCTCAGGATTAGACATGTCTGGAAATGAACGTTATTGGGCTGATAAGATTTCTGAGGATTTTTTCCACAGGAAACCCACTGATTTTCATCTCTGGGTTTGACCTGCAAGCTCCCTAAGGCTCCTGGAGAGGCATACCTTGGATTGGCTGTGACAAGATATGAACAGGAGAGCTCAAGCTGACGTGAAGAGCCAGGCTGGGATGGCAGCTACGAACTTTAGGCCATTCTTTACTGTCAACTTTGAAAATGTGTTCAGGAAAGAATTACAATGTCAAGACTAATACTGGTTGTGTAAGAATGGCTGTTTGGAGGCAATCATTTGGAGAAAAAGCCAAGAGAAGAGGCCATTCACTTCATTCCTGCCGATACGCCAAATGAAAAGGGATCAGCTAAACCACAGACAAGCCCCTTTTTGCTTTTGTAGCTGTTCATTTTTTCCATCAGAGCTCAGAGCACAAAGCTAAAATTCAGCAATGAAAACCTTCCTCGCAGCCCATGGTTTGCAGTGCCCTAGACCAGAATGAGATTGAGGCGAAATGGAGTTGATCCCCAATTCTCTGAACCGCAGTGGGCTGAGCTTTAATCTTCACACAGACGAAACTGCTGCAGTGGGACTGGTTTCCAGGCTGATGTTTCTCATTGCTCAGTGACTGAGAGCCTGACAGGCAGCAGAGAAATGTTATCAATTCCCACTGCTCTGCACCATCAGTCTTGCTCTGCTGGCATACCTGACAGCTCGAAAATGATCAGGTAGCAGCTGCTTTTTGATTTCTTCTATTATCTCTAATCCACTGTCTCATGAAATGGTTTGTTAATGCTTTAAGGACATCCTAGTGAGGGGAGTGTGGTTTCCCCTCTAGCCAGCAGGTAGAGCCAGCAAGCCTTGCATCGTGTCACAGGTTTATAGCAATTTCGCAGAAACCTGGGTAAACAGATAGCTTCCTCTCTCGCTTCCTCCCCCAGAGAAAGCACCGAGTCTAACAGTAATCCTAAAAGCCTGTGTAGGGAATGAAGCATTTCACGGCGGGAAAATGCTTGCACAGGTGACCTTCTGTAATGAAGATTTCAGCTCAAGTGAATACACAAGTAAGACCAGGGGATGAGAATCTCATTGGATGTAAACTAGCATCCAAACTATGCTAACTCTGTAATTGTTTTTTTTTTGTTGGAAAGCAGAAAAGAAAATAAACAACACCTTGCTGCTTTCTACAGGCAGGTTCTTTACACTGCAAAGGGTGATGGCCCCAGGCAAGGCTGCTCTGGCCATGTTTGAAGCCACAATGCACTTCTTTCTTCTCCACTGCAATCATGACTTCAAGTTATCATCTCCTTTCTTTAGCATTTAAAGGTGAAAACAAGGTAGTGTGTCCTAGAAGCTCTGCTGATCTACGCCCTCCACACCACAGGCAGCAAAGCTTCATGCTGGCCACCACCTGTGTGCTTCAGTCCCTGTCAGAACTCATCTCTCTGTCTCACGGTCAGGGACATGGCCTTAAACAATGTGTTTTACAAGAGAGTACGCTTCATCTTAGATTACACATTGTGTTCTATCTAAGACAAAGCCTAAACCATTCTACAGACAATAGTTACATATAAATAATACATAGTTTCTGATGATAGCTCATGTACACAAACATCTTTGCTTATTTTTGTGAATCCTTAGATTGCTCCATTTCAGCCTGTGATCACTTTGTATAATTTCATTTTAGTATCATTAATGACCACAGGTCTAATTTATTGTTTCAAAAATACAACTGACGTTACAATCTACCTACACTTTTTACATGTAATGACTCTTTTCCCCCCAGTGCTTTTAAAACACCTTTTGAATTGCTCTCCAATCCAATTTCTAGGCTTTCGAACACAATTATTTACCTCTGATAGGCACAGGTTTTCAGAAAGAGGTCAAGGATGCTGAAAGTTGCTATCACATCACAAGAGCTGATAGTGCTACTTTCCCCTCAGTGCTTTCTTTTGCTTGCCTTGCCAAGGCCTCTTTCAGTTCCCTTGACCCCGCTGCCCTAGTCCTTTCTAACTGATACAAGAGAATTAATAATAGAGCTCCGGTTTTCACTGGAGCTCCACAACTGCTGGGATATGGCAGTAAAACACACAAGCATATGCTCACAACAGTAACCCCTACACCTCCTAAAATCCATTTTCCTTGAAGCCTTTGATCTGGGACAGGTGGGAAAGAAAGCAAAAAGCCTCTGGGAGAATTACAACCACAGTGCCTTCCTAGGTGGCATCACCGCTTCCTTGAGACTCCCCATGCCATTAATGGCTCCTTTGTGCCAGTGTGTATCAGACCACCAAGGCATTTACCCAAAGGGTAAATGTGTGTAGAATAAAAAGCAACATTTTGCTTCTTCTTTCTGAAGGTCAGATTCATTTCAGTCACACAGCAGTTTGTGCACAGACAGACGGGTAATGGGACAGTAGCTTGGGGGAAGAAGTGGTTTTCTCATCTCTTTCTCTGTTCTGTGGGAACAGCCACAGCTCCTCTCATAAGCATGTGTTCCCTCCCCTGATGTCTCCTTAAACTACTTGACAAATACCCTTTTTATTCATCTTCCAAAATTCACTACCAATGAGGAATAGCTTATCCCTTTGCAAGTGTCATTGTGGCCTCAAAGGCCACCATTGAATAAAACCCACTGTTTTCTGCTATTGCAGTCGTGTCTTTCCAGGGCTGCAAAAGTGCTGGTAAATCTCATAATTTGCAGAGATTACATGCTGGACAGGTGATACGGTTGGTTAATCAGCTAACTGGGACACCTAAAGGAGATCTCTACTGAACTTCTGCGCCTATGTTTCAAAGACTTGTGAACAACTCATACCTAGCCCTGTGTCGGTTGTGTGCAGGAGAGTACAAAGAACCGTGAAGTTCCTCCCCGGTCTTGTGAAGAACCTTAAAAAAAAGCAGAAGTCTCCAAAACTGGTGGTTTGCATCTAATGGACAGAAGAGAGAAATAAGTAGGTCGTATAAACGCCTTGTGCGTGCTCTGCCCCATTGGTGGCGTTGTATGAGGAAACTAATTGCAGCTGAGCAGGGGATAACCAGATGTTATGTTACAGAAATGGCCTGCTGCCCTGGAGTGGAGGTTCATGGAGAAGACAAGCACCTTGCTCATCCTTGTTTCCTCTTTCCATCCTGTCAGTCCCCTTTGGGCAGCAGAAACAGCAACCTGCAGCCCCAGGGAACTCCTTCTGCCTCTGTCCTGCTTACCCTCTTCTCCTGCTCCTGCCACCTCCTCTCCTCCCCTTGGGCCTGATACTCATCCACAGACCACTGCAATCCAGCTGTGCCTGTTTCCTGGAAGAGCCTGGAGCCAGTTGTGCAAGACACATTCGAGCTAAGGAAACTGCTTTTCTCCACCAGTGAATGCTTTCAAACTACATGGTGTGTGTCCCAGGCAGAAAGTCTACTGGGGGAGCCTCGATCAGCACAAGAATTGTTTTAAACCAAAGGCAGAAATGCGACTACCAGGTTAATCTGACCCCTATTCAGCTGCCTTGCTTTGAAAAGAAACACAGGTACATTATTTCACCATTTTTCCTGTGTCTCCCAGAAACCCTTTACACAGAAGGCTGCAGACTCAACACTGAAGGGCTGGGTGTCCAAGGCAGTGTCCAGCTGGAATTTCGATTTACAGCCACAGTGGCTTTGGAAAAGTCATCGTATTTTTGAAACAGAAGAAGGAAATGTAAAAGAAAAATAACCAGGGCTGATGATGTATCTCCATATGATCTCTTGTGATAAATTCTCAGTAAGGTCAGAGAAGCCCACTCAGACTGAACAGAAAAAAATGTGCTTGAACCCACCATCGTTAGAGGAAACACTCACTGACTTCTCAAATCTCATGCATCTGTGAGTGAAGTATTGAAATTGGAAATTGAGAGTGATTCCTTTCCCCAGCTACCATTCTTAGACAACACTGCTCGGTTGTGTAACCCCCTGAAGACATTAAAATGTCTTTCCCTTCCTGTAAGAAAAGATTTTCTTTTCCTTCTCTTAAGACATTAATTACAGGGTCACTGACTTTGGCAGATTACTTGCTAAATTGAGTTGCATCCTGATATCCTATATTTTATTGTGACGACCACCCATCTTGACAGCCACTTGGGCTTGACCTGAGATTATCCAACACTGAAATCATGACTCTTTAAAGGGAGAGGATTAATGGCTGCTTTAAAGTGATCTAAGATCATCGAAGAAAGCCACAAGCACTCACCTTTCTCCAGCTCCTGGCCACACAGGCCTGCTCCCCCTTTTGTCTCAACACCAGCAACCATAGCTGTGTGGGGAGTTGAATCTGTTTGGTGATCTAGCTAAAAAAATAATAATAATAATTGCAAGTGTCTTCTTGTTAGGGTGGTTGTAAGCTGGATCAGTCTGAGTTCCACAGCCATGGATGTCTCCAGAAGGACACAGGAGTAAATGTCTGCTCTGGCATTCGCAAGGTCCTCGTGGACAGAGGGAGAATGAGTGTCTCCTCATGGGCCCTAGGGATGGACCACGGGAAAGCACTAAAGAGCTGTGAGCCTCAAATCATGTCAGTATCTACACTGTACAGAAACTACCAAACCAAGAAATGCACTGACCCCACCTATCTGACCCAGGCAGGAGCTCAGAAGGATCAGCAGAAGGAGCTCAGGTTTGTCATCTCAGAACAACAGTTGGTTCATGTGAAAGAAGGCACAGAAATTGGCCCCAGGTTCTTAAGTGTCTTTCTCATCTTGGTCTCTGGTTGCATGTAACACGGATGCAGTGCTGTTCACTGGATTTCCATAAACCCTCATTCTTCCACTGAGTCTTTGAAGTACAGCCCAGTATCAAACTGAAACAAGCTCTCTGACATTTGAAGATTGAGAGATTTTTGTAAAAATTTGTTCAGCTTGTGTTTTGAAGTTGATAATAGACACTATTATAAATAGTGTCTATAAATAATACACATAATTTAGTAGCTATCACAACAACGTGAGTTAATACAGAAATTCAGCCTTCGTGATGCCTGGTGGAAAAAGAAGTGGCAGACGGTTTTTTATTGTCCCACCTGCAGGGAGGAGCTGAAACCCCTGTTGCACCCCAGGGCTGGTGGAGACAACCCCTAGCTGCAGTTTCAGATCGGCACAGTGTCCTTGCAGAGTCGTGGGTCTGGCTGAAGCATTCCTTTATCAATAGGCACCATTTATCACCGAGATGCGGCTGGGTTCCAACAGCGACAGAAGGAAAACACTGGCAATGTTTTCATTAAAAGGTACAAAAGATTTGCAGTGTAGCTGACAGAGGCCATATGTGACCTGCTTAGTGTTCAGCAGGGCTGATAAAGAGCAAAAGGAGTGTCCTGTGAAGGTAAAGTTATACCTCACCTTAATGAAGAGCAAGTCAGGGTAAGAGGTGGGAGAGGATGATCAGATTTCCTCTGACCTGGAGTTCAACTTCTTTGGATGCAACCAAAAGAGGCTGAGATAGCAAGGTAGCTCAGCATAAAGGGGGTGAGAATGGAGGGGGGCCCTTTTTTCTTCCTTAATGGAAAACCTTGGCCTGGGGCTGTTCACAAGCTGCAGCAATGATCTGCATGCAAAACACTGTTTTGCATGTCCCAGCAAAATCCTACCAGAAGAAGCACTGGGATCAGTGCAAAAACATCCCCTGCTTTCACACTTGTGGACACATGGAAAGAGAGAGATGAGTGCACAGAGTCCCATGTGCTAGGGCCAATAAGACAAACTCTGGGACCTCACAGGTGAAAACAAGGGCTGAAACGTCTCACTTTCATGGAAACAGTGGGTAACACAGTGCTTTGCTCAGCAGACTTAATTTCTTTTGAAATCAGCCCGCCTGGATGAGCTCTTTCTGCCCTTTGGTAAATCCTAGCTAGTGAAAGAAGCCAGTATGAGTCAATCTGTGTAAGACCATTTTGGAGGTGTGGAGGAGCAAGACCTACCTGCTCCTGCCAGGCAGCCTCACACATCCATTTTACATGCACATAATCAGCCACAGGAATGGCCATGAGCAGGATTACCAGGGTCTTGGCAGACAAAGCAAGTCCCCTGTCACTCTGGGCTCTGTCAAGAGTCTGGAGAGCTGCATCCCACCTTCTATTTTTATATCCAGGACACACAGAAGTGCTAAGGGACTGTGGGCAGAAATTGAGACTATTACAGTAAGGAGTCTGGTCTTCTCTAACCTGAGTTAAGACAAGATGCCCATCAGTTCTGTTCATCGTATAGCTAATCTTCGCATCTGCCTGCTGCATGCACCTGCTGCATTTTGCCTGACTTTTCTTCATTGCTTGTTTACAGTGTTTCATGTTTGTCACCTTTTATTTCATTCTAGTGTTTTCAGCTGCTACTGTGAAATCAATAAAAAATCTTACTGAAGCAGCATAGGAAAGATGGTCTGTACAATCATACCAGGTGTAAGAGAAGAAGGAAACAGACCTTGATCTTGTTTCATGCTGTTGAAAAACACTTGAATAAATCCAAACATTTCCTCAAAGTTAAACTGGAGGTCAGGGATAGAGGAAGAGACTTGAAGTTGCTTCATTCACTGTCAACCTGAGATCAGAGTAAACCACAGCTAGGTTGTAACACCAGGCACTGACACACAGCCAGCTCTGGGGTGGCACTTGGCAATGTTCAATACAGCCAGCCCAGAGGCTGCAAATTCCTCTGGCTTAAAGCATTTGAGCGCTAGTTCACCTGCCAGCTACTGGGGCCCTGGTTACAGCAGTGCATGGAAAACACAGCAATTCCTTTATCAATTAGGGAAATGAACCACAGTGAAGAGCTGAATGTCCCCACAGCTAAAAGGTTAATACAAATAATTATATTCAAAAACGTTATTTATTGTGTCTTCAAGTAGCAGCCTTTCACAGCACCATGGCTCTGTGGCTGGAATATGGTTTTTCCACTTGGGCACTTGTTTAGGTGTGTGGGGGGAAGATGTATGTTACAGCATCCTGACACACTCTCATTGTATATCACATGTTACTCGCCTTGCTCCTGCCCTCTGCTCACCTCCTTCACTGCCCCATCTGTGCAAAGGAGGCTTTGTAGAGCTGGCAGGGTCAGTGATTAATTACACAAAGATAAACAGAGTTAATATTCTTCCTGGATAGAACTAATTACTCAAGTGTTTGCTTTTATAAACCTCAGATTGATTGTCTCAGGGACAAATCAGCCTAATTGAAAAGACCCTTTGTTTTCAAAAAGGGAAAAATAACACGTTTGTGCCTCATGGGTTTTGGGGAGCTTTTTTTCCCTCTCCTTTTCAAGGAAATGGAGGCAGTGAAAGACTCGGTGCATATTGTTGCATGCCTCACTGGACAGCACAGCTATCCCTGCGGCTGTGCCCCAGCCATTCCCCAGACCATTTTCCCTTTAACACAAGCTGTTATTTCTCTCACCAGCACTCTGTGGAGGATCCCAGTGTGTGAGGTGGAGGGTATGCACATACCGAAAAGCAGTCCCAGCCCAACAAGCTCAGGATTTAACCAAACAAAGGCATGAAGAGAGGAAGGGGCATGACCTGGTCAAGAGCACAAGAGTACACTCACATCTTTTGCTTGTATATTCTCTGAATTAATTCATGATGCCTCTCACATCTGGA
This sequence comes from Falco peregrinus, assembly GCF_023634155.1. NCBI lineage: Eukaryota > Metazoa > Chordata > Aves > Falconiformes > Falconidae > Falco > Falco peregrinus. The sequence continues at coordinate 26,371,586 of NC_073730.1, read as the reverse complement.
AAACTGAAAACAACTGGCACATCATTTCTGCTTCAATACACTCAAACACTTTAGAGCCTTTCTGTTGCCTGAGTCTGGTGTGTCACCTCCTACTCTCTCCTCTCCATGGCACCTCAGCGTCTCAGAGCACTTTGAACTACTTTGTCTTTCCTTGCAGCACACCCTCTCTGATGTCTTCTGTCACTGATGTATCCTCTGCCCTTTCTCATTTGTCTTTGCCCCCCTCCAGTAGACTTAAGCACACAGGACTGGACTCACAGAGCAGCTACAGGACAAGAAAGCTGCCTCGGTTTCATAATAGAAAATGCTGACACGAAAGACAAGGTAAAATAGAGAATTGGCACGAAATATATGACTGGACCCTTCATCCCTGAGAAAGCTGCTCCGATGGACTGAAGCAAGGAACTGGAAAAGGGGTCACACCTTAGGAGAGACCTTGATTATTGCTATACCAAGATGTCCAGGAGCGTAGACCGAGGCTGGGCAGCTGATCTTCAGCTCCTGATCCCTGCTTACAGCACCAGCCTGCTCAGCTTATGTCTGCATCACTGTCCACATGGCTTCCTGTGATTGGAAGGGAAGAAGCTCTTGCTGTGGAGTTGAGGTTATGAGAGAGCAGGACACTCACACATCATTCGGTTTAGCTTAGTATTAGCCAGGGAACCACACTGACCATGATAATGCAGGAGGCAGGTGAAATTCTGTGTGCTTTGCCACATGGAGCAACAGACCACTTCCCACTTTTGGCTCCAAAAATCTCTCAACAGCGATGAACTCCACCTATCGCCTGAGTGAGGCTGTGGTACATGAAAGCCACCTTCCAGCATGGCTAAAAGCAATCAGTCTTAAATTATCTGTGCTTAGTGATAACTGAAACCAGGGAAAACCACCTCCCAGGCATGCAACTGCATATAAGCTGGGGCACTGAGGAAGCAGAGGCATTTCCAAGGAAGGTGATGGTTAGTACAAGGGCGGGAGGTTGATCTGAGAGTGAAGTGGCAGAACAGCCCCAGGATCTGTCAGGAGAGACATGGAAGAAGCGCCAGACACCGCCAGGGGAGAGTTAGTAGCATCTTCCTGGGGAAGAAAAAAGCAGAGGCTCTGCAGGCAGAAAGAGGCTCAGTGCCATGTGCAGAGAAACTGCCTCCTGCTGCTTGTTTTCATCTGCTTGTTTTCAGCTGTGCTTGGGAAAACACAGCAATATGGTCATTCTTCATAAATAAACATACACAGCACCCACTTCTTCACCGGTGAAAATAACCCTGCAGACATTTTGCTAGCTAGTCCGGTCTGAAAGGAACAGAAATATCACTGCTGAAATAAGCTCAGAGGGAAGTGGAGGGGAACCCCGATAAGCCAATTCTGACCCAACTCTGTTTAGCACTTTTTTTTCTGAAGAAAAAAGATGTAATGCAAGTTTCTCCATTCTCCACTACCAAGAAAGTCAGGTAAGCACTTTGCTTCTTTAAAGAACACAAACCATAAAGCAGGCAAACACTTTTTCACAAATACCTGCATCAGGCAATTAGCCAGTCCTTTCATTAAGCCATGACAAGGATGATGGTATGCTGTTGCCTCACGCACTTTGACTTAGGATGAGAAAGCCCAGCAGCACCTTGTAAATCCCAACACTGCTGACAGCCAAAATCAGCAGCAGCTCATTCCCCTGGGAAAAAGATTTGTGAGAAAGGTGCTGAGCTCTCCTTACCCATATGCTTTCTGTTCTCACTACATCTATTCCTTCACCTGCTTTTGTTCGTCTCTGTCACAAAATTCATGTGTGAGAGCCCAGAACTAAGTATTTTCCTTTTCCCTTCCCCACTTCCCCCTCCCCCAAGAGAAGACACTTCTAAATGTTTGAGCATTTCCTTAAAAAGGGCTTTTCCAGGCATCTCCAACTCCTGGCCTTCCCTTGCTGTCCCTCTTTTGTTCTGGATGAATTATACGGTGTCAAGTGTCTTCAGCAGCCATCCCTGCTCCAGTCCAGAGATGCATGGTGGAGAGAGAAAAGTGCAGAAAGAGAGAGAAAACGAATTACCGGATATTAAAAATTGCTGATCCTTTACAATTGTTAATGCTTAGAGAGGATTATTATTTTTTTTTCATGTGGGAGGGCTGGGCAATTTTCACAAAATTGCTGAGCTGTTTGGTGATCAGGCAGAAATTCAACTGCAATAACATGTTCTCCAGTTTCCTGCCTGATTACCAAGAGGTTTGGAGGTGAGGCCACAAAGTTTGACACCTTTGATCAAAAACTTTCCTGCTATTGGCAGGAGTTTTAACCCTGAGTGTGATATGCCTCATTATGGAGGTAACAACAGTAACTTTCCTCCTCCAATTTCAGGGCTGATGCCACAGAAATCACCTGCTTATTTGTACTGGTGTTACGGAGAAACACTGCGGAGCAACAGCCTCTCCCCAAGCTTAGCAGGAGCAGTCACCAGTGGAAATTATTTGGGACATATGCCCCTTCCCTGTTTTATTTGCTGCTATCACTTATTTCTATTTGCTAATAATAACCATCAGACCGATAGGCAGTTACTCCTATCTGTACATTGCAAAGAAAGTCAGGGAGTCAGGGTCTTTTTTTACAGAGGGGGAAAATGAAAAATAGGGGAAGGCAGGGGCTTGCCCAGCATCACCCAGTAAACCAGTGGCATACAGCCAGATCTCTTGAGCCCTGGTTCAGTGACAGAGCTCAGAAGAAATGCTACCTGACAATTAATGTTTCATAAGCCTGCATACATATGGATAACAAGAATTGCACATATTTAGTAACAGTGCTGCAAATTGGTATTTGCCAAAATGTTTTCTAGAAGCAGCCGCGGCTTTTGCTGTCCAATGGGCAACATGACTGAGCAACTCACATCCTCGTAACCACGTCCCTCTTGCTCTCCTTCTTCCTGCCACCTCAATGATTTCCTATCATTGAATGCTAAAGGTCAGTCCCCAAATCTGAAGAGTTTTCATAGTGTTTCATGACAAGAGGTTTCTGGAGATTAACACACCTGAAAACAGCTTAACTCTACAAAAATCAGGCTGAAATGCTCTGGAATTTATTACACAAATACACCCTTTTTATAGGTACTTCTGTTTGTTTATTTCAATCAGTATAGACTGGTCAGAATTTCCTATTCCATGGAGAGGAGAGGAGAGGAGAGGAGAGGAGAGGAGAGGAGAGGAGAGGAGAGGAGAGGAGAGGAGAGGAGAGGAGAGGAGAGGAGAGGAGAGGAGAGGAGAGGAGAGGAGAGGAGAGGAGAGGAGAGGAGAGGAGAGGAGAGGAGAGGAGAGGAGAGGAGAGGAGAGGAGAGGAGAGGAGAGGAGAGGAGAGGAGAGGAGAGGAGAGGAGAGGAGAGGAGGAAGAAAGGGAAAGGGAAAAGTGTAGAAGGTTTGGCTGGTTGAGGTGGAGAAAAATGCCCTGCTGCTTTTTAATCCATTGAACAGGCTGATGCCTTGCAGGACTCATATTTCAGTTTTTTAAGCAAAGTGTAGTGTTGCACCAAGTCAAACTCCCTCCAGAATACCTACAGAACTGCTATAATGAAGACATCTTTACAATGCTTATCTCACAAGCAGAGTAGAAGTTGGTAACAGAAAAAGCATGCCATGAGTTTTCTCTCTTTTCCTGTTGCATTTGTTTTCTGCTATCTTATAACACCATTCCATAACATTGTGTCATGTGCTGAATGCTTTGTGTGAAAATAAGAATATGGAAACATGGGTTTTGCTTCAGAACTTCACAGCAGTTGATAGGAGCACTTTGTGGTCATATATGGCTACTGTAAATTTTATTGAATTTGAAACAGACATTGAGAAGCAAATCACTTTGCAGATGTCAGGGCGATTCAATCTGCAAGGAACCTGATCCTAAAAGCATCTGCACTGCGCTGGCTTTCAAACATTAGGAAACTTTAACCATCTAAAACAACCATTAGAAGTTTAATGTTCTTGCTTGCTTGTAATCACATCCTTGTTGCTCACAGGATCTGAGGATTCGAGTCAAGGTATGTATGACCTTCCTAGGGCCACATGAATGCAATAGTGGGCAAGGCCAGTGGTCCGTGTGGGCTGGAATTCCTTCCCCAGCAGAGCTGACACTAGGTTTCTGGGAAAGGAAACTGAAGAAGGCAAAGGTTTACTGATATTTTCCCAGAAAAATTTTGGAGATTGGTTGGTGCAGTCTCAGGAAGAGGAAGTTATCTTATTCCTTATCCTAAGTAGTAAGCTATCTTATTCCTGTCTTCAAGTACCTACTGGTTGATCTATAGGGAAGAAAGAGAGAAAGTCTTTTCAGATGTGCACAACAATGGGACGACAGACAATTGGTGCAAGCTGCAAGAAGGGAAATTTTGGTATGATAAGAATTAGGAAAAAGTAATGATGAGGCTAGTGCAAGAATGAAAAAGGGACAAAGAGGCCTTGAAATCTCCATTCCTGGAGCTATTTGACAACTGACTCAACAGACCTTGAGCAACCTTAGGACAGGGTTTTGGACCAGAAGCTCCAGAGTTCCCTTCTAACCTAAATTGTGCTAATGCAATCTAAGGAACAGGTGGTTCTCATCTCTCTTGTTCTCTGTTCTGGCCAAATCTGCAAAGATGAGTCATTCGGCACAGGTTTGGCTGAACTGTTCAATTTAAAAAGAGAAACAATGTTTAGATCAGGATATCACCAGTCAGGACAGAGAGATCATAGTGTTTGTTCTGGTCTCTGACTCCATCCTCAATACACGTTGTGACTGTGGGCATGTCTGGGATTTCCGCAACAGATTTCACACTAGAAAGATGTTTTTCCGTCTCGCTGGGATGTTGTGAGGTTTAGTAATGACTGTTTTGAGGTTCTTCTGAGACAACAGCCAAAAGAACATTGTTATTTAGGGTGACCATATTTCCATAATAAAAACTTGGGGCATTTTTGATGTCAGTATTTCTCATGATTGCAAAACAGTCCAAATGCCCTTTTTATGGTGTTCTGAAAATGTCAGCTTTTGATTATACCTCCACATGTATATATTCTCAGAGCCAGGACATGAAAGTTTATCTTGCCAAGTAACACTACATTCAGATCAGGTTCGTTAATACAGCCGATTGGAAAAGACCATACCTGTGGTAAATGCCGTTATTCTGACATTTGAATTTCAGCCTCCACTAGGGTCAGAGAGAAAAAAAAAAACCAAACCCACAAACAAAAACTTAAACACTTACAGGTTTTTTCAACATTTTTAAATACTAAAAAATATTTATTTTTTTTTATTCCTAAATCAGAACAAATCCTATAGTGCACAGCTACAGAGCTGCACATTCAAGAAAAGGGAGACTGACCAGGACAAGGGCCTGAGGTTTAGATTGCCTAGGAAGTGCCAGAGAAGCTCTTTAAAAAGCAGCGATTTATCTTCACCTGAAGAAATTCACAAATATCAGGACAGCAAGCTAAAGTTTCACTTTAACCCCATGAACATCCTCAGAATCTCCTTCACACGCAGAAGATACCAAACAAACCCAGCTTCAAGCAGAAGATGGGACCAGATGGAACTTCAGTGAACAAACTGAGCGAACAGTGGGTTTGGGGGTGCTTTCACACATCTATCTTTCCCCTTCACTAATGGGGATGCTGGGTGTACCTTTCTCAAACATCTAAAGTTCTGCTCAGCTCAGAGTTGCATCATGAACAAACATTGTTTTCTTACCAAAATTGAACACTGATTATGCTGAAATCAAATAACAGGAAAAGACTGAATTAGCCAGATTTTCTGAAGGAAGCTGCTTAACAATAAGAAAAAGTAAGTTTTGTCTCACCAGAACTGAGCCAGAGTGAAAACTGCAGCGTATTGTGCAGTTTGAAACACTTAGCTTTTCAGATGTTCATTTCTGACTATTTTCTTCCAGCTTAAAATTTCTTGTAAACTGAATCAGAATACTGACATGAAAAGCCTGGGAGTTTATTACCTCGATGTACTGACAGCATTCCTGCTCAGGAAGTCAAAAGCAGGTCTTAGTTTTAAGCCAGAAAATCTCTTTGGAAGGTAAGATTGTAGTAATTCTAGAGGACTTGTTCATAACTTCATAGCATGAAAACTTCCTGCCATTACGTAGAAAGCAAGGCTCCACATCAGCAGCTTATTCCAAGTTATTCTCTTCTGACCTGCCTCCAAGCCAAGCCCCAGATTTAACATTCAAGGTTTGAATCACGCATTACAAGATAAAACAAAGTCCCCAACATCCTCCTCCTTTCTCCAGCTAAATAACAAGATTATTTCAGGCAGGGAAGTCACAAACAAGCCAAACACAGCAGGGCCATAATGTGCAGCCTGACATTGTTGGCTCTAAACAAACAATTGCACATTCTTTTTGACAAACATTTGAAGAGCTGCACTGCACAGAAAGAAGAGTCCAGGGGCCAATATTCATTCCCAGGGCAAGTACATTGGCTTTGGTGGAGTTACTCAATAGATTTGCAGAGCCATTGTGCTTCTCTCACTTCCAGCAATATCCAAGCACATCTGAATCACATTCTTTTGCTAACCGTTTCCTCTCCTCCTGTACAAAAGCAGCCTTAATGAAAGGAGCAGCAAAAAGATGAAGCTTTGTTATCTTTTCTGCCTTCTTCAATATTTTAAGTACTTTGGGGCCTTGCTGGTTGTCTTGAACAGCAGCCATTTCTTGGTTTATTCGGCATAAATTATACAATTATGTTTCATATCATCACAAGGCACCCACAAATGAATAGCAGACACCCCTTTGCACTCAGCTTGTTTAAACAGGATGCTGACAGAGGAAAGAATGTGTAATACAATTACTGCACACTATTTCCAGTAGCAAGAGCCCTTTTACACCTGCATAAATAGAGCTGGGTCTGGCTGGTTGTAGACACATTGTGTCTTCCAGTTACACACCTAGCTGTTACACCAACCATTGTTTTCTTTATGGTTTCGTGTGCTGACTTGCCTTCCACATTGATTTAAACCTCCACCTGAGTGATTATCTTTGTGAAAAGACAGACAAGTAACAACAGAAAGTAGCAGTATGGTGTGAAGACCTTGCTGGGGCTCTTCAGTATAGCAAAGAGAAGTCTGAATAAATATGGTGCTGAATCTGACCCCTTGGTTGACAGATGCAGAAAGCAACTTGTTTCAGTTCCTCCACAGAGTATTGTGAAATTTGCTATGAATTATGTTCTCAGTGTCAATAGACTTCAGACTTTACTGACCACTATGGGTCTGAGCTCTGGCTGAACACCCCTGTTCATAGTTCAGGTGCAAGCCATAACCTCTAGCTTTCATCCAGGACCACTTCTGAGGCACTCCCCCTCCTCACATTAGCTCTCCAGAGAGCTTCAGTGACTCTTCTCTGTCCCTCTGATGGGGTCTGGCTCAGATGTTGCAAACAGTGATGTAGTGGAGTCTGGGAATGAGATGGACTGCCTTGGGCATTCAGTTGGGTCCCCTTGGACACTGAAAGCCCTTTCAAACCTTGCCTAGTTGCTATGCTTATATTCAGACTCTCTGATCTGGTCCTTAAACTGGCCATGGGTGCCTGCTCTTGTTCAAGTGAATGACTCACCAAATCCTGGAGGGAAGCTCTTGAGGAAATAATGAGGAACCTTTATCTTGGGTATCAGAGGTGCTTCCCGAAACCTGGCCATGGTGATAAAAGGTTTTGTGCACAACTTGTCATGAATTCATTGAGGGAGGAAAAAATAGAAGAAACATGAATTCTCCAGACACTGCAGTATGGATGGGTGAAATGCCCCATCATCAGCTGCCATTGGATGATCAGAAGACTTTGATATTTAAAACAGACCTTTAAACCAGATGCAATGTTAGATTAAAAACTATAAACCTGTTTAACTGTTTGGCATTATGTAAGGAACGGTTTGTTTAATTAAAAGGTATTTGGCAACTTGTTAGATTGTAAAATGTTTGACAATATGCCAGTCAGACCCTTGAAGTGATAATAACAACATAAAACTTGTGCACGTTGCACATTTTGTGCCACATGTAGGATACATATCTTCAGTGGAACCATTTTGAAGTAGATTTAATGGCTGGGGAAGGTGCTGGTTGGGCAATGCGATTATTTTGCAGAATAGCTACTGCATGAGCAAAGTCCTGAAGGATTCCTCCAGGCAGGACACGTCCAGTTTTGGCCCTCAGGCTCTCCCACTCTTACCCTCTGCACCACAGTGCTTGGCCCTGCACACACTGGGAAGGTCTGGATCTTTTTTACTAACCCCAGCATTTATCAATCCTTTGTACATGACTCAAAGCATCTCTCTTAAATCAGGCTTTTTAAGGCCTACTGTCGCATCTAGCTGAAGAGGTGGACAGATAAAAGACATTAAGATAAAATGCTACTCCTACAGTGCATTAGCTTTTCTGTGATTGTGAAGGTCAAGATACCACAAGCATGGACAGCATGACACCCACCCAGATAAATGAGAGCAAGCCATCCACATGCAGACATTTCTGCTCACATTATCACGTTTCCTGCATGTGTTTCAAAAAGTGAATGTTTAGCGGATACCAGCACAGTTCTTTGCCTTTTCAGTGGGGCAAGCTGACTTCATTGTATTGAACATGTTGATACAAAAATAAACAGATGACAACTCAGTAATTTCACTGATTGGAAATGTGAAAGGAGCAGGTCCTTTGGGGTTATATCAGGTAACCCAGCTTCCAGATAGAGAAGTTTTTCCCTGTATTTTTTTCTGGCCCTTCTGACTTTGTTCTAGCAAAGAGAAAATTGGACTAATGGAAAATACATGAACAGAGCAGCTCAAAAAATGCCGGTGCATAGTTTCATGTTTTAAATAGGCAAATTTAAATCCAACTTGGCTCAGCAAAGCATTCTGATTGTAACAACTACATTTTTGGCACGAGGAAAATAACAACTAATCATTTTTATTTCTTTCCTTTTGTTCTTCAAATGCTAAAATGTTATGTGTTGGTGATAATGTTCTGATTTGCTGTTTGAACATACAGTACACATCAGTTATTACAGTATATTAATGTGTGCATCCTTTCATACTTTACCCAATGTTTAAGCATTGAATAGAACATAGTATGTTGAAGTTGATTCTGAATAAAGACATTTCAAAATATTGGGATTCTTTGCAGAGTGGAAATTTTGGGGGTTTGACCAGTTTTCATTAAGAGCACATATGACTATACCACCTAAATCTTCAAAATGTAAATATTTCGATTGATTTTGGTTTGGGTTTTTATTTGATATCACACAGTTTGGTAATTATTTATTTTTAATATTATTCCCTGACACTGTTCTTTTTTTTTTTCTGGTAAGGTAAGCTGATAAACTTGGGATATTTGATTTCTACTCCTGCTCTGTCCTGTCCTGTCACCATTGTCTTGTCACCAAGTCACTTCAATTTTCTGTGCTTACACTCTTTACCAGGAAAATCATAAAGCCTGCTATAGAGCTAAAGACCTTGGGGAAAGTTACCAACTGTATCTTCCTCCATCCCACTTTCAAAGTCCCACACTGGCAGAGACTCCAAGACCTTCCCAAGCAATCTATCCCTGTATTTTTTTCCCTCCACTTAAAAAGATTTTCCTCCTGTTTAACCCCAACCACCAATACTGCAATTTAAGCTTATTACTTCTTGCCTTATCCCCGGTGGATATAAAGTAGGGTTCATTACCTCCCTTTTGTGGCAGTCTTTAACATATTTGAAGACTGTTATCATGACTGTCTCACAGTTGTCTTTTTTCCTAGACTAAACAATCCAAGTTCTGTCAATCTTTTTCACAGAAGTTCTATTTTGAGCCTTTCTCATCATCTTTGTCATTTTCTGCTTGTTTCTTTTTTATGTAGCCACCATCTCACTGTCTTCTTTCTGCCATTTTCCTGGTTTTATCTTTGTAGCTGGAACAATTTTTCTCCAGGTGCACATGTACCAGCTGGCACAATTCAAACTTGTGGTGGTGTGGTATTGCTGTTACACCCCTAGTAAATAACAACAGCTTGCCATGAACCAGATCACCAGAAGTTACTGACACAACATCAACTCAGCCATAGACATCAGGACTCTATGTTCAAAAGCTGAGAGATTGTGACAATAGTCAGCTCAAGCTGATCATCGGCATGAAAAATGTTTTGGGTTTTTTTTTTTCTTTTCTTTTCTTTGCTCTGTTCTGCTGGGGTTTTCCCCCCTTTTTTTTCTTTTATTTTCAAAGAAGAATTCGTTTTAATGAAAAAATGTTAATACGATGTCTATAAGCAAAGGAAATTAGCTGCCTTTGAAAAATATTGGGAGCATAATTTTCTTTTCAGGTTCACATAGTGATTTTTATTTTATTAAAATCAAGTGTTTGATAATCTAAAATTGTTGGTAAAAAAGGATGCTTGGCAAGTGTGCTTAACTATATGAAACCCACCAACTAGTTCTTTAACTTGTGGTATGAATGCTATTTCCGTCTGGGTCATTAGCAAACATTTCAGCAAACAACTCTGATATAGTACGATAAACAACAAACTTTATCAACATCTATTATATTCCTAAATAAACTCCACAGAATCACCATGAAGTGACAGATCTCACATGCCAGGGGTGATTAACTTTATGGTGTTCCTCTGTATACAACAACACAAGGTGTCTATTCTATAAATCTGGCCTGTTTTTTCACGCAACAGGCCTCTCATATAACTTGAATATAACTTTCATATAACTTGAAAGGGAAGATAATTATTTCAGCACAAGTTTTAGTATGGAGATTTGGAGAAAGGAGGTAAATATTTATTCCTACATTTATTTCTTGGAAAGTTGTCTTGGCTATAAACTGTTCCAGGTTTGTAAATTCCTCTCTGAAAGCCAGTCACAGGCATATCTCAGATGGGTTCAGAGAGCACTTTTGTTTCAGATAAGCTATATATGCTTCAGAGACTGATCTGGCTCTCCCCTCAAGGTCTCCAGTTTGCAAAGTTGAGCTAGCTGTATATCCCCAAAAGGCTTCTATACCTGATTTTTTTCTAATTTCTCTTGCTCTGAAATTAGAAAAAACAGCATTTGAGAGGATTCCTCCAGAATTCTCTTTTGCTGGGCCTGATCTGACATAGGAAATGCAACAGAAAGCAAAACTGAGCTACTGGGTATTAAAAAGGGCATGTGTGGAGTTATGGGCAAAGTATCCCTGTGGATGTGGTTTAGTCAAACCCAAGTGACTGGCATCCATCCAGAAGAAACTTAAGTCTCTGTCCTTGTGCAGGGTCACTGTGACAATCTCTACATTGTGTTGCCCCTCTGCAGGGTGTGCTGACAGCAAACAAGATTCTGCCTTTTGTGTGTTTTTGATTAAAGCTAAAATATTGACTGGTTCACCTTTTCCACCAATTACTGTGTACAAAAAAGGCCAGAGCACTGGTGCGCCCAGGGCAGGCTATGGAGAGCTTATGGGCAGCTGTTACCCTTTGTTGCTGAGTTCACTCAGGCGCTGGGCACTCAAGCACAAACCAGGCAGTTGCGGGGTCAGCAGTCCTTTGGCTAAGCGTTTTGCTTTGCTGGGTATGGCTCTTAAACACAAGTCTTCCATGTTTATACTAAAAATAAATTTTGATGAAAAATAGCATCTCAGGCCTTGGGAAAAAGCCCAACAAACAAACCAGCGCAGGCCTTAGAATATGTTTTCTGAAGAATCCCGTCCTGCCTCATGGATGTTGTGTTCCCTTTCATTGCATCATTGGCAATACTGCTTGGGAATATCCCTTTTTCATCTGGCAGTCTTGCACGCTGTACTAGCTGCATCAAAACTTTCTGTCCAGAGGTAATCTGGAGCTGCAGGTTGACTGAAAAATCAGTTCCTTTCATTTCTGGATGTAACTGGAAATCACAATGATAAAAATCAGGTTGGATCTTCAAGCTGGCATATAAACTGTTCCTCCTTCCAAAGATCCACTCTCAGACATCATCTCTGATAAGCCTTCTTGTTACAGCCAGCTGGTTAGAGAAGGAACTGTGGAAATTTCACTGACAATTATATTATTATCATCGCTGTTAACATTCACAAGGGCTTGGGAGCTTTTGCAGATCCCACCCTCTTTGAAAGGACAAAACACATTAAAAAAAGCACAGTCCCGAAGAGCATGTTATCTAGGTGGTAAAAAAAAAAAAAGCCTATTCCCAAAACCACAGAGGAAGGAGGTTATAATTATAAGACAGAGATGTTTGGGGCTTTTTTGCAATAAAAATCTAGTGCTGGGAAATACTGGACCTGCTAATATAGCAATGACTAGGTGAGTGACATGGGTGTAGCCTTCAGTTTGGACATCTTCAGCTCCCAGTTTTGTATGTTGTATTTGTGGCCATGACACAGTCCTTTTTGTCAAAGAGGATCAATTCAGCCAAATGCCAGGCAAAAAGAGAGGTCTTTCCCTGGCATATCCCACCAGTTCTGCTCTTCTCCTTTGGAGCATCCTTCCCTTCCAGCCAGTGGAGCATTTTATATGTGCAATGGATCAATTCAACTTAAGTCAAGGGGAGAGGGCTAGCCATTTTCTGTTCATCCATCCCAGTGTCAGAGGGGACCTCCTCTTCCTCACAGCTCCTGAAGAGTTTTTGGTAATCAGCAGGACCTTATGCTTTTCCTCCTGGCGTCAGCAACTTTTCCCTTTTATCACGTTTGCTGCTGACTCCTTCCAGTCTGCTGCTCCTTGCAGCTGTCTGCCAAAACCAATATTCTCACAGCTGCCAGAGGCAGCTTAGACTGGCACATCATAAAAGGCAGCAAGGGCCACATTTCCAGATTAAAATAAACCCAGCCACTTCAGCGCCTTCTGACAATGTGTTTGACATGCTTGTGCTGTGGCCTCGCTCCTTGGCTCTGACAAGACACAGACATGACCATGGCAGCTCACATGGGCATCTTGCTCCCTCTCCATAAGCCCACCAGGAGTGGCCCGTAGAATGACACAGTGCCATAAACCTAATCCTGCACCTCATACCCACCTTCTTTCCTTGGAATTACAGAGGACTGTGGTTGAATACCAGACTGACCCTGTTGCCTTTGGTAGGACTTACCTCCTAGCCTTGCCATGATTAGGTGCATCTACTATTAACTTATTTATTACCACTTCCTGATACTGGTAGGAATAGGAAGAAACCTTGGCCATTACAGAACAATAAATCTTGTTTTGGAAGGAGGTTACCCTCTTTTTCCAGCCACAACTAGTAGCAAAAGGGAAGAGCACCTCTACATATTCCCAGCCAGCACTACATTCTTCTTTCCTGAGAAAAAAATTATGAAACTGGCACAGCACCATGCAATTCCAGAAGACAGGAATTCCTAACCCAGGTGGTCCTTTCCCATTTGCTGTTCCAAAGAAAACTTTGGCTCACGAACAATGTCTAACAGGAAAGAAATTTAGTGCAAAACAAAAAGAGCCCTGGGCAGAACAGGATAAACAGTGCCTGAAATTTCTGCTTTGGGTAGAATATATATTCACAGGCTTTGAAGGCATAAGGCCTCTTTGCATTTTTACTGAAGTCAGTCAATAAAGTAATTTGAAATTCTCTGGGGAAAGATCCCAGGGCATGTAGTTTTGGTCACAGAGGGTGAAAACCCTTAATGTCAGTCATAGGGTAGCAATCAGTGTTTACTGAAAACTTTTTCAAGGACACAACGTCCTGCATGTCCCTGCTTAGCACATTAATAAAATGGGGACACATGGTGGGGCACACTAACTTCTTTTAAGGATCAACAGTGATCTAGGGGTCTGTCTTTATCTGTTTGTTCTTCTGACAGCACAAAGCAGGCATAGTGTTTTGGGGCAAATGCCAGGATACCTTAGTGCTTATTTTCACAGATTCTTACCTTACTGCTGTTCTCCCCTTTGGCATACTACAAATGAGTCAACAAGTTCACAGCATTCCCTCCTGCCACCTCCCTTCACCCTGTGCCAGGATGCTGTAGACACAGAGCTTGGTTCGTAGGCTCAGTGAAACTTTACAGCCACCAAGACACATTGTCCAACCTCTAGAATGCTACCATCAGGAGGTTGGCATCAGTGCTGATATGAAAATCACTGGGCATTTCCCATCACAGTACTCACTAGCCAGTTGCTGTTCACCTTGCCAGACATTCATTATTTGAACTGAAGTTGTTCTCTCTCCATAATCCTAGTGAATCTGTTCTTTTGAAACAAAGGCTTGAAATTTGGCTGGAAAATGTCTTTAGGTGTAGACTTTTGTTGTCATATGAAAATCCACCTCAATTTGATCCAATAAAATTAAAGACTACACCATGTCTGGAGCTAGAAACTGTTTTTTAACATAGTAATGTTGATGTATTATATCTAAGGACATTTCTATCAGCTGCAGTTAGTGGACCAAATCAAGAACCTTTCTAGGTCTCTCTCATTCTGCCTCTCCCTGAACCTCTTTATTTGTGGGAAAATCTGTGGGGATAAAGAGCTGTTCCCTGCCTCTTCTGGGGGTCTTGTTCTTGGTAGCTTATCCATTCATACCATCTTTACAAAACAATGGTGGGAATGACTCAAGTATTTTAGTGAAGTTAAAATGGTGCAAATACATTGTCAGATGCATCTTTCTTACTTACAGCCATCCAAATTCCTCAGATTTTAACACAGTTATAGAAACAATGAGATAAGTCTCTCTCTAGAGGTGCCTGTGTCTCTACATTGAGCATGGAAGGAGCTCAAACATTGCTTAGATTGAGTGTCTAAATTTGGCATGGGTAAAGTCAGTGCCAATGTGAAAGAAAAGGCCCTCATAAATTTTGGCTATGGAAGATGAGAATATTATGGCTTTCAGTCTATCAGCGGTCACTTGTATGGTTCATTAGCAAACAACTTTCTATTATTGTTTTAAGTTCTTGAAGCTGTTTCTTAATTTCTGAGTGAAAAAATTTCCCATGAGAAGGCAGGGCATCATCTCATTGAAAAGTCTTCCCTAGGAAAAGTTTGATTTTTAAAGGATGCTTTTGCCAGGAAAATGAAGATAAACACATTTCCCATCAGTGTTGCACTCTTTATCAGCCAGGGTGTTACTCATGGAAGTTGCAGTTCTGAGTTTGTCATGACCTTGTCTTCTCCTCAGCTAAACATTATTTCAAAAAACAACAACAATTGGAGAGCAAGCAGTTAGTCAAATGGCATGTCTAGGTTCCTTATCTAGTCAGTACAGAGAGCAACATATCTCCAAACATGCAGTAATCTGTTGTATCTGAGCTGTGGTGTTCAGAACGAAATTACTTGCACTCTAGACAGGCTCATCCCTCTCTTTTACTCATTTTAGAAGTCAACTTTTAGACAACTACAGTTATGAGAAATGAATCTGAGCCTCCTATGATTGAAGTGTCCTAGTGTCTCAGGATAGTCCTTACATTTGGATGAGAACTAATTGAAATCTGACAGCACCTTTCATTCCACTGGGGGAAAAGTTGGTAATCTGCTCTTCCGCTCTGACATGGGATAAAACAAGCATGTGAATTTCCCATCAGTCGAATATTTTTTTCCCATCTATTGCTATTTTTTATGCTGTGTTGCTATATCTAGAGTTGTACAAGAAGGAAAGCTTGCCAAAAATATCAGCTTTTCCTAACCAGCATGACAGATACAATATATGCAATACAGATGGAAGACAGCACAGCGTGGACACTTTTATAGCATGAAGATTCTCACCACTATCAAAAGCAGAGTGTAAAAACAATAGGCCTGACTTGCCTCCCGTCTGTCCTGGTGTAAATCAGATACAAATCCAGGAGAGCTGCACCTCCATAAAACCAAGAACTGAGATGAACTAAGAACTGGACCCATCTCACCTTCTAATCTCTGCAATAATTCAAGTTAACACCATGTTACAGACCAACTTTTATGAAAGGCAAGAGGAGAAATGTGCCTAAGTTTTATATAGAAATTGAAGGTTTGCCTAAATTCCTGTACTCCCCTTTCTATATGATTACAGCTTCTGAAATTTAGCAAATCTAAGTTACAAAACCAGATATTTTTTCAGGAGAAAGCTGTACCACCTCCACAACAAAATATGTAATCTAATCACTGGTGTCCAGGTTCCTCCCCAGCTCCTGTTCCTCCTTCCTGCCTGAAATTACTGAAAAATCTTCTTGATCCTTAGCCTGTTGCAGTTCGTAACATATCAGAAGTAAAATGTCAAACTGATACAGGAGCAACATGAGAAGAGATGATTGAGAAGGGGAGGAGCAGATGCCTGTAAAATCACGACTGGCCTGCAGAAGATTAAAACAGAATAATTACTCATTCTTTTACAGCACAAGAACAGAAATGAATAAAACAAACTGGAAAGTTGAAGACAGTTAAAGAAAGCTGAAGAACGTTTTTTTAAAAAAGGCGTCTCTTCATAGAACATGTAGTTAAGTTATAGAAATGCTGGTCACAGGAGAATGTGGAAAGTAAAAATTTACAAAAGCTTAAAAATTGTTTTTGGAGAAAAGCACAAATCTATGAAGAAATGTTAAATACTCCAACACAGGAAGTCACCTGAACCGTATCGTGCCAAAGCCTGAGGGATATTCTGTGGAAATATCCCTACATGTGCTGCCTGGACCATTATCCTGGACATTCAGTGCAGGCTGACTTTGAACAGAGGGATGGACCTTTGGCTGCCTGCACATATTTGTTCTTGTGTCACTGCATGGGACGCAGCCTGCTGGTGCAATGTCTGCATCTCATGATCTGGGAACGGGTATGACTGCAGAATCCACATGTTCTTCCAAAAACAACTCTTGACTTGTGTTCATCCCCAGATGTCTGGCATGGCATGTTGCCTGCCCGGCAAGCCAGTTGTAGGAGACCTGGCCGAGTCTCAGGTTCACATGGTAGCTTCCTTCCTTCCTTCTTGATTCTCTCAGTCCCACATCCTGCTCTCAGCTGCAGAATGACTCAAAATCCTTTTGACAATCCTTCAAGGCTGTGGTCCAGAACCCCAGCATTTAATAATCATGCTATCCAAGCCATTTAAATCATGAATAAAGAAAGAACAAAGTGAAATCTCCTCTCTGAGCCCAGCTGCACACGTAATAGAGGGGTTTTACAGCCTAATCCCAAAGGGGCATTGCAAACCCTGGTTGTCTCAAGAAGCCAGAAGATATTCTCCACAGGAGAGAGAGCAATTCTGGTATACAATCCATCTGGATCAATGCAGAAGGAAACAAGGCAGATGAGAAGAAATATGTGGGACATAGCTGGAGGATGAAGGCATAAAAAACAGCCCAAGCAGGACCACAACAAATTTCCCAGTAATACAGCATCATCAAAATGAAATTCTTCTTGAAAGGGAGTAGACCATAGGATTGGAGAACTAAGGTCCTATGCATGCTGGGGAAAGGGCCAGATGACTGACTTTGCAATGCCTGAAATCAGACATCTGTTAAGGATTGTACGTGACAAACTCTTTGCAGAGAGTTAATGAGGTCACTAGAAATGGTACAACATAATAAATTTAATGAGGCAATAAAAATAATTTGAAATGGCCTGGCTTGTAAGAGTTTGGATCTAAACTTCCTCACAGTTTGGTGCTGTTTGGATTGAAGGCTTTTGGCTTGGCCTATTACAGAGGGAGAAGCGAGGAAGTAAACTGGAATTCATATCTATTCTCTGCATTTTACATGGTTGGGTGTGTTTTAAGGGCAGTATTTAGCCTGTTCTCATTTCTTGATTTTTATGAAGCACTGAAGTCATATTACATGTACAAGAGCTATGTTGTTTGACTCTGTTTAACGTAACAGGCATTTACATTATGTGACACTGAAGACCACAAAATGCTGAACAGTTAGCTAGGAAAAAGATGCAAGGCTAAGAACCATTCAGCCTCAAATCCTTTAAAACTGGGATTTGGCTACATAAAATGTACACAGTAAAATCCACTGTGTAATTCACCTACTCTTCAGAACTTGCAAATCCATTAGTGTCTAGCCCTTAATTACCATCTTCACCAGTCTGAAAGTTTTTCAGACTCTGGAATTAGATGTCAATCAACCCAACTCAGAAGTATTTTGTCTATGGAAGTATACCTGTCTCCCATCTAGAACTCCGCTGTGATCTGACAGCCACAGGTACCTAAAGCCTTGGAGACTCCTGAACCATTAATACTAGTCTTAAGCAGCAAACTAATTTTAATATGATGATGTGCATTGGCTAAAGACCTTTCCTGCAGCAGTAGTTCAGATTTCCTGAAGATGACCTTAGAACCTGTATCCACCCTCTGGGACAAACATTCTGGCCACAAGATTGTTAACCACTGCTTTGTTTTTTAACAAGGACCATCCTTGTTTGGGAATCTTTGTGGAAAGAAGACTGAACAAACTGTATCCTGAATTACAGCATATTGGCCTCCTACTGTAAAAGTAGGGAGGTGGACATTTAGTGTTGGTGGATCTCTGCAGGCACCCAGAGGGGTCTGCCACCCTACACTGACAGAAGATGCTTGAGTGTTTATTCTCAAGGTTTGAATTACACTATAAACAGAATATAAAAGTTGCAATATAGCTGAAATGCTAAGTTCTAGGTGTCTAAATTAGATACACCAGATATTGTCCTGCATTAATACATATACAACATTCTATAGTGAATTACATATGCATTAAGTAAGTCAGTACAGTAGTAACTTCGTGGAGAACAAAGTGATCTCTCATACATGGTACAGCTCAAACTGAAGTTAAAGGTAGAAACCATGTGCCATTCCCTCGCCTGTGCCATGGCAGCCCTTTCTGGTGTTACTGTCTAGGTATCGTTATCATACACAGGTAGACTGAGAAACAGATATGTTAAGAAAGAACAAAAATAATCATGAGTTTGAGGATGGGAAGGCTGAGTTATACACTCCCCACTTCAGCATACTGAAAGTGCCTATGTTACGCATGTGGCACAGCCTTCACTTAATTGATTTCACACTAACTGTTGATGCACTCAAAACATG
Organism: Falco peregrinus; assembly: GCF_023634155.1. NCBI lineage: Eukaryota > Metazoa > Chordata > Aves > Falconiformes > Falconidae > Falco > Falco peregrinus. The sequence goes on along the minus strand of NC_073730.1, from coordinate 26,352,665 downwards.
TGCTTCTTGTTTCAGGTATTAGCACAACCTGCCTCATATTGCATCTGAAATGCGGGCTTCCTTGCGTGTCTGATCAAGACTTGAAGGCCTGGGTTCCAGGGAAAAAAAGCTGCTTCCAGGTTTTACTGGTTTTGCTGAACCAGTTGGATAACAAGAAATTATTCACACCCCAGCACAATGACTTCTGGACCCTGCTGTTGTTACAACAAACCACCACCAAGTACAAAATCAACTAAGGCCGATGCTGCAAGTCCAAAATCAACTGATGCCAACGGGAGCCCTTTCCTACCATTGACTTAAAGGTGTCATGTGTCAAAATTTGAAATATGCAGTGGGGACATCTTCACACTTGTACACAAATGAGACTTGTCTCAGGCAGTAACACACTCTTCACACAGCTGCCTTGTTCCCTTTTACTTACTTAACTTCTACTGCTGTTTCTTATAGGCGGTTTAATCCCACAGCATCAGCCCTATCAATGTCTACTCTCACATTCAGAAATACCTACCCTGGCAGAGACAGTGGAATGTATGGGACAATGTTGAATTCAAACACAAAGTAAATTATGCTGTAAAACCCATGAGCACCAGGGGCAGCAAAGGAAGAGCTCCATTGCCTCTGTAGGCTGGCAGGACGATGCCAGTTCCCGAGCTTTCCTGGGAGCCCATGTATGAGGATTGCTTCAGACCAAAAGGTACAACTTCAGCAAGTCAAGCCAATGCTCTGCAGATTTGAAACCAAGTACCACCTATCTTGAGCAGGGGAGCTGTTACATCATTGAACGGAGCACTTTTTCTTATGAGTGGAACACGTTTACTTTGTCACACCATTTGTAAATCTCCAGTAATGGTGTAAGATTTTTATCTCCAACCTTTTTTTTTATGTTGGGCTTGTGACAAGGTAAATGAAAAAGCCATCTCGCTTGGCTGAGTTACAGAGCATAACTTCAAGGGCATTCTTTCATTTCCAACCTTATGTTGCTTTTGACATAAATCATGGGAGCTGGACTACTTAGAAAGCAGCAGGACACCCCAGTCAACATTTCCTATTCTTTCCTTTCAAAATATTCTTGTTTTCATTATAAGGTACTCTCAGAAAAGGGAAGGTTTTATTAATTTTTTTTTTCTGCAATGCTACAAATATGAGATCAAGAGCAAAACCCATGTCAGACAAAATCTGTAGCTGCTAAAAGTGATCCATTGAGTTGTGCTACATTTTGCATATGTGTGTATTTAACCCCCCTGTTGCTACAGGATTTTTTGTTACTCTTTCTTCCCCCTCTTCCAAGTGCTGATGGAGTTTTAAGATTCCAAGGCTAAGATATTTTAAACTTCAGTATTAACTGTATGTTTCCTCTGGGATATCCTAGGTAAACTAAATGCTGATTTTCTTGGCGTGCTCTGCTAAGATTTTATTGGTATCAACATTTTCTGTGTCTCAGGTCACATGGCAGCAAAGTTCCCCCTGAAAGTTCAACAAAACCCACACTAAGAAAAAGACATTCTCCACTCATTTTAAGCCATTATAAATTTGGCTCTAGGCATGTGGGAAATTAGGGGAATTATTACAATGTGTTTATCTGTATACAAGAATCAAACATGGGAAGGTATGGCCCAGGACTCTGGAGATCACAGTGAAACAAAATATAGAAGAAACATATCCCTTTTAAAGAAATACTTGCATACACACACAGATATGCCTGTGTGTGTGAATATATATGCATATCAGCCAAAGCATGAATGGAAAGTATCTAAGTGAAAACTCTCCAGAAAGGGTATGACAGAGAGACCTGACATGCCAGTCTCTTATCATGTTCCCAGGTTGGTTTAATAGCTGTAATACTAGTCTACAAAAGGCAGTTTTTAATGCCGTGTCTATTTTGAGCACATACATGTACACATAAATATTAGGAAGTATGTATGTGAATTTTTGTCCTGTTCTGAGAAGATCTACCTACACTTCAGTAAGATTATGTACAGCTTCACACAATTTTCATCACTGAGCTTCCCAGGCCCTTTGTGCTGCTTGCAGCCAATACTTCGCTTGCTATGTTTGGTGGGGTTTATGGTACCATGTGCTCCCATGCCATGCATCAAAGACATAACTACTAACAAGCACCCAGGTGCATGTGGCACCTAGGGTTCAGAAAGGGAAAGAGGGAAACCCAACCACTTCTTCTGTTGGGACCTGCCTGTGGGACGTAAGACTGGGGGCTGAATTCAGGCATAAATTGGTTCCCAATTAGGTGGGAATTCTTATTCCTTTTAGACTGTTTGAATCTTTCAGTAAAAATGTTTCACAGTATGGTATTGTTTAAGAGTAATTAACAGATATTTTAAAGAAACCCCACACCATCCCCCTAAACCTAATCAAAGTATCTTAGTATGAAAATACAGGTAATTAATGGGAATTTATTTGACTACGTAAACAATCCACTTGGAATAGATTTTGAGTTTTGAGGCTGGACTATAAATACTATACACACAACTTTCCGTATAATCAGCTTTCAGCTAGGGCCTGAGTGAATAAATGATCTGTTTCAGCTCACCTTCCCATCTGCTCAGCTCTGCCAGTGCTGTCTGCCTTGACATCCTGCTCTGCTGTTTCTCTAAAAACATGACCATTCACTATACCCTGTTAGGTCCTTTCAGAAGGCTCAGTCTTTCAAGAATGCCTTCAGTTAACCTGGTAAAGACTCTGCTTAGAGATGGTGTAGTCTTTCATTGGAAAGAGGAACTTTTGGAGACCAGACAAGTCTGCCTTTGGAAATTAATTTACAGCTCTGGTAGAGGAGGCACAAAGGTGTTAATTTGTGATGGGGAAAGGGAGATTTATTATATCTAATTTCATTTACCTAAAAGATGTTAGTAAGTCATACATGCTTCTCACTCCTGTGGTCAATGTCTTGTGGGGGAAGAGATTGAGTGCTCTTTGGGAAAAGGACTTCTTAGGGGCTTTCTTACGTAGTGAAAAAATATCTAACAGGTTTATGTTACAACTGTTAAGACACCACAATAGAAAAAAGCTCCACCTGGGAATTTTCTGTAAAGAGGCTTCAAGGACTTTCTAAAGGAAGTGATAAAGAAATCTTCAGAGTCGATGTCCACAATTTATAATGCTGAGAATTAAATCTCTTATATAAAACAGCCTCAGATGAGAAAAAGGAACCATCTTAACAACACTAATCAGCAAGAACTCTCAAATGCCCAGTATCATACTCTTCCACAGTGCAAATTGTTACAGGTTTATTTCCAAGTGTCAAAGCCCTGTACAGGATTGGATGCTTATGTCTAGATTGCCTCTCAGGTGGGGATGTCTCTCATCCACGCTCACAAGTACTCCAAAAGTTTAGGTGTCCCCACGTGCTCATGAATGCTCCCTGTTGCATCGACCCTTTGGACGTTTCTGTTGGCATGGTAATTGAGGAAATCACAAGACTGCATTATTTATGGAGATCATCTGGTCTCACAGTTCACTATGCAATATGGAAACAACATGTAGCTGGATATCAAAGGCCATGACAGCTGCAGAGGGCCACATCTTTTTCCAATATCACTGCTTTGAGGGGGAAAAAACATCTCCTTTCTGAGGTCTTCTGGATCATTGATTTGACTCAGAGCCTGCAAGGAAGGTCTGCAAATCAAAAGGTATCAGTGAATGGTTTGTGAGTTATTTTGTGAACAAAGTACAGATCATTAAAGCCAAGTTCCCTTCTGTTTTTAATCACTTCTCCCTTAATTTAATCCCTTTACAGCAAGAGAAAATACAGAACGAGTGAAAGGCAGAGTCTACAGAGTGATGGTCATGAAGGTGAAATAAAGAGCAGTTGATTCTGGTCAGGCCTGGACTAGACTCAGGGCTAACTGTGTGGTTGACAAAATACAGGTAGGTCTGAACTCAGCACATTCCTTAGTGTGTAGGGAACACGGTTTAAAATGGTATGAGCAACACAGATCTGAAGAAATCCAATGATCTGACGACTCACATCAGTCCCTAATTTGCTGTTTCTAAATAAGATCAGTGGAAAAAGCAGTAAATTGGCAATGTGCTTCTGTTGCCCATAGCGAAAAAGCTGCACCCTAGAGATGCATCATTTGAGACCATGTGGTACAAAGGCAAGGCCTGGCAAGTTGAGGAGAAAATAAAGGAAGATCTGTGGCCACAATCCTGCCTAAGTTCCTGAGCATTGCCGTTTCATTGAAAGAACAGCAGAAAGAAAATTACTTATATGTCAGGCAGCCCTGAGATGATAGTTGCAAAGAGATCCTAAATTCCATGGCACTGATAAAGCAGGCCAAAATTTGTTTCAGGTTTTTAATTTTTTTTTCCACCTTGGCAGCCTTGTTTTCCTTAAAAAGATACTGAGAAAATATGTGTAAGTTGCTGCAGAGCAGACAGAAGACACGCTGCTCCTTTTGTTTGCTTATTCCTTCCAGACTATGCCAAAAGAAGATGTGGAACTTGTTACTTTGCGAATTCTTCCCTGAGAAAGCACTTGACTGATGCTGAAATATGACCACTTGGCTTCCTAGGCTGTCAATTCTAATTTACCAGTTCTGTGCTCTTGGTTCAATTCTACAAGCAAAGGGAGCAGCAATAAAGGTAGTAGCACAAATACAGTGAAGCTGAGGGTAGCTTTAAATGGGGTCATGTTCCACATGTACCAAGTCTGACTCCTTGGTAGAGGAATTCCTAGAAAGAGAAGGAATTGCTGTTTATCCACCTTTCTTTCCATACAAATACTGTTGGGGGAAAAGAGCTCTTTCTTCCCATGCACCTCTGTTCTCATCACAGATGTTTATGTCCTAGTGAATATTCTTCAGTGGTTTGATGATCTCAGTTTCAAAGGCTGCAGAAAGCTGTCTTCCACTTCTCTGAGACTTTCCTATTAACAGATCTCTCTGTTAAGCTATTCTATGTTCCCATAGCTTTCTTTCCTTAACTACACTGATCCTACCTTCTCAGACTGTGTGAAATAATTCCTTTTATGTACGATTTTTGTTTCACATCTCATATAAGGAGCAGAAGGAGTTGCATTCATGCACTCTCACCTTCATTCTGTGGGGTTTTTTTGGACATACCCAGAGACCATTAATGTTGATAACGTATTTCTTTGTGGCATTTCTTAGCCACATTTATGTGCTCTTGGACACACACCGTGCGACTGTGGTGGTGAATGCATTACAAGACATAGACGGAGATGGAAACAGGAGGATTAAAAAAATAAATGTGAAATGGAACTGTAGATAGATTTGACATCCCAACATTTCCTTTTCCCTCAGCAGACGCATTTATTATTTGTACATTTCCAGCAGTGTAGAAATTGCCTTTTCCAAATTCTCTGCATTGAAAGGGAGATATTTTGACCAATGAGGGGGATCCCACCATAATCTGTACAGCTCAGACCTTCAGCTCTGAAACCTCTAAGCCACGAATATGTCATTTGTCTACAGTTATCATGCTTAAGAAACAAAATGTGGCATTCTCTACCAGCTTCAGACTGGATATAAAGGCCACATTACTCTCATGCAATCTAGAAATTATGAAGGCTCCAATCATTGAAGGGCACAATGCTAAAGGAGTTGGCAGTCAGCCTCAACAGCCTGGATGAGAAACACAGATATTTCCATTGTAAAAGGAACTGGTTTGTGTTCAGATTTCTTGAGTTCCTCCAAGTTCTAGAGGTCTTGAGCTTGAGCCTGGTGCAGTATGTGTTTTCACGTCTTTCTGCTAACCTCAGAGTGCTTTGGATGGACAATGCTAGCTTTGAAGCTGGCAAAAGTCTGAAAACTTTGCATAAAACTAAGCAGCCTCAAGCAGAAATTAAATGTAGTCAACTATAGCCCTTTTCCGGACAGCAGAATAGGACTAACCACCATTAGCTACACTTGCAGAACAATTAATATTTTTTTCCTTTGCTAAACAAATGCAGTTTGCAAGATTAAACCATGCAAAAGGGTGATGTTTTACCACATGCCAGTTGTATTTGATTTCTCTGTCTCCAGATGGCAGCAAGTGCAGAACGAGGCTGCATTTCTTGGCGTGAGCATGAATCTTTATCTGCAGCCTCTGTTTCAACAACTGCTTTGTACTGGCTGGGCTTCTGCTGGGTTTGCATAACCGTTTTCTCTCAGGACTGGGTCCCCAGGTGCTCCAACAGACAGGCCCAGTGCTCCAACAGACAGGCCCAGAACTGCACGTGGTTAAGTCAGAAGGTGGCAGATCTAAGGACCTTTAACTAAATCTGACAACCACTGAATTCAGGATTCACTTTCTGTCCCTGAAAGCCTATCTGCCCCAAAAGCTCTTAGAATAATGCCCAACACAACTGACTGACCTGCCTGCCCTTGCGTTTTATACTCAGATTGAAGAGCACTTCTTAAAAGTTTTGAAACTATTCCCATTCCCCGAAGTGTGAATGAAGACAGCTCATACCCATCTCTACAGACTGACTACAAATGCATTTCTCATCTCTTATCTTCAGCAAACTGTACCAGTCCCTCCAGGTTTTGTGCATGTCACTACAGAAAGCAGATGTCCTCACACTTTGTATGACCTACTCCGTTTGAATGAGAGGCTTGTCTGCAAAAGGGGGGATAGTTTCATACCAGTAGAACCACCAGATATAGGCAGTGATATAACAGTTCTTCTAATGCATTTCCTAATACTCCTTTAACAAAAAATACTGAAATAGTTCATAACCACAAACTTATGTGACTGCAAGTCTCTATTCATGCAGGTGCATCACATCCACAGCTGTTTGGACACCTGTCCCCATTTATATGTTGATGAACTCTGCTGAAGTCATACAGTGGAATGAATCAAACATCATCTAGTCTTCCAGCCCTGTCTCGTCCAAGTTTTTTCTTTGGTCACCCATTCTCATAATACTCCTATTTTCCTTCCTCGGTGAGAAGTAATATTGTTTACTGCAGCTTGAAGGAGCCTACTTATGTGTCCATAATCCACAGAGGTAACTCAGGATGAAGTAACATTTTTATTTCTAACCAGCTGTGATGGGCAAAGGTAGAACAAGCACATTAGACAGAAGAGTCTGAACCTCTGTCTTTTATCACTAGCTTAGTCTTTAACCTCGTTATCTCCACGGTAAGCGGCAATCTCCCCATATTGGAGATATATCAATTAAGAATTCTTAGGTTTCTCTTTTCATGGGAGATACAAGTGGGAGAAACTTGACATATACACATTTAGATGTTTGTGATACAGAAAGATTACCAGCTACCATGGTAGCTGGCCTAAAGATTGTGTGAATGGTGCCTAAAGCCCAGACTTTGCAAATGCCAACTAACTACCATCATGAAAGTGGTGGACAGCTAGGTGTGCCTGTTGTGTCCCCCCGCTCTGCTCACTAGCTAGTGCAGAATAGAAATTCACACTAATTTCCAAACCAAGAAAGGCGAAAGCTACTTCTGGGTGCTACTAGGAGCCTGCCAGCACACATCACATGGCATGAGGGTTCAGGTGGGGGGGGTTTTATTCTGCACACTGTTACAGAAGAACACAGTGCCTGTGGGAATGCATGCTTTGGTTGGTTTTACAAGGCTCTGGATGTATAAGACTGAATTTATAGAGTTTTCTTATTGCTGTTTTCTCAGCATAGTGGCTTCCTCTGTGAGAAGGCAGGCAAGCAAGCAACTAGAACATTAGAAAGTATTGTATTTATTGGGTCCTGTAGTCATCAAGAAAGTGGGAGGCAGAAAAAAAGTATCCTCTCAGGAGAGATGCAGATTAGACTTTGAGTCAGTCCTACAGCCAGCTGTTTTAAAAGCCCCAAAGGGGACTTTACTATTTTTAGATGATTTAGCTGGTGAAACTGCGCCATATGAATTACTTGGTAGAATTAAGGAGATGAGAATGATGAGGAAGGAGTGAGGGGCTTTATCGACTCAGCACTAAATGTTCAGCTGAAAAAGGGAGGGCAGGCAAGACAGCTCATAGATGCCTGTGATTTCCAAGCGATCCGTGAATGTTTATTGGGACGTCATGTCTCTGACCCTGGAATGGGATGCAAGCCAATCTGTATAAAAAGATACTTATATTCCTGGCATAGTTTTGTGGTGAGTAGAATCTGCTGTATGTATATTTTATGTTTCAGGTTGCAGGGCCCTGTGTGGGAGTTTTATATAATGTCTTTCAATATTTATTTGGTTAAACTTTACAATTATAATCCTTAGAGAAAATGATTCTCAGATGCTGGATCCTGCCTGTATAATTTGAATGAGATTATGCACACACATAGAGACAATCTCTTGCTCTCCATCATGTACGCTTCTCCAGCCCTCCACTTCTAAATATCTCTGATAATGTATTTAGCCTTACAGCCACCATATGGGTAAACCAGTGACAGTCTCCCCGTGACAGACCGACACACAGACACATTGGCCTAGATGCAGACAGTGCCTACAGTTAAGTGTCTCCCTGCAGTCTTTGTGGTTAATGAAGACAAACTGGTATGTCCAGAAGGTGCCTAAGCCTACCAAAACCCAAACTATCTGTAGAAGGCAGAAACTTCCAGGAATCTTTACTGGTTCCCTTCAGAACCAGTAAAGCACAACAGTTTCATCAGTTGATGTCAACATTATGCCCAGACAAAGTTAAAGTCTCTGGTATAAGTGATTTTTTTTTCCAGACTTCCTTGCATCTTTGTCTTCTCTAAAAGGATCCCTGTCTAGAGGTCTGATTTGTATCAGGGCACACATGCCTGCTATTGCCTCTTTTCAGACAACTTTTCTAGAGCACTTGAGAAGACAAGTGAAAAGTATCTACAGTTAAAAAAAAAAAAAAAAAGTTCAAACCAGAAAGATTAATGTAGGAGAGGGACTGTGCTGGCTGACAGGATGAGGGCTGAGAAAACACAGTCATTGGTGGAAAAGTAATTTAGCTAAATACCTACTCTGCTGTACATTTCAGTGCAGTGGGAAGAGGGATGTTCTCCAACACAAAGAAGATCCTTCACTTCTTAACTATTCCAGATCACAGAATCTGGAACAATTTCCTGATAGAATGGTGGTCAAACAGATCCAAGGGTCCTCCATCAGTAATGTAGAGACACCAAACGTATTTGTCCTGGTTTCAGCTGGGATGGAGTTAATTATCTTCTTAGGACCTAGTTCAGTGCTGTGTTTTGGCTTTGGTGTGAGACTTTTCAGTTCCTCAGGCCTTGTTAGTGAAAAGGCTGGAGGGGCACAAGGGATGGGGAGGGGGACACAGCCAGGTCAGCTGACCCCAACTAGCCAAAGCGGTATTCCATACCATGGGACACTGTGCCTGGTATATATACCTGGGGGGTTGGCCGGGGTGGGTAGATGTTGCTCAGGGACTGGCTGGGCATCGGTCAGCAGGCAGTGAGCAGTTGTGTTGTGCACCACGTGTTCCTTTCCGCCTTTCCATCTGGATTTTATGCTTTCCCTTCCCCTCGTCATTATAACTATTATTGTCATCACTGTTACTATTGCTCTTTCATTTTTGCTCTGTTTCAATTATTAAATTGTTCTTATCTCAACCCTTGAGCTTCACATTCCTTTGCAGCTCTCCTCCCCACCCCTCTGGGTGAGGGGGGACTGAGCAAGTGGCTACCTGGCACTTAATTACCAGCTAGGGTTAAAGCACAACAATATTCCAAACATTATCCCAGCATATTAGCCTGCTCCCTGTTTTCTGCAGTTCTAAGCTCATAACATCACAATTGTGTTCATTGGGAAAAGCTTCACACCACTGTCTCTTCCATGCGGAGCTCCCTGATTTCTGAGCTCCTCACAAATTATTTAAATGAGGTTAAACCAATGAAAGTCTACTCTTCTGCTTCTTTCTCCTGTATATAAATATACCAAAAACGTTAAAGGAAATTACTGTATCATCTTGGGTGTATGAACAATAAAACAGGCCAGTGCTTGAAAGATTAAACTGGGTATGGGCTGGGTTTGTTTGGTGGTAGTTGAATTAGCTCAAATGAATCATAAGACGAATGTGTCCCACACAGGCCACCAATACTCAAGTGGCTTGGGACAAGCCAGGGCAGGCAAGGATGTGGCTCTAGTCACACTAGCGAGAACAATAATGTCTTTACCATTCACATGTAATCAAAGCAGCCAAAGATCTGTCAGCACAGTAGTTCTCATTAAACATAAGCATTTGCCAACGGTGGGTAGATCCTGGCATTTCCCTGACAGAAGTATGCACGCAGACGGTGTGTGCTGCACACACACACTCAGCCTGAGGTTTCTGGGAAGCATCAAGCCATACAGCTACTCAGTGCAGACCCTTAAGACCAACATCTTTGGCTTGCACATGGCTTACTGCACACTGAAGAATCTTCTGTACGGTGTGGGCACAGTCAGTTTAGAGCTTCCAGGAAGCACTGAGCTGTGGGTACCAGAGACGGTTGGGATTTTCAGGTGTAATGGAGGTACAATCAGTTCAGTTCTTTGAGCACTGCACAGTAGCCCTCTGCTCTTCCTGTTCGGTAAGGAAATCCTAGGCAAATATCAAAAATCCTCAAATTCCACCAAAAATTACTGCCAAGAAGAAAGGAAACATATGTCTATGAAAGACAGATGTGAAGTTACCTTAAGCTGCTGCACAGACGCTAGGGACAGCAAAAAGAAAGGTTAGGCTCGAATCACTGCTATGCTGTGTTATGTTTCCTCTCGCATTCCCACGTGGGTAAGAAGGAGAAGGAGAAATCAAATATCCTGAAGTTGAGTTTAGGTCATCAGGAGTCTTCAGGGTTAATGGGAACCGTTATTGCTGAGATGCCAGGGAAAACTATTTCAGACCTATCAGCTCTGCCAAAAAGAGCAACATCAATCAAACATTTGAGTTCCTGTGTAGGAAGTAAAAATAATTATTCTGTTATTTATTACTGTAAAAAAGTTTCATTTCAGCCAAAACATCTGAAAAAAAAGCATTCAAATTTTATGTGTTTGTGGCTGTAGAAGGATTTGAGTTGGATGGTTTAAATGAGTCCCTCTGTGTGTGTGTGTAAATGTCATAACATGCCAAATAAACAAGGGTCTGAGGAGTCTGAATACAGTTGCATTTGAACTTTGGGAAAATTCAGATTCATGGCCTGCTTGTATTTTGGCACAACTGAGCCAAAGCCTTTACCCAAACACACCCAGGACTGTGAAAAGTTCAACCCTGCATCCAGTCTTTGCTTCCATGTCTGTTGCTGCCCTAAGCAAGCATGAATTGGGCTGCACAGGCTTTTTCTGTGTCACAGATGGATCAATATTTTCTGCTTCAATTTGAAAGTACCTCTTGTTGCAGCTTCATAATGAGCTGTCTCTATAGCAGATGTTAAAAGCCAAATTAAAGATGTTTGCTTTCCATCTCAGACTGAGTACCTTCTGAGAAAAACAAACTCTTTGTGAACATTTAAATCTGCATGGTGACCTGTGTTGCTACAGTGGTAATACTTTGTATTGCTAAGAGAGAAACAAGGAGCTGACTCCCAATCCCATCTTTTCCTTCCCACGCCACTGGAAGTCGAGCTTTCTGCTGAGGCAGCATGCTTGATCCTCCGAGGCACTGAAGGAGACCCTCCGCTTGTGAAGTTGATCAGAAAGCTGTAACTCCAGTTGTCTGCTGAGCTGCTGTGCACATCCCAATGCTTAGCAGCATCCCCTCTGGCTGATGATGCATCTCCTCTGTTTTTCCTGGAGGGCTCTTCCTGTAGGAGCATTGTTTTTGCAGGCAGAATACCTCCTGCTGTTGCCAATGGTGGGCTATCACCTTCTACTAGAATGGTCTAGAAAATAACGATTTCCCCACTAGTTTGCTGAACAGTCATACAGTTTAACAGAAAAATCACATTACAGCTACCAGATTCTGCAGAATGGTTCAATAAACACAGGTGACAACCCAATTCCCTTTTACTTCTATGGAGGGGTCTAAAATAACATATGTAGACCCTCTGGGCATCATCCTTATTCTTTTAGATGAGACATTGCCACAAAAGCATTCAGAAAAAATCAGCATGAGAGTTGCTGTTTTCTCAGTTTTGGAAGATCACCAGGAATTGGTCCAAGATTGGATCTTAGTGGAAGACTTCTCCAAAGGGAAGTTCCACATAAGTTCCCTAGGGATGGAAAAGCTCTTGACTCTTGGCTGCTGCTTTTATGAGACGTATCTGGAGAGGCCACAGCGAGCTACAGGACACTTCACCAGAGTACACTTTACAAGGCCCATTTTCACAGTGATGGCTACCTCCAAAGCTAAGCAGTTGACAGTGTGTATCCATCTCCTTGAAAACCAGGGCTGTCTCGACAATCTGCTCCAGTTCTACATGCACTGATCTTTTGGTTATGTTATAAGTGACCCTTTACACGGTGTTTGATGACTTTATGGGAATCTGGGAAAACATCCAATCGTTCATAGTTGAAATATTGCACTTTGGACTTGGTACCAATACAAGCAACCTTGTACTTTATAAAACTGACTGGGAACTGGTTCCCCACCCCTTTTACTCTTCCAAGAACTACAGCCACCACAATAAAGTAGCACTAGAATTTATGATCATTTACAGTAAGTGGAAACAAAGCGCTTCTGGTATCCCATCCCTGGTGCTAGCTATTTTGTTTGAAGCACAGAGGTTCCTATTAAATGCTTCCTAGAATCATAGAATTGTAGAATAGTTTAGGTTGGAAAAGACTTTTAAGATCATTGAGTCCCACCTTGTTAACCTCACACTGCAAAATCCACCACTAAACCATGTCCCTAAGTGCCACATCTACACATCTTTTAAAAAGCTTCAGAGATGGTGACTCAACCACTTCTCTGGGCAGGGTGTTTCAATGCTTGACAATCCTTTCAATGAAGAATTTTTTCCCAATATCCAACCTAAACCTCCCCTGGCACAACTTAAGGCTATTTCCTCTTGTTCTACCGCTTGTTACTTAGGAGAAGTGATTGACACCCACCTCACTACAACCTCCTTTCAGGTAGTTGTAAAGAGCAATAAGGTCTCCCCTCAGCCTCCTTTTCTCCAGGCTAAACCATCCCAGTTCCCTCTGCCGCACCTCATGAATCTTGTTCTCTGGACCCTTCAGCAGCTTTGCTGCCCTTCTCTGGAGACGCTCCGGTATGCACAATGACATGCAGGTATCCACCAGGCCTTTCAGACTGCTTTGTCCCACTTCAGAAAGTAACAAAAAATCTCTTTGCAGTTGCAAAACAATACACATTAGCTCAGATCAAGTCACCCAGAAAGGCGGCACTGCTGACTCAAGGCCTATAGAGATTCTCTCTCAGTGATTTTTTCACTTCTTAGCCATCAGTATGTTGCATAAGTCACTCTACATGGTAAGGTTCTCTTATACATTAAAATGAGCCCCTGACAAATGCAGAAACAACTTTAAAGCAACCTGGACAGAGATGAAGGCAGGTGGTCTTTAATTTCCAACAGGCCTGAGAGAGGGCGATCTTCCCAGCTTGAGCAATAGCTCTGTAATTTGAGTTAAAAGACAAACAAGCTCCCAGCCCACTGCTCCAGTATATGGACCATTTTAAAAAGAAGGAGATGTTATGTCTGTCAACCTGCCCAGAAATCCTTTAGCCGGCAAAAGGAATCTGAAACCAGCATTGTCAAAAGCCAAAAAGGAATATTTTGCAAAGGCTTCAGGGGTACTGGGACTGAGGAGAGGAAGAAAATTCTTAGAAAACATAGGTGGGAAAACAGACTGGCAGTTAACTCGTAACAAGAGCTTAATCCGCTGCAGTCAAGCACAAATGTGGGTTCCCAGGGCGGTGGCTTGCTGGACAGAGAGAGTGGCCAGACGGAGGAAGTGTGGCCCATGGTCTTATTGTGTGCAAAACGGGATTGAGCAGGTAATATGGATGAGCCTGAATTATGTGGGGGAGGCAAACTTCCCTGCTGTAGCCCCTGTACTTTCTGGTATTGCAGTTCAGGAGCTTCCATCATAAGAACTCAACACTCCAGAAAAAGTTTGGTTTGGTATAGAAGCAGAACTGGGAAGGGGCCATGACTGTACCGAGCATCCTTTGGAAAGCACACCGCCAGCATGAACACAGTTCCACAGTGACAGGAAGGACTTTTTATTCCTCTCAAAGCTCATAAGCCTTTCTCAGCCTGACTGGGGGTGATGGTTAACACAAGTGTTAAAGGCTTCCCTTTGCCTTCTCAGAGGAGACAGGAGTGAGTACTGCTGAAGCTGGTCCCTGTGAGATGTCCCCTCCTCACTGCAAATAGATTCATGCTGCTTGCAAAAGCACCACCAGCGGTACCTAGGAGCAAGCAGTGGAATCTGAACATGTTTGACAGCTCCTGTAAGGCATGTCATTCATTTTATGAGTAACTGTAAAACAGGAAATTCAAGGGAGATGCCTATGACAGTCTGTAGAAATACAAAATGCAGAGGTTCAATAGATTATTTTGGGACTTCCACTTCAATACAGATTTCCTTTAGATGTTTGTGGAGAATATGGCTTCTGTGTCACACATAGATCTGACAGCTCAGCACTGATCAAATAAGCCTTTTCTCTCAGCAGTGCTTTCCATTGCCACTGGTCTAAGCACCTCATCAGCAGTCAGTTAGCTGCTATGGCAAGTGTGGGTGAGAACTTCTTTGTTATTTTTTCTGAAATGATGAAACTCAGGCACTGTGCAGTGATGAGTCCCAGGTCACAAGGGGATTGAGAGCAGTGCTGGATCTGAAACACAAGCACCTGACATAAACAATATAATTCAGTGTTTCCCAAAATACTTTATGTTTCTAGATGTGTGGAGGTAAGAGGAATGGGTGAAAACACAAAGGCATCTTAAGAGATCCTTTAAAGACTCATAGTCTCAGATCTCAGAAATGAGTGTCTGTCTAAACAGACCTAAAGTGAAGCACCTAAGGCCCTAGCTAATAACTTTATGAAGATATTCTTGAAAAAGGAAGGCATAACCTATGGTGCTACATATATTGCATTTTTGCTTGTATCTATGCTATAGAGTTTAAACGCTGCCTGCCAGAGTACATGTAGGAGGAAAAGCCTATAACAGATGTAGCAATAATAAGGCAGCAATGGTACCCTGAGTTTGCAGAAAGCCTGAAACAGTAGCTCCAAACTGCTCCGTGACCTCAGGGCTTGATTTTTATTGGTTTCATCACTTAAAGCATTAAAGGAAGCCTATCATGAAATGCTACAAAAGCTGCTGTCCAAGCCTTTGCTGAATTTACATACTTGGGGGGGGAGGGAAGGTGAAGTGCTTTCACCTTTTTTTTGAAGAAGGCTTGGTTTTCAAAACTTTAAGAAAAACTCAGGGCCTTAAATCATGCTGTAACTCCAACACACAACTATGAACTGACCGTTCAAGGCATATTTTTTCCTCTATATCTATGCATTTTTTGAAGTCTGCTTTACTAGTTCTGATATTGTTTTTTGAAAACTGTTGTCATTAGTTTCAGAGTTAAATAACCTAAAAGTGAAATAAAGTGGCCCAGATTGACTGATTTTATTTTCCTTTTTTCACCAAAGGACCACAACACTACAATTTGGTCTGAAAAAATACAGTTTTCTCCCTCCCTCTCCTGATTTCTCCTTGCAACCACTGTGGGGGGAAAAAAGCCTTTCTTTGTGCAGATCTGACTGATAGGCTTACCTGCAAGTGATCTTGTCTTTCTATGGCTGATTTGAAAGCAACACATTTAATCCAAAAATGCTGTTTGCTCATGGTCATTCCATAGTACACAGAGATAGTTGTTGCTAACAAAAAGCAAGCAAAATCCTAGAAACTTGCTCTGACTTCTGTATAGACAGAGGCATGTGTAGATTTTTCTTGGCAAAACTAACCCATGGTTCTGACATAGTGAAAATAAAAGATGTAACAACATATCAGAGGGCAGGAAAATGCAGAAAAAAAATCTTACATTTCTTGACATGATTTTTTGTTTTAAAAAGCCTTTTTTAGTAATTATGCATTTGCACATTATTCTTTATTTAAACAGGTCAAACCCCCCCCCCCCCCCCCAATCAACAAAAAAAAGCATATCCCTTACTTATAATTGCCACCAGTCTTCAGTGGACTTTTGCACTGGCTTTGCCTTAGAGAAAGCAAACATTTGACTTTAGGGGCTATAGGACAAATTAAGGGTTGTTACCCTTCCAATCTCAGAAATGGAGTTTGTTTTGGAAACCAAGGGCCCTCATATTATTTCTCTCTCAAAAAAAAAACTTTCTCACCCTCTAGCAGTGCCCTTCTCAGTGAATCCTGCAGGTGGACACACTTGGCCTCTTTCAAAATAATATGTGTGTAAATACTAGGGTTCATTCCAAAACCTGGGGACACTTTGAAACAATGATGTGACGAAAATAAAAAGAACCAAAGCAGTTTTGAACAATTCAGTTGACAAGACATTTTAGATTTCTCATGCCTTTATCTTCATGAGGCAGGCAGACATCACAAAGACCTAGGAGAAATCCACATTTATTTCAGTGGCAGCTGGAAGTCCCAAGTCTACTTTATAGCACTAGACACATAGCTGAATCCTATTGAGACCCACTGGGTATAATGATCACATTTTTCTTTAATTAAAAAAATAGGTGTGGAAAAGCCCTTTCTCTTGGTTATTCCTAAGGAAATGGACACTTCCTTTTCTATAGTCTTCAATTTTCGTTAGCACTGTTATGTGGAAGGAATAACAAAACTACCTTAAGTATTTCTCCTTCTCTTTCCCTTCTCCAAAAGCAGCAACACAAGGAGGTGCCAAAAGGAGTGTCTTCATTAGCAGACTGTTTATAACAAAAGAGCTTGTTAAATGCAAACCTACCCTGAGGATAATTTGTTAAACTACCTCTGTGGTCAGAAGTGCAGTCAGACAGTGATGTCCTGGTGCAGTTAATCACCCATCAGCAGACACCTGTAATGTCTTTTGCAAAGGAAGCCTTCATGGTACAAGATGCCCTGCACAGGGAAATGGCAAAGGAACAGCTGCTCTTCAAGTTATAGTTTCACTATTTCATGACAGTGGTATAGCCCGTACAGTAGAAACAGCTCTTTGGTCCCCCTGCTAGTGGCTTGTGCACATTATAAATTTTAGCTTTATCCAGTTTCTAGCTGAGGAACTTAGAACCAGTTACAAAGGGTCAAAAATAGAGCAGAAGCAGCTAAAACAGGATTTATGTGCTAAGGCCAAAATTGTAGTTCAGAAACTCCACAGGCACTCAGACATGTACGTTTTTAGAACTTCCCAGTCTCCTCTTTAGATATGGCATTTTCCCATACACCTGCAGTTTTGCTACAGCCCAACACCTCTTCTCTCTTACCCTTCGGCAACATCAGTCTTGGATTCCCCTCTGCAAAGTTTCAGCAGAACACAAGGGTGCCCCACAGCAAAAATGAAGGTCTCCTGAGGAACCTCTCGGATAGGAGGTGACTTACCATTCTGGCATTTTGTTTTAAAATAAAAAAAAGAGACACCAGATGAGATTTGCTGGAAAACAGAAATTAATGTCTCTCTTTATGAGGAGATCCTGAGACTCATCTGTCCTATGGCCAAGTTTTGGAGTGGGCCAGGAGATCAAATACTTCTTACTAGCAGCACCCTACCTGGAAGGCAAATTTTGGAGTAGATTTAAAGATATTTCATCCCTGAGGGTTGAATTATGTGATGTGAAGAAGGCATTTAAAAAGTGGCTAGGTGTACAAAGATTTCACTGACTCCAGCACATCCAAGGAAACTGAGAACCAGCCTTCAGAAGGACTCTTCTTGGTTGCATGGCAGGAGTTAGCTTGCCACTGTCCCTCACTGTTTCTGGGCATGGACCTCTGTTCCTCGATGAGAGGAAAGACTGGCAGACAGAAGGTAGTTTCGAAGACTGCCAGAGTAAGAGGACAGAGAAGAACAATGCAAATATTCTTCATTCTTCATACTAGCAAGAGTCAGGTTGTCTTTCAAAATGCTTGAAGAAACAGAAACTTGCTCGTCATGTCAACATTTGATCTGGATAAATCAAAGAAAGCTTCTGATATGTTCTTTCCAGTAGGGAAGACACTGCAGCTGCTTCAACTTACTCTGGACTTCAGCCCTTGTGGTTTAAGTTGCCTGTGTCCAGCAGCTGCTCAGTCACTCCCCCACCCCACCACTCCCCATCCCAGTGGGATGAGGAGGAGAATCAGAAAAAGGTAAACCCCACGAATCAAGATAAGAACAGTTTAGCAATTGAAATAAAATAAAATAAAAATACTAATAATAATAGCAATGAAAAGGGAGATAACAAAAAGAGAGAGAGGCATAAAACCCAAGAGAAACAAGTGATATACAATACAATTGCTCACCACCCACTGACTGATGCCCAGGCAGTCCCCAAGCAGTGGTCGGGCCCTCCTGGCCAACTCCCCCCCGTTTATGTACTCAGCGTGACGTTCTATGGTATGGGATATCCCTTTGGCTACTTCGGGTCAGCTGTCCTGGCTGTGTCTCCTCCCAATTTCTTGTGCACCTGCTCACTGGCAGAGCGTGGCAAACTGAAAAGTTCTTGACTTTCAGTCGCTACTTAGCAACAACTAAACCATCACTGTGTTATCAACATTATTCTCCTACTAAATCCAAAACACAGCACCGTACCAGCTACTAGGAAGAAAACTGACTTTATCCCAGCTGAAGCCAGGACACTCCTGAAGTAGGATCAGCTACTGTTTGAAGTAATGCAACAAAAGTTACTTGCAGCTTCTCCCCAGGATGAGTTTTCTTACTTCTCATCCCATTTTTGAGAACAAAAAAAGCTACTTAGAGAAATATTAGTAACTGTTGTTTAAAGAAAAAGCTACTTGAGCTGTTATATAAATTGCATGAGCCACTGCATGATTTCAAAATCACATTATTTGCCTTATTTGAAGGCATAACACTTTCTCTGAAATGAAAATATCAGGACACAGCAGAAGAGGCTCAGAAGAGCCTGAATATAACATCAGCTTTGCTTTCTTCCTCCCTCTCAATTCTGAACAAATATAGCCAGTATTTTCAACAGGGTTAAATATGCAGAGGCTAGGCCAGGTTGCAAGCAGATCTAACTTTTCATTCATGCATCAAGGAGAAAAAGAAAGCATTGTATCCTGAAGCCTTCAAAGTGAAAAAGCACTTCAAGCTTGGACTTTATGCAGCCACCTGCTTCTGTTAGCTGTAAGGAAAAAAAAGGCAGGTTTGCATAACGTTTTTCACTGCAAATACTATCCACCTAAATATGGCAAGTATTCACCCTCTGTGCTCTCCTCGCACACCTCAAGAGTTACTGGAGCTGAAAACCTCTGGAGCACTTAATGACTCTTCTCTCACTTAAACAATACATTGTGTAAGGGTGTGAAACCATTTGCTTTTGTTCCTTGGAGAGCTATTGAATTCATTGTCATAACAAAGAATCCTTGCCTTCATGGGAACAAAAGAGGAGATGCTACAATTAAAATGGACACACTACCTGAGTTATTGCAACTTTCCATCTCTCCCGGTAACTCTTGTCTCCTCAAACCCAAAACAATCAGGATGGCACCCAGCATGTTCTTCACTATGCCCTCATGACATGATCTGACGATCTCTGGAAAATCTCTTCCCCCATCAGTCTCAGGAAAAGACAAACCCAGAAAGCATGGGGAGAAGTCCAAATGACTGGCAGTCCTGGATCTCCTGGCTTTTTGAAAACTACTTGGATCTTCAGTAGACCTAGAGTAAGAGTTGTCTTAGTAAGACCAGCTCTAAGACACACTGTATGACAGGAATCTCCCAAAATATCACCACACCTTCTTAACTAAAATATTAAACCCAGAAGGGTATTCTTCTGTCCCCCACCCTCATGTGTTCAGTTTCACCCAGACACGTCTAAATAAAGTGTGAAAACTGAGATAAGCCTCTGCAAAGTCCCCAAGATGATAGCCGCTTGATTAGATGAACCACCCCAGGGTGTGGAATCTCCTCAGCTCCCTTCCACCTTTAGCTCCACTGATCAAATATGACCTTGAGCAAATAAGATACACCAGGGAGGCATCCAAGGTAGTCTGTCATCTGTCTCCATACTGCTACGAGATGGTGCTGAATGCCTTCAGGTATAAGGGATCTATATGAAACATTGGAACAGGCTGCCCAGGGAAGTGGTTGAGTCACCATGCCTGGAGGTATTTAAAACATGCATAGATGCAGCACTTAGGGACGTGGTTTAGTGGTGGACTTGGCAGTATCAGTTTTATGGTTGGACTCAATTATATTAAACATCTTTTCCAACCTAAACAACTCTGTGATTCTATGAGTGAGGAGAAGGTGAGGTGACAGAACAAACTCCTGTGATATAACAAATTCATTAATTATATGGGGAATGGCAGACAAACACTCAGTGTGTGGAGCTAAGAGCATGTTAGTGGTATATCCCTTAGGATAGTTGCAGCTCAACCAACCTAAAGAAGACTTTCAGCTCAAGAATTAAATAATTTTCAACAATAAAAGTGTGAGTTCATGCCAAATCATGAGTACAGTTCAAGCAGCAGGCTGAAGCATCTCTGAAGCACCCTGCTACTCTAGGTGAAGTCTTCCTCTGAGAGTTCACAGACCATAGGCCTATGTATGCCACCTCCACCTTCACCTGTCTCCTGTACCTATCACAGCAGTGACTTTTATTTGCAATCAAATCCTGAGTGACTTATTGTGAAGTTCTCTGCACTCACCACTCTACAAAGCCCACAACGACCCTAGAGCATGTTAAGTGGACCCCTCCTTCTCTCTCCCATACAGTCAACACTTCACAGTGCTGACAGGGGATTCCTCTCCCTCTCGTCTCATGGTGTGATTCACCTGTCCCTTCACCCCTTGGACCAGTTCCAACAAGGGCTCTGGACAAGTAGCAAGGGGAAGTGTTTGCTCAAATGCTGCCCATGTTTAGGATCTCAGCCAACTTTTTGGATTCTGACTCCCAAGTCCTTCAAAATGTCAGGGGCTTACTCCGCTCTCTCGGGCCCTTGCTGGAATGGAGAACAGAGTATTGGCTATGACAAAAAGTTCTGGCTAAAGACTGCCCTGAAATAAGTTGGGACAAAAAAATTCCAGCTTCTTCACTTGGCTGAAAGACTCCCTAAAGAACTAGTCTATTAAAATGCACTCCTTCATCCAGTTTTTGCTCTGGTGTTACTGAGAGTCCAGAATTCTTTCTGCCTTCCAGTTTGGTCTTTGTTTTTGTTATTGTTGTATTTTAAAGGATGCTGCTAGATATGAAAACCAGTATGTTTCAGCACACAGTGCCTGGCTCACAAGTGCATAGGGGTGCCAGGCCTGGGAACATCATTAGCAGACTTGTTTAAAGAGAAGGGTTAGTTAACCAGAAAGCTGCTTTGCCGATAATTTGTTTAACTGCTCCCGTGGTCAGAAGTGTGGTCAGGCTCACAGCATCCAGGAGCTGTTAATCACCTGTCAGCGGGCTCTTGCAGCGTCTTCTGCAATTGCATTGAGGCCCTGTCAGCAAGGGAAATGAAAAGAGCAATATCCAAAAAGCTTTCAAGAGAGAGAGCAGAGCTGTGGCTGAATCTCATCTGTGGTGTATCTCATCTGGGAGTGGATTTAATTTGCTAACGGAAACCTCAATTCTTATGGTAGTAAGGAACCATGCAATTAGCATTATTTTGCAGCTGAATTTTTAATGAATCCATACAGCCTGTCTTTCTTTTTCTGTTACCCCACCCCATCACTTACAGCTTGTGAACACATAAGCCAATTTCAACAACACTGGACACAGGGGAGAAGTCTCATGCATATTATGTTCCTACATTTCACAAAGACAGGGCAGATGGATAGAAGAGAGCGCTTAATGCCCCTCCTGGGAGAATACTTTCAGTGCAGTCTTGTCTCTTATGTACCTGAGACAACATGTCTCCTGAGAGGAGTCCAAGTGCCCCAATTGCAAAAAAAACCCCCAAAACCTCAAGTTTGCATCTTATTAGAGACATCAGAGAACCCAGTGTCAGGACGCAGAGTCCCAGGCTCCTGGTGTGTTAGGACTGCTGTGGTTTTGCATTGGAATAGGGCTTGGGGCTGAACCCAGATCCACCACATGAGTCTTTGCACTGAAAAACATATCTCTGCTCCACAGAGTTACAGTCTGAAAGGAGGTGTGGGCCAGAGCACACCAGCAACTGAGGGGGAGTGAAAACAGCTGAGGACATTTCTGAGAGGATATGTGTGTTTCATTAATCAGCCCTAGTGACAAGACCAGAAAGATGTCACGTTTGACAAGACTGTCACCATGTAAGTTTGCTCTGGGATGATCCAGCATAGAATCACCTAAAAATACTGTGATCAAGTCGTTTGTTCACTTCATCTTCTCAATAGTTCATGTTGGATCCCATACCTAGGCACAACTCCACTCCCTGACTCTCTGCAAATATCTGCTTCACCAACTGAACATGAGGTTGCCTGGAATATAAGGATCATACTGAGAACCATCCTCCTGACCACCCATTGTAAAACCAGCCCCAGTCTTTTCCAGCCAACTCTCTCCACCCTAAACTTGGTATCTTACCTCCAGGCAGTTCTCCTTGTCTGACCACTCTGCCTAGTGGACCTCACTGCACTCCTTGCCTGAGTCCCTCTTCCAGAAGCTCATGCAAGCCAGATGCCACCAAGGCCTGCTCTCAAAACCCTTTCTCCTGCCAACACCCACACAGAGGCATCTCCTCTTCCCCTTCTGTCACTGAGCCCTGTGGCTATCTTGCTTTAACTAGTGAATTTTGCTCTCCCTTGTGAGGCAGCAGCACTGACACATTTTTGTCCCTTCCCTTTTCTCCCATCTTAGCTTGTCATCCCACATTACAGCACGGATGGAAAGGAAGAGACAGCCATGGTTTTGGTCCACCCACACATGTTCTGCACCATGGACCCTGGGCCTGTCAGCTTCGTGTGTTATGAAGGTAGAGAGTGGAGAAAAAGACACAAAAGCTGGAAGCAATCCCCCTGTGTTACTCGGGTGCCCAATTTGTGATCTCTGCTGTGAGGTGCCCCTTTCTTTGGCAATCACTCACCCAGGGTTGCTAGATTCATTGCCCTGGGGGGCAAGAGGAGTCCCACATGGTCCCTCAAGAGAAGAGCACAGCACACTCCCTTGGTGACAGAACAGTCCTCACCAATGAGTCATTTAAACCAGAGCTGGTTCCTACTGCCACTCTCAGCACTAGAAAACTTCTCAGGGCCAAGTCTGCAAGCCAGAGAGGGGTAAAACCAGTGCTGGCCATGAGAATTAAGAGCAGAGAGGGGAACTGCAGCTTCAGGTCTGAGCTAAAGGTATATTCTACCCTCTCCCCGAGGAAAAAGAGGAAAACATGAACGCTCAAAGTAAATGCATATTTCCAAGAGAAATGTTATGTGATTAAGTGGTAAGTTTTGATCACTGGCAGTGGGTATTGCGTCACACAGGAAATTACTGTTAAGAGTCACTGTGGACTAATTAAGCTTTATTTGCTTCGAATCACCTCATCACACCCCAAGTTCTGGGCACAGGCACACACAGCACTGCTGCAATGATGCTTCGCCTGCCATGCGGAGCCCTGCTCCTGGCCATGCCAGCAGCCCTTGCTGCCCAGGGAGCTGCAGGCTGTGCCCCCTGCCCCTGCAGCCATGCCGCACACATACCAGCACCCCCTTGCTTCTGCCCCAGAAAGAAATGCCAGCCCCGCTGCTTTCTGCTGCAGCCTTTGGGGCTGCGGTTTGCCAGATGAGGTATGCACGTTTCTGAGAGCAAATATAACCCTGTAAAGAGCCATTCCATGGCTCTCCTCTCCTGATAAGCACTGTTCTTCCTTTATGTGGACTAGATGAGGGCTGTTTATTTAATCACTGCTTTACATAACACAATAAAACAGTGCATATGAAGGAGCAGGGGGGATGCTTCTGGTTAACAGCTTAGCTCGTCTTGACAGGAATCAGTCGGTGAAGTTTGCAGCAGCGATTCTGGCAATTACCTTGATCTCTGACTAAGGTGAGCTCATGTCAATCATTGCTAGCTGCAATTTCCAAACAAGCTCCATTGTGCTGCTTTACTGCATGAGCTTGCTGCAGAGGGAAAAGTGGGCCATATGTTTAGAAGTCACTGTAAAGCCTCAACAAGCCCATGGGAATCCGTATGTTGACTTTGATGGGTTTTAGACTGGACCATTACGCTCCAGCAGCCTGCTAATGCAGAACAGTGATTTCAGCAAGGCTGTGCTCAGACACATGAGGTAGTATTAGTGGAGAGGTTGAATCAAACTGACAAGGAATAGATAGATGGAGAGTGACTTTGGGGTTAATTAGCTTCATCAGTGATGTGGGACTCAGACCAATACTCACTTGCTCTGGAGACCTTCCCTGCTCCTCTGCATGGAGAAATCCTGTTTGGTTTCTACCTAGATGCAGGTGTATCCAGGTTCTGGAGCTGGGGGCTGTGGTGAATGCAAGTCTCTGAGTGAACATTTGCCCAGGCTAGACATAAGCTAAAAGACATATATTGTTTACACTGCTCTGGATACTTCTGGACCTAATTTTCAGAGCAGCCAGTAAGCAGAACCATGAGAACCAGATCCAGTCCTGCTTTGCTGGATTTTGAGGCCACTGGGGACTTACAAGCCTCTCAGCTGACCTCCTGCAAAACTGAGTCCATAAGCCTAACCCAGAGTTTCCTGCAGGCAGGCCAAGAAGATGTGGGGAATGAAACTAGGTCTTCAGAGTAGGGCTGGCTGGCTTTCTACTGGACTTCCTGAGTTACAGCCATGGGACCCCACAGGCTTTTCCCACGGTGTACATAGAATATCGTTTGGCCATGCCTTTCTGTACTGTATTTTGGTTAAGCCCAAATATTTCTGCCTACTCAGTACTCAGTTTATCCTAAACAAAAAGGACTATTGCCAGAACGTAAAAAATACATGTAATGTTGCTCTGTCAGACTTGGACCCTGGCAAAGACTGTAGACCAGGGCATATGCCTACAAGCATGATTTCTGTTTCCTCATTGCTAAGGGACTCGTGTCTATCTTACTGAGTTTATTTGTGGGAAGGGAAAAAATGGTCAATACACATAAAATGCAACAAAAGAAAATGCCAAAATAACCCTAACAGGCTTTCTTCATACCACTTCCTTTTGTGGAGAAACAGCATCTGTCCACTTGAATGAGAGCAAAATATTGAGAAGTTGTTTCCTAATGAGCTAGCGAATAAAGATGTCAAAGGGGTGAGAGCTGAACTCTGGAGAGGCTATTAGCTTCCCACCCACCCCCTCCCCCCCAATTCAAATTTGGTCTTTATTATTATTATTTTTGCTTCTTCTTTCCATTTAATTTGGTAATGGACTTTTACAAGAAGTAAGCTGTTTAGTGTTCTCCCTTCTGTGAACTCAGACTGAACACAGCCAAAATTTACTTCTCCCTGTGAGATGAAGATGAAGAAAGGGAAACTAACCTTCATTTCCTACCTCCATCCCCCCTATATTGTATCCTTTATTTGCAAGGCCCTCACATCATCTGCATATAAGAAAGAATATGTGTGTGTGTATGTGTATATATATATATAAAATACACCAAATTAGAATCCACTATCTGGAAATATTTACCCACTTTACAATGGCATTGCCATAAGTGGTCTGATTTCTCATCTACTCCAGATTGCACTGCTGCAGGAAAAGTAACCTCTTTAGTCCACCACTGATTTCTGTGATTCATCAGTGAAACAACAGGGTTTTGGAGGGTTCAAAGTATTTCCTTTCCAGTCTGACAATACAAAGAAAAAAAGGAGTTGTTTCTGAGGAGGGGCCAAAGAGGGGAGGGAGAAGTTTGCTGTTCAAAGCAAAGAATCTATTGAAAACAATGGAAAAAATTGACTTTGATGATTTTTAGACAAACACTTCAAAAGCTGTGTGCCTTTAGAAAGCAAAACAAATACTTAACTAGCATTTAGTTAAAATACTAGTAAGTATCTTTTTTTGCACTTAGGCACCCATTAAGGAAGATAGGAAATTTTGTAGATTCTGCTGGGAAATGTTCTGACTTCCTAAGTGTAATATTTCTGATTTTATAATGCAACTTCTCTTACAGGTTGTCTTTCAAATGTAGACAATGTAAGTCTGTCATATTTTTGTTTATGCTACAGTCAGATATAAGGCTTGTAAATTTGAGTTGATCACAAACCTTGTCTAAAGCACGTGCGCACTTCCATGACACTGTTTATCTTTAGTGTTTGGCCAGTTGAAATAACACAATGGTGTGTCAAACACGTGACGTGTTATCTAGATACCATGAGCACTTTTGTTGCAGGGACATGTTGACACAGTGCTTTTGAGTAGATGAAGACAACATGATGGCTTCACTTATGCTAAGATGAGTGTTCCTATGTTAATATCCGGCCGCTATCCCCAACCCCAGCCCCACTCAAACCCCTCATCCTCCACCCCGATGCCTAACACTAACAGCTTGAGTTTGCAGGGTAGAGCTGCCTAGATGGATTCAGCAACAGAAATTAAAAAAAAAACAAACAACACAAATCTTATTTTGGATATGAGAAACATTTCATTTTCTTATTGTGGAATTAGAGAAAGAGGTAGCCAGGTTTTATATACAGAAAACATGTACCTGCATGGGAACTTGCCTTCAGGTTGTTTTTTTTAAAATGTTCTTTTCCATTAAGAATAAAAGCACAATATTTGAGACTGATAGGCTTGAGGACACCTGGAGTGCAAACAATTAAGAAATACCGTTCTTAAGTTCCTTCTTGACCACTAGCACAATAACAGCTGGGGCCTCACTGAACAACACATGAAAATCCTGTCATGCCTGTATACCTGATAAAATACAGTACTGCAGGTCTGCATCCTTGCTTGGGTGACTCTACAGTCCACCCTGTGCACCCTACAGACTTCCCTCCATGTACAGGGAAGTCATGAAGGATAGAATTTAGCTGGAAAGCTGCATTTTTGGGACTGCAGGGAGAAATTTAATCTCAAAATAAGTAGCTCTTTAAGAGCATGTCTACCCTCTGACATGGAAAACAGCAGAGAAAGGCAAGAGTTGGTAGGGATCTGAACTGGAAGTCCACTGAGCCTGTGTGAAAGTATCAGATTAGGTCTGCAAGCACAACAGCCACATTTGTGGGATACCAGACAACGCCAAGCCTCTCAAATCCAAAGGTAGGATGGAAAGGGCTGATTTCTGGAGGACACACTACAGAAAGCAGTCTGGGTCCAGCTGCCTCCCAGCCTCCCTCTCATACAAACGATTTCAGGGGAGGTGAGGGTTGCATGACAAATTCAATTAGAGATGAGCCTGAGGGGGAAAAAGGCTGTCAAAACAGATGATTAAAATAAATGCAGTCTGAAGCCAAGGGGAGTAACCAGCATTAAGTCATGCCCACAAGCAAAGGAAAATAATGTGCTAGGAACTACAAGGTAAAGCGGAATCATTTGTTTTTTTCATTGTGTTCCTTCAGTTTCTCATTTTCCTCCCCTCCCACTCTCTATAATGCTACTGCTTGGCTACACATTAAACACTTTGACAGTCACACAAAATCATCTAACATTTCCATGGCAGTGAAACACTAATGCATAAACAGTTTATTTCTTGTGAAATTTGTAAGGAAAACAAACATTTTATAAGGCTACAGTTCCCTCTGCCTTTTCCTCCCCTGCAGCCCCCAAAATTATTGCCAAAGTAAAAGACAAGAGAGAAAATAGACCTTAAGTAAACAGAGTCATGAGTGTTATTTACTATCCACTGGTTATATGCCAAGGAGATATCAACCAAGCAGACATTAGGAAAATATTTATCCAAGCATTAATATATTCTTTACACATGACACATTGCACATCATTATTTAGCTGAGCTGATAACACAGAAGCTTTACTAACAGCATATTTCTTCCTGTGCTTAGAAGTCTTTAAAGCATTTTTAAGCCTAGCAGTAAATCACAGCCCAGTTTGCAGATATATTCTGTATACACATGCATATTCTGCTTCAGCCCTTCTAATCACATGGCTGACTATCCATGTCTTTTCTTCCATGGTATTTGAATGTAATTTTTGTGATTGAAAAAGGAAAAACAAAGCAATCAATGTATGCCACTTCCTAAGTTTCTACTAAAATTCCCAGCAGCATCAATCTCCACTGCTTAGTGACGGGACTGATTGGGTGAAGCAGATCAGATACTACAAGAATTGAGACAAAACTGAAAAGATTCCTGAGCAAATCAAGAAAGCCTTTAAAATGTCTAAGGTACTCTGTTGTTCCAGGTCTGGGGGTCAGTGGGCTTATCCTGGTGGTCTGTCAATATATCTGTCCCCAGGATAAATCCCAAGAATTCTTTTTTCTAAATTTGGCAGATGAAAATGTTTACATAGTTCCTATCCATCCTAGACAAGGACATGAACCTCTACCATTCAGACTGTTCCTGTGCAATAAATACCAGTTTCTACGTACAGGAATTTAAGCAAACCTAATAATATTGATTGAAAATGGAATGAATGGGCACAGAATTAGAGGCATGGATTTCTTAACTGTTTAGTCAGCATATAAAAGGTGTGGGACCACTGACCAGAGGACACCACAGACTGAGTTCTGAAGAGGAGGAAGAAGAGGGACAAGGCATGAATGTGGGTGGATTAGACAGTGGTCCCCTAAGTTTCCTTGCAGCAAACTTCACATCAACCCCACCAGAATTTTGAGCCCTTAACAATGTTGTTCTCAGCAACAAGCCTAGGGGAAAGACAAAGGTGTGGACACCAGGCATCCTATAGCTCATCACTGATCTGAAACACTTCTTCGTACTTCCAGATGATGCGAATTAGCCAACCCTTTCTCTAAGCATTAAAACATTAAAATACACCACATCTTACTATGCCTGTTTCATATGGAAAGCTGGACCTGGAGAACTTTGGTGATACAGCTGAAGTTGGTGACACTCTCAGGAACAGAAACTGAGTCATGATTCTTCTTGTTCTGTCTGAACTCCCAGGCCTTCATCAAAGAGCCTGGACAGCCTTTGTAGCTATAGATTTGTGCAGTGATCCACAGGGACTCGTAAAGCTAAAACTGCCTTTAAAAATGACTTCTTAGGCATGCAAAGACATAAAGTTAAAACTTTCTGAGATAAGTTGTAACTTACAGCTCCAGCACATGCCTGCCTACTAATCCATCTTTTCAGTGAAAAACGTCACAAGGCATTGCAATCACTCCCTTCGTAGCAGCAAGATCCACAGGCCACTCAGTCCAACAGCATGCTGCTTTCACTTAGTTAGGATTTGTCATGCTCTCCAACAAAGGGTTGGCTTAATAATGTTTAATAATTTATCATGTTCAGAAGAGACATAAGGAAGGGCATTGTTAGCACAGTGAGATTTCCCACACACATTTAGAGGTTTGAAATCTGGGTCCTGTGACCTCTCTGTGCCACTGGCTGATAGGTGCAATCACTTGCATCTGGGACCTGGTTTTCCAGCTCTTGAATCAAAAGGGATATTTCAACCCCCCCCCCCCCCCCCCCCAAATTTTTAAGACTACTGAAGTGAGTGAATTGTTCCAGTTAGGCTTATGGCTGTTGGTCTGCAGTTTACCAGTTGTAGCGCACTCCAGCCATACATTTGACAGAAAGGGAAGGGGGGAAAAAAGTCTGCACATTATTTCCCAGTGAGAAACTTTAGAAGAGATAAGAACATTTCAGAAATAACTGATAAGCTACATCCTGCTGCTGTTTGGTTTTATTTATATTAATGGATTAGCTGGGCTGAATCAAGAATTCTGAGTGAGGAATATCTCCAAAATGAATGGGAAGACAGCACTCGTGAGTGGTGCTCCACTGGCAGAACAGACTGAACATTGCCTATGGATTTAATGGCAAAGCTTGCTTAAGGAAGTGAGGCTTCATCTCATAAATTCATTGATTTATTGTTAAGTCCAGATGAGATTATTATCCTCAGACGGGTCTCCTGTGTGGCAAAGGTTCAGCAGCACCTGCCTCAAGCACCATGACTTCTGTTTGAGTTGTAACACTTCTCTTAGGGCTATAAGCAGTCTGTATTGAGATATTCCAAGTGACAGAGAATGCACCTTCTCCCAGAAAATTTCTTCCATTTCAATGCAACATTAACAGTCTAGCAAAATTCATAACTTGCACTTGAATTACAGGTGGCAATAACAATATTCCAGAATGGTTTACTTAGATTTTTTTTTAAAGTCTGCTACCATGTGTTTTGCTAGTATCTTTCCCATGCTTAAGCTGACACCAGTTAATTCTGTTTCCTACATATCTCTGGGATATACATCGCTAGCCTAACTGGTGGAAAATTGGTTGTTGATGCTCAGGAAATAACCGATTTTCCATCTATTATAATGTGGCCTTACTGAAAGTATACACTGCTGATATACAAACCACTGATTACAGTTTTAAGTTAACAAATGGGTTTTGTCAATTGCCCCAGGCACTGACTAACAAAGTTGTGCTTAATGGCTAAGAAGACCAATTTCTTTGGGGATATTGCTTAAATGGAGCGCAGATCTAGTACACACAACAGTTGCTATTCATCAGGTGCTGGGAAAAAAAAGCCTGGCAGCAAGCCAGAAATGTAAAGCAGTCCTATAAGTTGGCAGAGTAGTTTATAATTACTGCTATTAAAATATACACACACGCATATAGATATATAAGCATACACACACACACGTGAGATTTGCTGAGATATAAAATGCTGATGCTAACTTCAGGGCAATATTTCTATGATGATTTCATTCCATGATTAAGTATTTCGGAAGGAAGATACAAGATATTAATTAAAGCAGAGGATAAAAACCTTCTTAATTAGCTGATGAAATACAATTTGCATGGAAGTGGATTCTTTTTAATAACTGCTGAATGTGCCTGGGGCAATGTTTCAGCACATCGCCAGTTTCTCCCTTCTGTCATCCTCAGGGAATTCTAAATAAATGTTTAGAGACATCTGATCTTGCTCACTGTTTTTCTGAATTCATTTCACTTTGGTGGAATTACTCTGGTCTGAGAAATTAGAAAGAGAAAACAGAAAGGGAAATCAGGCCAGCTGATTTTGCTGCTGCTTCTTCCCCTTCCTTGGCCACAGCAGAGTGAAAAGAACCACTCAAGAGACCAAGGAAGGGGTGAGATATTCTCGATCTGAACACAGAAGAGAGTAAGAGGCATGCTGCTGAATGGGTGGGCTCTACTACCCTGACACTATTATAATGTAAATCCTTCTTTGGGACTGTTTGCTCACCTTCTTAGTTTTCTGACCCCATTAGATATTCCCTGCTTAGGCATATGCCACTCCAGAAACTTTGAAGAAGGATATCCTTGCAGCTGTGGAATTGCCAGTGGCTGAGAGATATCCTTGTTTATTTGTTTGTGCTTTGTTTTGGTTTTGGTAGCATCTTTGCCTAATTTAACAGCCTGCAAGGAGTGCTAGCTTAATATGCAAATGTTGAATATTTTACTTTAACTTCTATGATCAACATGTGGTCCCAGATCACCTCTTTTCAGCACACTACTCAAACTCTGCTCTGAAGCTGCGTTTATGAATGTCCTTGTGGCCTCTTCTATGTCATTTATCACAAAAGAATCCAAGCATTTCATAAATGATGATAATGAGTTTGTTTTCACCGCTTGCTGGTGAGGAGTTAGTTTGGCTGGTGTCACCACTGCTTTATGGATGGGTAATGGATGCACAGATGTATTAAGATCCATGTTTCTCCCAAGCCTGAGAAATTCAAATGGCCTGTGATTTGCTTTTTCAGCTGATAGGGCATGCTGGCTCATTGCGTATGTTCTGACTACCTTCACCACAGATAAAAATGTCAAAGCTCAGAATTTCCATAAACCCAAGCTTTGCAAAGCCAGGATTCATCTAAATAACTCCTTATGAAGAACTGATATAAAGATTTGCCCAGAGCAAGATCACAACATGGTAGCATGTTTGGCCTCCCCCAGAACTGCGTGCTGAGCTTCTGGCTGCGCTTTCCTCACTCCTTTCTCACATTTACACCTTCAGTCTTACAAGACCTCTGTATCTGCACAGCCAAAACAGGCATCTCTAAGACTGTGGAGAAGACAATTGATGCCTGCTTTACAGGTGGTATCTACCGGTTCCCTGGAGCTTCCTAGGGAGTACTGGATGTGGTCCAGGTTCACATACTATGAAATCCCACTCTGAATCTCTGACCTTATGAATATTTTAGAGTTTGCTTTCTCTTTTACTGCTTCTTCTTTCTAACGCAAGTGGTGCCTGGCACCATGTAGGGAACAAGACTGTAGTTTTGGAGGGGGTTTTGACCTTCCAGTTAGGGTTTTGCTGGCAGCAGAGGCAGATGTGGCCAGTTCAATCTGCAGAGTGAGACCTTCCTGTGCACCAAAAAAAGGATAGTTTGGGGTTGGGAGGATCATGCATATAATTATCTGAGACAGTAAAGGCTGTCATAAAAAGAGGCTGAATTAACGTTTTCAGGGGCATTTGATTTCATTATTAAACAGGGAACAAAAGAAATACCTAGACTGCATTTTCGGGGTGGGACAGACAGAACAAAGGCCAGTTCAGCCAGCTTCACAAGCTGTCATCTCAACAGAGCACATTAGTAAAGACAGTTTGCCCCTGGGACCCAAGGTCCCTGCTGACAGCTGAGGAACGGGAAAAGCCAGGTATTACAGGGCCTGTTCTAAGCTTGTATATGAGTGAGTGTTGTAAGTGGTTTCATCTTCCCATTCTCTCCACAGGTCTCAGTTTTCCTTATTCTGTTCCCCACTTGACAGAAATTCAGAACAAAAGGGGAACTGGAAATGTCAAATTATCTATTTCTTTCACCATGCTGTAACTAGCAGGGGAAAGCTTTAGGGAGAGGGAGGAGATGGCAGAGGTATTCACAGGCCATAATGTGCCAGCCCCAAACAATAGCCCGCAAGTTTATGCTTTTCAGATTTTTTGAGATAAATATTTGTGGGTTTTACACAAGCAAAATCATGTGTGTTTCCCCTCTACACACATTCTGGGATTTTTTTCTTGTTTTCTTTTAGTGCAATAAGGTCAATGTTGGCACCCAAATTGTTAGATTTCAACCCAAAGTTCAACTACATTACAGACAGGTGAAAACAGAGTTTTGTAATGACAAGGTCTGGCCCACCCTAATAATACAGCTGTGCTCCTTCCCCTGACTTGGACTAACCACGAGGTAGATGAAAGACTGCCTTCCTCAAACAATGTTAAAGGCACAAACACAACTTCAGCCTTGCCATGCAGACACAGAAGACAGCTGCCTCCTCATTTTAAAGACCTCCCCACTGCAGACGTCGGAGCCTCAAGGACA
Organism: Falco peregrinus; assembly: GCF_023634155.1. Classification (NCBI taxonomy): domain Eukaryota; kingdom Metazoa; phylum Chordata; class Aves; order Falconiformes; family Falconidae; genus Falco; species Falco peregrinus. Next base: position 26,319,359 of record NC_073730.1, on the reverse strand, counting down.
AATTTCCCCTGCATGGTTCTGCCCTGGCACCAACATGCTCCCAGTGCTGCAGAGACCACAGTCTCTCTCACCAAGCAAAACTCTTCTACAGCCCAAATTATGCAGGTCAGCCTCTTTACTGGGTTACTAAACCTGTTCTGGTTGTCTGTTCTGCTTTATTGCATCGGCAATTTCCTTTCAAAAGTCCAGCCTTTTCCCTTGGCTTCTTATTTAATTTTCCAAAGCACTTTCACCATGCTATGAGGAGAAACATCATACTGAACCCACCCGTCTTCCCTCTCTGGTGCTGCATTCCTACCTGTCGGGGATGGACAGGTGCTCTCAGACACACTACAGACCCACAAAAAGCAGGAAATCTTCTGTCCAGCTGAGGATGAAAGTAGTTACCTGCCCTGGCATTTGACCCCAGCTCCAGAGTAACACATGATTATTTTTTTTGGGGGGGGGGGGTGATCCTCATACTGGGTTTTTAACAAATGTCATTTAAGGCAGGACCTCAGGCTGGTATCACATGTGGATGACAACACATCCTGAGTGCTTCTCAGGAAACATTTAATATAGCAGGGGGGTGGGGGGTGGGGGGGTGGGCGGGCGGGAAGAGGGAATATTATTTTTTGTGTGTGATTTGTTTTTAAAGTGGGGGGGAAGTGAAGGGGGAAAAGCAAAGAGTCCTGTTCAAAACTAGAGAGTTCAACAAATGATTTCTACAAAGAAAAATGCTATTCTTTCCATGCCAGCACCTTTTAGTTGTAGGACTTGAAAGAGTTTGGGGTTCTTTGTTAACCACTTGGACTGACGCCCAACAGTTGTTTCCATTTATCCCTGACATTTTCAACTGCTCCTATTGAAGTGAGATAAAGTAGCAGAAATAAAAATAAACGGGCTTTCTTTCTCCCCGCTTTCCCCAGCCACTTGGGTCACTGTTCCATCTTGTTTTATGGAGATCTGAACGGGTGCTGGACGAGCTGGTCGAGCAGATGTGGAAGGTGAGGCAGGAAGAACAGCCTGCGGTTGTGGCAAGGGGCTTGCAGCACTCGAGTGCATCTCCCAGCTCTGCTACAGCCTTCCTGCACTGTCTTTGCCAAGTCACTTCACCTCTCCATGCCTCAGTTCCTCATCTGAGAAAGAAAATACCACTTGTTTTTTCTCATCTTGTACATCTTTGTGTCTATAGACCGGAAAAATTTTTAGGCCAGGGTAATTTCTTACTACCTGTTTCTTGCCCTGCCTAAAACAGTGGGGCTTTGGTCTGTGTGAACATTTAGTTAACAGAAAAATTTAGCTAATAACAAGAGTACTTGTCCAGATCTGCATGTCCTCTGGGTTTGCCTAAGCTTCCTCATGGCCAGAGCTGTTGGAACAGTTTTAATCATTCTGAATATACTTGACAGCTTTGAATCAAACCCAACCCCAAATTGAAAACTGATTTGAATTGTTACTCCTTTTCAAACCCAGAACTGAACCTACACTCTTACTTTGAAGACTATGTGGGACTCAAAAAAACCCAACCAACAGAGCAAAACTCTCTGTAGCTGGACCAGAACTCCACTGAAAAAATGTCTGGTTTGAGTCCATTACCTTTACTTCCTTGATGATTTCAGTTGCCTGTTATTCATCATGTCATGTTAGCTGAAGTTATTAGGAAATCTACCATTATTTGTGCAAAAATTAATAATCCCTGAAAGCTTTAAAGACTTTGGTATAAATGGTTACTTAGTAGAAACCTGTTAGGAAATTTCATGGTCGCTCATAGTCAGTCTTTTGTTTAGAAACCTTTGGTCTATTAATTAAGGAGAAAACACAACTAATAAACAACCAAGAAGCAACCTGTAGGTGACAAGCAGTTCCAAATCACCAAACGAGAAAAAAATAACAAAGGTCAGCCTGACAAAATGGTGTTTGGATCTGATTTTCCAGCTCAGTCCTGGCTGCTGATGTGCCTAAGTTACCGTGCTTGGATTTGAGTTGCTTTCAGGTTTGATTAAAAAAAACAGTAAAGAGGAGCTTGGGATGTTGCATTCCAAACAGTGAGGTGAGCAGGGAACAACAAAACCCAGACACAAAGCCAAAACACTCTTGAGAGTCATCCCAATGTCTTGCTGTATCTCAAGAGATAGGAGTTTGCGCCTTGCTCTGGATTGCTATGAAAAGCTGTCCCCTGTTAAGAGGTGTGCAAGATATCAGGTCATTCCTTCTGTGGAGCCAGAGGCAGCCCAGTAGAAATGCTACCCATGTCTTGTTTATGGCTGGCCAGGGAGGCGGGAGCACCTTAATCGTTCTAGCTAGAACCAGCTGGCATTTCTTCCCTCAATTCAGTTACAGTTTTTGACCAAGTCTTATGATCCAGCACAAAGTATACATTATGTTTTGTCTTCTGGTTTTCTTAGTTTGACTTTGAAATGAAAAGTTCTGCAAAAAATGAAGAATCCAAACATTTTACTTTGATTTTCATGAGGTGTTGGTGTTACTTACCAGCCAGTCTTGTGTATTTAGGTACAGTTTCTTTATGGACTTTGATCTCTGCAACTGCAGACAGCCACTGTCAGAAGCCAAAATCATTACAGATTATCTCACATATGAGACAGGCGTGCACGCGACTGTGCTCTTCCTGGAAACCTTCTGCCTGCTGCTGTTTTCATAATCATAAAATTGAGGCTGTGTTGAGTGAACAGCACAACCTTGTTTTTGACTGGACAAGGAGAGAAAAGAAGAGAGAAGAAACAGGCCTGGGAAAAGCCCAGGTATGCCAAACGCCTGCAATTACCTGCCTCTGCCCTTCCTTTCACCATCTGTGAACAAGTAGTGACGAGTGACTGCAACGACTAGAGTTATTAATCTACAGCTCAGATGAATTAATTCCATTTTAGCTGGAAAAAATGTTCCCAAACATCCAGGGCCAAGCCAGCAAAATTAAGCAAAAGTGGGTAAATAGGGCAGAGGGGAAAATAGCCGCTGTTCCAAAAATCCTCGTGTCTTCTTCATTTTCACTCTCACCCTTCCAGGGAACAATTTCAGTCCCAGCTCTATCTGAGCCTTTTGCAGCCACGAGAGCAAGTGTCTGGATGATGTGACAAGGTAGCCAGCAGTCAGGAGTAGTGAAGCAGACGTGTTCTGTGCAGATTATTTCCTGTGTAATATTTGAGATTTGTTCCCCTAGATGGGCCTGTAGAGCCCATTGCCCACCACACAGCAGGTAAAAAGAAGGAACAGCCTTCCTCTCTACAGGAGATGTTCATAGGACTGCCCTTTGTGAGCACTGTGATGCGATTAGTTTTGCCATGCCGGGAAAGGGACGCACAGATGTGTCTGACATCCCCTGTCCATATTGCCTTTCCATTGGTGAAGAAAGGGAAGTCTGAAACCAGAGGTGGATCCCTACTCAGGTGTTGTTTATAGCTCAGACAGAAAAACAATCAGACAAGATTGTTCAAGACACTTTCTTTGGGAGATAGGAAGGTTTCTAGAGGCAGTATCAGCTGCCTGCCTCCAAGGAAGCCACAGCCATTTGTGAAAGCATAAAGCCCGTGTCCCCTCTGTATCCTTCCCCCCCGCACCCCCACTTCATGGCAGCTCTGCCAGATCTCTGCTACCTACAGGGCTGACATGGCCAGACCCAAGGCACTCTGCATGCAGCCCAGTGACAGAGATAAGGCCGGTGGTGTTACAGCAGATGTCTTCTGTCTCTCCAGCTCCCTTCCTCGTTTGTTTGTTACTGTGACCCATAAGCTGTTTCCACACCACTAAGTGACTGGTGAGTCACCGCAACCCACTGCGTTGGGAAGATAAAGGCATTATTCAGAGCACTGTGTGATCAAATGCACCCAGACACCTGATAAAATCCTCCCTCCCTCTCTCCTCTTCATGGAGGGTCTGTAAGACGGTTCCTTCTGCAGGCGTCTGCTGTTTGAAACCCTCTTCTGTGACACCTGTGCAGACACTGGCTGGCTTGGGCTAAGTCCTCTACAACAATTCTCTGGTTCTCCCCCTCTTCTGCTTTAAATGGTGAAGATGGGGTCAGTGACTTGTGAAAATAAGCCAAACTGGATCAGGTGATCATGCAGGATTAGGTGCAGTTCCTCACTGGGTGTCAAATCCCAGCACACCCCCTGCTAGTCCATTATATTTTAATGGGAGGAGGATGGTAAGTCAACACTTCAAAGAGAGAAAGAAGTCCTTGGTGAGCTTTACGGATTCTTCTTTAAGGGGAAGAAAGAATCAGCCTTAACTGAATTCCCTTCTTATCTGTTTCCATCATTTTGGTTTCATAAAAGTGGGAGATTAAAATGGACAAGAAGAATAGCACAGGAAGAGTCTGAAAAAGGAAACAGTTTTTTGTTGTTGCTGCATGTCCCCTTTATGATTTTCTTCCTTCGTCCTGCATGGATAAAATGACTCAAACCTGCCAAAACCTGCACAGAGCCAGATTCTTATCTCCACCCTCCATTACCAGAGCTTTGTCCTTTGCAGTTTGCCAGACCCTATGCTCTGACTTTTGCTCCTTTGGTCCTGTACCTGAAAGGAGAGTTAAAAGACAAATGTAATCTGGCATTTATGTCATTGTGCTGAAAAACAGTCACTGGTTTTGGCTCTTAAGTTGCACCTCAAGTAATTTTGCGAGGCCCTCAGCTGAGAAGGAGAAACATTGGATTTATCCATAGCAAAAGTAATAGCAAAGGGCAGAACTGCAAGGATTTATGTTGCACAAGTGTTTTCTCAAAGCTATGGAGGCTTTCTTTACACTAAGGGAAGAGGCATATGTTTTTTTGAGTCTGCCAGTATGGAAAGTAAAATGACAAAGCTGCTGAAGATGGAGCATCAATCATAAAAGTGTGTGGTGAGAGGTAAATTTTGGCTTCTCCCCATAACCTTTATTGTGGCCTGCTCACACTTGTTCATACAACAAACTTGTCTCCGCTAGGTTTTCACCTCAGGCCAGGTGCCTCAGTGAACCCCAAAGAGCAACACAGTGTTTTCTTCTAGTGAAGGCATAGCCTGAACCTCTTCATTCCCTTCCTGACCTCCTACCAGATGCAATGGCCTGATTGCATGACCAATTACAATGACCAAGATGAACAGGAGGAAAAAGCAAAGTAGGCAAAACCCTAAAGTCACTGCCACAGACTAGCTTCAAGCTCATCGCTCATTGTGCCAGTAAGGCATGGTTTGTTTGTATTTTCTTCTTCTTCTTTTCTTTTTGAAGAAAAACTCCCATTTCCTGTCCCTCTGGGGGCAATTTCTCCAAAGCCCATTGTTGGAAAAGGCATTGCAAGAGGAACTACTTGGCATTGAAGCTGACCCTGATTTAACATCTGGAGCCAGATTAATGAACAACTATTATACCCTAAAGGTAACCATTGCTATCCTGTCATAGACACAGATGGTGAGATCATGCTGCTGTTTCTGCTGCACTATGTTTGTCAAAGGCATAGATTAAGAAATATTAAAGAAGATTTTTTATATATCTAGTATCTTTTGCATCTCCCTACATCATACACAGAAACCATGTATGTTCTGCTATTCGGAAAAAAATTAAAAGTTAGGACCTGCAGCTCCTGGGGAAAATGAGAATGAGAGAAATGTTCTGGTGTGAAGGGGAATGGCATGATAAAAGTCTGGGTGAGGTGGGTCAAGTGTGCAGTCAACATACAGCTCTCATAGAACTAGGAGATCACCTTGGTAAAAGCTGGGGTCAGGAAACAAGAAGGCATCACTGACTACACTCCCAAACTATCATGGAATAACTGAAGTATCACCTTCAGAAGGGGAGCTGGGTAAAGGAATTTCCAACAAAAATGTCAGAAGGATTTACTTTTAGATTGGTTTCACAAGATGAAACTTTGGAGCCTGTCCTGTTTGTGTCTCTGTACATGACATGAAATACATTGGGAAAAAAAATTCCCAATAATTTTAACTCTGCCTGCTTCTTCCAACCAGATTTAGCACAGATGTGAAAGAACAAAAAAATGTGTTATTGCCTATTTCTTGAACAGAGATCACTGGGTAAAGGCAAATCACTCCTACAAGGACTGCATGGATACTTCCACCTTAGAAAATCCACATTAATGTACCACCCTTGAAGCACAAATTCATAGCATGTCATTGGAAGTGACGTTTGTGACACAATCTGTTTTAAACTAACAACAAGCTTAGATGATGAGACAAGTTCTCCACAATGTCAGGGCTTTGCCCTTAGTGAAGTTACAAAAAGGTCAGACTTGCCAAAGCCAATTCTGGATGAATGTAAATGGAAGACATGATGAGTGAAAGCAACACAAAGTGAATCCTTGAGATCAGGAAAGACAAGCATACAAACCCCCCAAAATGAGTAAAATATGCATAGTGGGAAAATAGGCATCTTTTCATTCCTACATACTTGGCTTAAAAAACTGCACCAAGTTTTGTAGTGTAAGAAGCCAGATAGGATTGGATTACATGCATTCACACGCCCAGATTAAAGATATGCTATGGACTGGTTAGAAACTCTACAGACCTTACAAGCTCTTCCACTTCTAGAAATGAACTGGTAAGAATGAAGCCACTCGTTACCCGGACAGACTGGATACTATACACAACTCCTAATCCAAGCTGATGGTTTGTTCAAATACCTCTCTTAGAGCAGCTTGACTGGAAATGGATATGTGAGCAGTTTCTTATAGCTAAGGAGACTTGACACTACTTTTCCAGTAATTCATTGGACTGAAATGGCAATTTGTGTGAAATCTAGATGTTAGACTGGGAATATAATGTATACAACTGTAAAATTAGGTCTCCCTTTCCCTAACAGGCATGTGCTGCTCAGTGTACTGTAGGTGTTGGGTGGGCAGGATTCATAGTGGCATGGAAGGAACAAAGGAAAATGAAAATGAAAGAGGCAGAGTGTTCAGATATTAAATGATTCCATTTTACACTGCTGATGCAATCTGAGCAAACCAGCAATTTCCTTTCGGCCTCTGTTTTATGAGGGATCCTATTCAAGCTTTGATAATAAAAGGAACACAGGTGGGTAATTAAGGAGGTGTGAAACACGAACGAATAGCCAGCTTTCTGCTAGTGCTTTTCGCAATGTGTTCTGGAAGGCTATCTGCATCGAAGTGCTGAGTGATTGAGTGACCTCACAGACTGACCTGGGGACTCATTTTCTTCCAAAACAGAACAAAACTCAAAAGGTTTCTATAAAAATTTTGCTCTAAAAATTGCTGACAGGCTTGCCATTCCAAGAGCTGTTTAGTAACAACACTACCTCACTTGTAATCATGCTTTTCAGAGATCGCAGCAGAACACAGAGACAACCATACGAGGTCAAACCAAAGGTCCATCTAGCACAAGATGCATCTCACAGTAGTCAGCAGTGGAGTAGTGAAGAGTGTAATAAGGTAAGTACAGAGTAACCCTTCCCCTTGCATTGCCTCCCCGTTCTTGGTTTACAGACTTACTGAAGAGGCTGCATTTTAACTAGCAACTTTAATAGTCTTCTATGGAGCTCTCCTCCACAACTCAATGGTAATATACCATCTCTATACCAACCTGAATGCCACCCCTCTGAAAACTGGAAGAGGTAACTTCCATCTCTTTGGGTTATATTTTTCTGTTTCAGTCTCCTGGGAGAAACTGAATACTGCTTGGCTTTTGAGCAAGGTCCTGAAAGAGATATCCTGATTTGGACTATGAGGTTACATTCCAGCAATGGTGATTTTAATTTTTCAGCAATTCCACAGTTGTGCAAACTTCAGAGTCATCAACAACGAGAAAGCTCAGGAACCCTCACTCCAAAAATACAGATCACTTACCAGCAGTAAAGTAACACTTGCAGTGTAAAACCAGAGAAAGCCATGCAGTTACATGCACTTACACAGTCTGAAATTCTATCTAGTTCAAGGACACTCTTTACACAGGACAAAATCATGTAGTTAACAGTTTGATTTACCTAACCACATAAGTATGTGTATTTTAAACATGTGTAATATGTATTAACAGATAAACTTCTATGAATACATTCAACTATATTACATATACTACATAAGTATTACATATGCACATAGGACAGGGGAGAGTGCTAACCATTTTTTAAATTTTGTAGAGAAGGCTCACAATGAACAATGTACTTAATCCATCTCAGACATCAAATTTCTTCCATAATAATTTTTCTAAAATTCAACTCAGAAAAATTTAATCTGCAAGTATTCAGTCAACACAAAGGTTTCACTTAGAAAACATTACAATGAAATTAAGAAATTTTTTTGTCTTCCTGATATAAATGCCTTGTTAAACAAGCAGCAACATACCCATATATGCTGTCTTCCTCAAAAGAAGCATCTCCTAAGTCTGCCAGAAAATCTTACGAAGACCAAATACAGAGGACAGAAGCAGTTATACTGAGTCACAAGAAGAGGTCCTTTGGTGCACTACGCTGCTTTTATAGCAGTCAGTAGCCAGTGTACCAAAAACTGGCTAAGTTAAGAAGCAGAAAAAGGCAACTACTGAAAGTTTCCCCTCTAACCTTCAAGCTTTCAGTAAGCAGCAGTTCATGGTCTTAAGCAAGAGTTGCCTTTGGACAAATCATGTTTAACAATCTGTGCTGAACTTCTCTGCTGACATGCCCAAACCCTTTTTAAGGCCCTTGAGAACTGTGTGTACAGCCAGGTGAATGACGGGGCAGAAGCAAGCTGGTAGATCACTCTCCACCTTCAGTTCCTGTGCTTTTCTCCTCATCCAATTACACTCCCAGACAGCTCAGCTGTGTGATGCCCATACACACTACTAACAAAACACAGTGAGCCACAGCTAAACATCAAGGAGCTTCCCTGCTTCTGGAAAGGGCAAGTTCTTTTACTTCTTTTCCTTGGTCTATTTTGGTCCATGTGAAAGCAAATCTAAGATCACTGGTACTGTGGCTTTCAGCCTCCCTAATCATTTCTCACATTCATGGATATCATGGGACCCAAGAAAAGGAAAAGGAAAGGAAGCTGGAGCATTTAGAGAGCTAGGTTCTTTAAAATGTTTCCATATGCAGTTTCCACCTGACTTGTGGGGCTAAAAGGGTTTGTCTTCTGTTAACTTCTGCCTGTATCACTGAATTTCCATGTTGTTTGCATGTTTTATTCAAAACCATAATCCAAAATCTGTTTGTTTTGGGTTTTTTCCCCCACTGTTATTTCAGATTTGTATTTAGTTTTCCTTTGGTTGGTTTGCGTGTTTTCCTAAAGACTACTTCAGGATGCAACAAAGTTTCCAAGCAGCAAAGCTGATGCCTAGTTGTTCCTTCTGGGTGTAGTCTTAACTTGCTGGCACCCTTTCCCAGGGATAAATTTTGAGGCTAGCCGATAACAGTCAGCTAAAAAATTGCTATTTGTTCTAGCCCTCCTGTCCATGCTTAGTAGTCATGGTTTTTTTAATGAGGAAGTCACGGTTGTAATTAATCCAACCAGATCACAGTGATATATCCACAAGCAATGCAACTTCAGAGTGCCTATAAACTGTTCCCAGGGATAATTATTAGGACTTTTAAAAATGCATTGATGTGTGTATTTTGGTCTTTCTTCCTCAGCCTTGTCTTTGCAAACTGGCATCTCCTCCATTTCTGGAAAGGTCCTTCCTCTAATGAAATTAGTACAAGAATGCCATTCCCATGCATGTCCTTCTCACCATCTAAAGTATGGAAATCTGGGTAATTACAAAGTGACCCCAATGGTTCCATAGAGAACTATGATCTTGAGATTAAGTCCATTTAGGAAGCCTGACACCAAAAATCCAACCGCAGCACAGTACAAACAAAATTCCCTACCAACTATCTCTGCTCATAAAAGTGATTTAGTTTAGTTCTCTCTGTACCTGAGTTCTCTGCTGGCTGTCTGAATCAATTAACAAAACAAATAATAGATTGCAATGTTTTTTCTTTCCAGCCAGGTTTGTGCTTTACGCAAATGATCAGTTAAAACAGGGGTCCTCAAACTTTTTAAACAGGGGCCAGCACATGGATGAAGTGGCAGGAGGTCATCTGCGGCTGCTTGATTTTCCCCCCCAACCCCCAGCGGGGGGGTGGGGGTGGGATGTCTGTAAATACAGGGAGGCAGATTGAGGACCCTGGGGGGCCGTATCCAGCCCGCGGGCTGTAGTTTGAGGACCCCTGAGTTAAAACATCCATCTGAAAATGTAAAATCCTGGAACCTCAGAGGTCCCTTAGCTGCCAAGTGAAAAGGAACCAGCAAAGGTCATTTGCACAGAACAGCAACAAAAGTCTTGTCATTTCTGCTGGAGATGCTCAGTTCAGGGTAGGACAGCAAAACGAACTCAGATCCTCAGGTCCTGTGTGACCATCCCAGCACTGACCTTGTTAACTCAATGCCTTTACTTTTTCAAGGCAAAAAATGGAAAAGGACTGAGCCCTTAACCACATCCAGTTTTATGCCTTCTCTGTGCTTGATTTTCATGCCATAAAATGGAAGCAATTTACCAAATTTTGCTTAGCTGCAGGCTGATGCCGGCTGTACACACAGCATTGCTACCTGCAGAGATCTGGGCACTATTTATAGCTGACCTCTAAGTCATTCTTTTCTCTCACAACTCTTCTGTGCTGCAATGCTGGTTTTCAGATTTTCTTTTAAGCTTTAGGATCCTGCACTGCCTAGGACTGCACTCCCAAGGACCCCAGTAGGCTGTGGGAATCTCAGCTTTCTCTTAATACCAAAAATGTCCAGGGTAGCCCTGATGAACAGGGTTTCCCCACATAGAAATGTTACAACTTTTTCACATCCTCCATGTTACACACATGGAAGTGCATCCAGAATCTGGAAAACACAGGTTCAAAGCAGTTCTCACCAGCCACAAGCTCAGGATTGCAGCCTGAGCTGCAAAGCTCTCCAGAAAAGACCTGAACACCCTTAGTACCTTAGAGCAGACTCAAAGGAGACAGCCCAGACCCAGCAGCTTTCACACAGCTGTGGCTGCTTTGAGCCCATGCTGCAACCACACCAGCACTCAACAGTACAAGGGAGAGCACACAGACCACAGCTGAGCACATTTATCACCCCTCTTGGAGCTTTCTTTCAGCCTTGCAGGGCAGACACAGACGATCTACTTTTCTCATGTTTCAGTCTGTCATGTAGTAAATCCTGCTAAGGACACAGGGTCTCTGAGTTCCCTACAAATGTGGAATATCACCCAGATCCACAGCAACATGCAGATTCTCTGTGTGCTTGTTCGTGGCTTCTACAGAAATTTAGCAGCCAAATTCATACTAGGCTGAACTCCTAAAAACATAGATTGGCTGATACATCTGTTAAATCTCAAAGGGCAAACAGCAGAGGCTGTTCTCTCCTCCAGCAACTGTTGCAAGAAGTGCAGCATCATGTCCTTCGGGACACAAAGATCTCCTCCCATCTGGCATGTAGGTTTGCTGCAAGAAGGAAGCAATCCTGAAGTCAGTGACTGCCTTATTGGTGCTGGGCAGAGCACAGGAGGTGGATGGAGGAGTCTCAGGATCAGCAAAGCCCCAGGTACACCAACAGATGTACAGATGCACAAGCCAGGTCTGGCACAGGCACAGGCAGTCAGCTGAGATTATTTACACTTTGCCTGTGCTGTTGCTGTACTACTGCTCAAAGTAGCTGCAAAGAACATTGGTGTTCAGGCAAGAGCATGAGGGATTTACATCCTTCTGGCATAACACAGGCGCTGCATACCGCCAAGTGATGTGTCTTAACCAACAGCCCCAGAAAATCCCCAGAGCTTGTGCAGATAAAAGGGAAAGTGTCAGGAGCTCTGGAGCAAGATAAATTGCAAGAGGACTGAGTAGTGCAAAGACATAGAGATAGTTGTAGTCTACTTATTTTCATTCTCTTTGAAAACTCAGAGGCTTCCATCAGCCCAGGAAAGATGTGGGGAAAAGTGGGCAGACCCCTAATTATCACACAAAGTCTCCACCATCATAAAGTCTCCAAGGTCTTTATTCTTTGGCAAAGGCACTGGTAATGATGTTTTATCAATTGGCCACTAGAAACAAAGCTGAGTCTTGCTTTGGAGCAAGACAAATACAAAATGCAAGTTAGGTAGATGCCTGCTAGTCAAATCTGATTCCTAGGAGAGATGGGGGAAATGCAGAAAGGAAGATCTTTTTCAGAGTGAAGATGAATAATATCTTACATGTGAACATGTTAGATGCTTGAGAATCCAACCTAGGGACTATCGAGTTTCCAGTCACATCATCAGTGTTTACTCTGGAGTAAAAATTAGTGACTTCTTCCATTAAATTCTTTTAATCTATTTCACCACCAAGACACTTCTTCATCTAAATCACCGGTTTATTGTGCCTCTTATTGTTTAAGAGGATGTCATGGGAGCCATTGAAGAGTCACTTAAAATGTTCTTTGTCCTACCACAAATAGGCAAGCTGTTTCCATTTGAAGCCTTGCTGCACAAATTAAATCTTTCAACATAAAGTGAGCTTTTTTTGCAAAATTAAAATAATATGTGTGTAAATTTTACATGTTCACAGACTCCTGCAGAAGGATGGCTAAATCAGTCTGCTGTTCAGCTGTTTAGGCCTGAAATGCAAAGGGAATATTAGCTGATGAAATCCACATACACTGGTTACAGCTTTCTAAATAGGATACAGGTATATGATGCTTTTGCATCAGCAGGTGTAAACAGGGTTTGGCATTTTACCTGCACACTTACAGATGGCTCACTCAGGGCCTAAAATAGAATATGCTTTGTATTCCTGACTCCTTACCTAAGGTTAACAATTTCTCACTTTTGCCAGCTCAAATAGCAGAGACTTTTTGCTTTGACCTGGGAGGTCCTGGTATATTCTCTGACAGCCAGTGATGCCCACAGTGTATTATGAAAGTGAAAAATAAATTAACAAACAGTCCTGGCAGCAGGTCAGTATCTACAGTATTATAGGAGGGTATGTGGGATACTTCAGTGTTTGGAAGTGTGCCTCCTTCCAAAAGATGCCACTGAGCATTTGGGATGAGAAAGCAGTTCAAATGAAATACGGTCTGAGGTACAGTCCTCCAAAAAAGGGGATACAGCTCCCTTATAATGCCCTTCTTTCTGGCAGGATTACCACAAAACTTTGGAAAAGAACAATTTTCTGGTTATCCTCAGCTTAACAAGCAACAGAACATACGGAACATAGCCTTTTTACCTATTTGTGTATATTTTATGCTTTGGGAGAGACACTGATATCACAAACTTGAAAAATTGATATTACATGAAACAGAAATAATCCCCTCCACTTTAAACCTTACATCCCAAGATCTCTGAACTTCATTATGTTATGATACTGTCCAAAAATGTTTAAAAGTGTTTCAGGCATTCCACTGAGCAACTAGAAATAGACATTCCTTTCCCAGATCATCTAACATGTATATCCCAAATATAGAATAACAAGCAGTAGAGAAATGTGGTGGCAAAAATAAGGAAAAGAAGGAAAAACCTTTCTTCCATTTTGCTGGCACTTTATTCTGGAGGGGAATATGTTCAGAAGCCTTCAAATTTGAGAAAGAAATATTCCACATCTTTCTTTTGACATTTTAAAAATCTTGCATCTCACAAGGTTTTGAGTCAGCACTGAAGTCAGACATGCTGATTTCCTCAGAAAGAAATACTTCCATTTGTCCCAAACTTATTCCCCAAATTCTTTCACAAAGAATTTGTTATTTCAAATCAGAATTAACAAAAGGCTGAAACATTCTTTTCTCTGCCTGATTTCCCAATGTAAGATCTGGTCTCCTGCAAGCAGATGAGAACATTCCTCCAAGGGGAACTAGTTCTTCAACACCTGAAAGTCAGTCCCACCAAGGGTACTGGAGCCTAACACAGAAAAAAGAATATTCAAATGCCTCACTTTTTCCACTGTTCAGCTTTTCTTGGATTGATATGTGGATATTCATTAGGATCCTGAGTTTGGAGAACTTTTATTATTGTTATAAACTCTGGTCATGAAGTGGATTTTCTAACCCTTTCATGCCAGATGTTTGGCTAAGTTCAAGGGTAGTATCAGTTTAATATCTGACACAAGGTCTCGTGGGAACCATATCCTGCCACTGACACAGGAATAAATGTTGTCATCAGATAGATCCATTCCTCCTCTGCACTTCTAGCAGAGCTACCTGTTTTTAATAATGGCAATATTTGAGGAAAACATCTGTGTTACCTCACCATGTGACTAGAGTTCAAGAGAACAAGCCACACGCTGCAAACATTTCTTGGAATTGCAAACTATTGTTCCATTCAGCATCCAGCTGGAGGTCAATATTCCCAAATACTTGTGAGTGTAGATCAGCAAATGCCTGTCTTTCATCTAGAAACTCTGATTCCTGTGTCAACAAGGCCAGGCAGAATTCATGACTCTCTCTTTGGCATCTGTGGTTTCAGACTTCAAGTGGCTATGAGACAGCTCCAGCTGAATGAGAGGGCTAATTCACAAATGACAAGTAGAGAACCATCACAAGTTGAACATAGAAGTTATTAATTACTCTATTTTTAGTCTATTTAGTAATATTCCCAGCAAGTTGTGTGATGAATCTGCTGTGTAACTGAGGTCACAAAGGGGTGTCAGCTCATCCTGACATTAACCAAGGCTTAATAATTCGAAAACTGACCATCACCAGAACAATGACAAGATTATTCAACTCTAATTTAATGGAAAACAACACCATTCATCACCATTCCAGGAGAATCCAGAACCACACAGGACAGAACCATACAGCAGCTTTCAAATTTCTAATATGACTGCTATTGAAATTCAGACATGTTCCGTTTCCCAAATTATGACTCAGGGAAGATCATGCTTTAGCATCTGTCCTACTTCTGATCATCTCCTGGTGCTGGCTGGACATACGCTCAGGTAGCATCTCCATGGAGTTTGTTATCCTTTCAGTCATGTGCAAAAGGAACTTGGGAGAGAATTATTGTTATTTTTGCATTCTTCTGCAACTCAATCTACTTCCTATCTCCAAAGCTCTTTGTAAAACAATGGATTTTCCAGTACATTGGGACTTGCCACTAGCCCGAGGATTTTCGCTGTTCCTGGCAGCTCGCTGCATTGGCAGTATTCCCTCTGCATCCTCGACCTGCTGCTGATTGATCCCTGTAATCCAATCCATTTTCAACAAGCCACTTCAGCTCCAATAAAAACAAGGGGCTTTGCTGACTGCTGGTTTCAGCTGCAGCTGTTGGAGCCACAAATCTAAAGAGAAATATTTTAAGTCTATTTGCAAAAAATTTACTGGTAAAAATAAAATGATTCACTGCTTTTATTCAGTTAAACTCAAAGGGAAATTAATTACAGCTTCTTTTTATGCATTGTACCTTCTTTATGATTTTATTCCTGTATAGCTCTCCTGGTGTGATCATGGTGTTCCTTGAAGTAAATAGGTAAGGAAATATTAGGACTGAATTTCCCCAGGGCTTTGGTATAGGCAAACATGAAATAGCTTGCATAACTTGGGTGCTGCAAACATTTAATAGACTTTAAATCATTAATTTAGAAGAGACTGTTCTAATCTGCCCCTTTTACAAAGCACCAGCCAAACAAAAATCCCACGTCACTCAAGAATTCTTGTACTGCAATTACAATTTCTATCTGAGCTGGGGGGAAAAAAAAAAAAAAAAACCAACCAAAAAACATTGCAAGATACAAATCCTGACATCAGGCAGCAAACTG
Source organism: Falco peregrinus (assembly GCF_023634155.1). NCBI lineage: Eukaryota > Metazoa > Chordata > Aves > Falconiformes > Falconidae > Falco > Falco peregrinus. Next base: position 26,303,689 of record NC_073730.1, on the reverse strand, counting down.
GAGACAATTCCCAGTGTTTTCAGGTAGATTATTCCACTTCTGCAGTTACCTGCAACACTGAAGTTCTGCATTTTATTTTTAGACTGAATTTGACAAGCTGCAGCTTCCAATCATGGGATCTAGCAAGGGATTTTGTAAGTGTTGTCATAGAATAAAGCAATTATTCCATGTAGTTAATCCAAAAGAAAGTTTAGATAGCTTACAGATAAAGTCATCTATTTTGGGAAAAGATATCAGAGAAAAGCCAACTCTTCTCTCCCCTTTGTAAAGAATGTTTTCTAGATTCAGACCAACATTGCTCTTTCTCATGTATTTTCCAGCCTTCTATAACTGTATTTGTGCTATTAATATTTGCAGCTCCATTGGTTTAATTAATGTTGCTGACAAAAACAGGGACGGTGATGGAATCTCCTAAAGTAGTAGCCATATTTTGAAGACAGCATGTTCCACAACCCCTTCTGGCACTAAAAGTCACTAGTATAGGCTGATATATCCTGAAAATGTAGTACAAAAAAGTATACAGCAGATAGCTGACAACTATGGTAAAATCTGTTTGAGCTATAAATTTTTCAAAGTTATTTGTAAATTACTTTCACTGCAGTAGTTAGTGGCCCTTGGCTAATAGCTTAGCTATCCTTTTGTTTACAGCTGAGCTGTTGTCTGCAATAGCTGATTTTACTATAAAGGGCAAGGAGGCAGTAGAAATAGAAAGTATGGGCCAGAGAATTGTACTGGGAAAATTATGAGAGCCAGTGAAATATTTTTCATTGAGCCTTATATGCTACATTTGGCACAGCAGGGGTTTAATGAAATTTTATTGATTCTAAGGCGAGCTTCCAAAGGAAATCTGCCCAGATTCCTGGGGGTCTCTGCTGAGGCTGGAGACCTTCGATGTGTTGAACCTTGGCTGTAGCCTTTTTGTTAATGGGTCTGTCCTTCAGACAGCGGACCGGGAAACCCCCAAAGAAGCTGCTCTGTAAAATGATACTCCTCTCAGCAGAGCTGCTGCCATTTGCGTAGAAACTAAAAAGATGATAATATCCCAGAGCACTTGTAGCGTATGGGGATCTTCTCATATATTAAGAAATAAAAGGAGAATAGTTTCTGGTCCAATTTAGCCAAATGTTTGTGGGGAGGGGGGTGTGTGTGTGTGTAAATGGAAATCCTTAAAGCTGAAAAGCCCTGTCCATTAATACCAGTGTAAAGCAGAGAAACAATGGCTCAGATTTTAAATATGAAGAAATGTCTGGGAGAAGAGTGAAGGATGGAGAGCTGGTCAACCAAAGACACAAAAAGGACCATCTCAGCTAGTTTCCTTGCAAAGGAGAGGACGCATACCAATTTACAGTGAGGAGGAATGGAGCTGTCACTAGCAGATAAACTAGAGCAGAGTGGAGAAGGATGTAATATTGCCTGCTCAAGTCCACAGCCAAGAAAGTCTTTTAACTGGTAAGCTTTGAAAAAGACACCGGTACCAGTAAAATAATTAGTTTACAGTCTTGAAATATACTCAGTAGATGCCAGCTGTATCCATCCATGAACAGAAATTAAGTAGCAGAGATCTTGGTTTGTCCAGAGAAATCCATCACAAGTAGATATGCATTCTCAGAGCCTGCAAGTGGGAATCAAGTCCTGTTGTTTTTAAACCACAAAAGATCCCTGGGCACCCAGCCTGAGGAGCTGGGGGGTTGTTTACCATTTGCATGTTTGGGATCCACCCAAGATTTAGTACCCTTTGACCATAAGAAGCATGTTTATTGCTTGGGGATAGAATTCTTCAGGTCACTCTGCCCTCAGCTACAGCACACGATTTCCTCTCTTACAGTATACAAAGAATTAATTTCTCTAACCCCCTTCTGAAGAAAGATTAATGTAATCAGAGTGGGAAGAGTAGTGCATAACTGGAATACTAGCAGTAACCTTCACTGAATATCTCCCCTTTTAAATAGTTCTAGGATAGGGATGAGCCTTTGAATAGACATGGTAGCATCATAGCCTATCTCCTTGCAATGTAGTTTCATTGCAGCACTCCTACAAATATGCGTTTCTCTAATGGTATCTTGTCCATGTTGGGCTCAGAGGGGCTTCTGCAGATCTCATGATGCTTCAAAGGAAAATATGAGCTCAATTTCTTGGAGGATTGCAATTCACCTAAATTAAATTTTTCTCCTTGTGAAGCGTTTAATCCAATGGGTAGTTAGGGAAGAATTTACTACTATGGAGAGTCACCGCAGCAGCTTGCCATTACTTAAAACGTAATTCTCAGTTCAGATTAATTTCATAATTAGCTGAGACACAAATTAAGGCTTACCCTTGGCCCCCACTTTGTGTAAACAGAAGGGTTTTCATGGATTTTCACCCAAGCAGATCAGGTTTTCCTGCCAAGGGGTATTTAAATATTCCTTGCTCTGTTTCCAAGCCTCACAGGAAAAAAAGCAACCACAACACAACAACCAAGCACAACCATTGTACAGATCCAGTTCTAAGAAAAAAAAACCAAAAAACAACACCTATTGCAGTAAATCACCACAAAGAAGCGGATCTCACAAAGATTTTGCTTCTCACATTTACTACAGCTCATAGGAGCCCTCTGTCAGAAAGCAGGAAACGTAGGTGTTGAGTAACGTGCAACAAGAAAATATGTACATCTTCACAGCACTGGCACCCAAGGGCTGGGAAGTGAAATCAGCTGAAACGGTGTGCTTTTGGGAAGCCTTGTGTCAGACAGTTCACAGGGCAGGGTCACCACTCCAGAGACTGCATCTACTCTGCACTCACGTTTCCTTCATTCTGAGATAGGGTCAATTCCCCTCACCTCTGTGACCTCATAATCTTGTTTCTACCTTGTCTGTGTTTCTTTAAATTCATGATTTAAAGAGATCTTTAAACAACTGGCCGCTCAGCAGCAGAAGGAGGGAGGGTAAGCAAAGCTGAGGCTGGAGCAGCGAAATGAGCGTGTAAGCATATCCATTTTGTTCTGCCTGACTTTCAGAGGCAGCACCGGCTTGCAGAACCAGAGAGAAGGGGCAGCTTTCACAGCCCATCCAGCAGAGCTGCAGGTTGGGTGGGACAGGAAGCAGGCAGGGAGAAATTCCAGACTAAATGTTGGATGCCAGGCTTCTTTGTGCCTGCACACCAGGTTCTGCCCAGTTTTGTGGCAGAGACTGATCCAGTAATCTGGAGAACAAAATAGATCTGAAAAATACAAATTCATTTCAGCTGGAAAAATAGATTACTATTAAACAATTCTTTTTATACCGTATCTGTGGCACAGCCATCTCACAACTGATGTGGATTCAGAGAAAGACAACTTGGAATGAAACCACCTGAGTGTCTTTAAATGTTTCAGACCATTGCCTTGTGCAAACTGCAAGCAATATTAAGCTTGGCTTAAAGTGGGGTTTATGCAGAGGTGGAGAAATGGATAAAGTTAACTTGGGAGAGTTCCACTGCTTGGGCTGGGGATTCTTATTAATCATATCACTCGGTACCCAACACAAGAATTTGACTGTAGAGACTATCCTCATAGATGTGATAGATGATAATAATTAATAAAGGCAGGTGGTTTAGGCAAGGACTCAAGGCCCCTACTGTTAGAGCACCACTGTCTTCAAGGGAATTACTTTAACCCTTGAGACGGAGTAATATGGTTTCTTTTTACTTTCCGATTGTTTTAGAAAACAACTCCATCATTGTTCTCCTGTTACAACAAAGGAAATTTTGTGCTCAGTATTTGGGCAAGATATGCTATAGGAAGAGCTCACAAACACCACTGTGCAAGTTGTTACAAAGCCACCAACGTTGCTACACTTCTAGGCCCCTATGGTAATAGTGCCAAATACAGAACTGACTGTACAGTGTGGCCCACCAGCACCACCCATTTTATGGCAGAAAGCCCAACAGACTTCCCAGTTCAAGGTTTAATGAAGCCTAGGATTTCCATGTCCTCTTCCAGTCCTGCTCCTACTCCTCCTAAAACTCTCATCCTCACCTCTACAGTTATTCCATTTTATTTTTTGCTCTTCCAGATGCATTTCTCCCTTATCTTTCTGCATTGTTTACCATAGGTAATGAGCAATGCACAGTCCCCAAAACCAGATTTCACTGTGATCCAAAGTCATCACATGCTTAGGTGTCAGATGGATTAATTAGTCTGATCCAGTTACAGCACTTATTAGAACACCAGTGCCATCCTGAGTACATCTATATAGTGCTGCTTTGTATGGTGTGGATATCCTCCGAGGCCAAAGCATTTGGCCTCTTAAATCTGTGGCAGGGTTGGGGGTGGATTTCATTCATCTGCCACCTCAGAGAAGTTAATATCTTTCACAGCCTCAAGTTTCAGTTGAAAAGAGTGAAGGAAAGCTGCTTAGGAGAAACTGCTTGAAAAGCAGCAAGCAGGGAGAAGGGATGGTGTACAAGAGAAAAGAACAGGGTTACAGGATGGAGTGGGTTTAGGTATTACTGCACATGTTGAAACTGACAACATAATGCATGTCACGTAATTCAGAAATGGTACCATTTCCTTGAAAATCAGAAGCTAATATATGCAGCCCTACACTGTGCAAAAATCAGTCTTTCACCTTGCCTTGGAAAAAAACCGTGCACTATGATTTATGGCAGAGGAAAAGAAGCTTAGATTTTCTTTGACATCATGCAGTACTCCTTCCACATGTCTAATGTACTGTCTGCAGCTATGCTTCTTGTGGGAGGTGTGTGTGTCAGCACTGTCCCTAGCAGACTTACCGAGACTGAGAGTTTTTCTTACTTTCTCAGCTTTTTCTTTTTTGACTTGCTGTTTCTTGCTTTCTCCGTTAATCCATTTATTGCATTTGCTCTTTCGATCTACATGCAGTTTCATTTGCACTGATTTAAGATTCTTAGACACTTCTTGATGATAAACATCTCTAGTGAAACACCCATGAAGAACAACTTAGCTTTGTGGTGGGAGCTATTAGTGTTCTGAGTTTGACCCCAGAGGCCACATCTAGAGGTAAGAGAATTAAGTCCTTAATTGTGGTCAATTGCATGTTTGATCTTTCTACTGTGCTGGCCCACAAAAGGGCAAATGATGACAACTCTAATGATTTTGGTACTGTAAATAAGCCCATATTTCTGGACATGTATAAAGTATTCATCCCCATGTTGTGTAGGAAGAATTACATAGATCAGCAGGTTTTGCAATATAGGTCCATGAATGGCCTTCCAGTAGCACTAATAAAAGTAACACTTTGCAGATTCTCTCTGCAAATCTGAAAGCAGACATGTAATAACTGCTGGTCACTTCTGATCTGGAATGGGTTTGACCTGCTGACCTCAGGGTGAAAGGCTCTGTACTTGATTACCACTCCCAAGAGCTCTCTGACTGTCTCTGAGGTTGGTTTTTTTATTATTTTGTAGTTAACCTCAAGACAGCATCACCTGCAATGGATAACATCTGCAGAACGCTATCTAGGCATCTGAAGATTTTTTGCTTTACAACTAATCATTGGCACTCAATGAATCTGAAGGTTAAAAAGAAATTGCATGGCCAAAGATTCACTGCAGAAACAGTGAAAACAGAATGTGGGGGGGAAAAAACCCTTAATAGATCCTTCCTGCCACTGGTACATTTTTTCACTTATTCATAGGGTCATTATTTCTTTTCAAGTAATGGAAGATATAATGATTTGGGGGGAATTAATCTAATCTTTTTCCTTTTAGCAAGAGAGAGCCAATCAACCAACTGCCCTCAAAAAATACCCAACAAACTATTCTAGATGAACGTCAAGAAAGTTTTCATTTGTATGATGCCTATACTTTTGGATTCCATCTTTTACCACTCATTCAGCTATCCAGATGTTCCGCTCATTCACTCTGATGCCATCCTCTGTAGAAGATGCACGCAGACAAGCCTTCCAGTGGGATAGGCACCTTGGAAATAGATGCTAAAAGCACTCTTTCAAGTTAGAAGTAGTCTGTGCTTAGCAATTTATTGCAAGCAGCCCTTTTGGACCTAAAATGTCTAGTCCTACAATTCAGAGTAGGTTTTCACAAAACCCAACATAGAAAATACTGGCCAGCATGACAGAAATCTTAACCACACAAAAAAATGGAAAATTCAACAAAGCTATCCTTTACATCTCAATGACTTTCTGTCCCTGAAAAAAACTATTTAAATACCCACCTGGCATTCTGCAAGGAGGATGTTAGTGACCCCATTGTGCAGCTAGCAACAACAGGAATGAAAGAAGACCTACTTTCACTGACATTAGGAGGACTGTATAGGATTTACTCAACCTCTACCCAGAGTAGATCTGATCACTGGAGGCCATATTTTCCCCCATTAACAATGAGTCTTTATTAATTCCGATTATTTGGGAAGCTCTGCTTATGTACCTTTGTATACAAATGACAAATCATCACTTAATGAGCATGAACTGATTTCACATTGAACTGTCCATCTCATAAGCATCAAGATGTCCAAGAAAGGAAACTCATTTGTTAATTCCCAGCAGTGCTTTGGGACACAGCCTGCAAAAGCAGTGGGAATTAGACATGAGGAAGCAGCAAGATATTTGCTCCATTACATATTCACCCATCAATCATAGTTCTCTTTGAAAACTGGCTACTGGCCACTGGTGCCTGCTGGGAAAATGCTAGAACTGCAAGAAAAAAAGGACATTTTTCCTCTTTGTGCCAACTTTCAGTGCAGAGTTAACTTGAAGCTGCAAGTAGCACAGACCAGCTCCTCTCTGGCAGATCTCGGAGAGGAGATCCATTGTGGAATTTCACAGCTGGATGTCAGCATCTCATTCTGGTCATGGTTTGACATTTTGGACATGTTTCACCATTGTTTCCCCAAATTTTCATCTGTAACTTTATTAAAAGAATAAATTAAGAAGAAATTCAGTCCATCAGAGAGGGTGTTCTGTTAAATTTCTTTTTCCCAGTATAACAGGAGACCAATGAACAGAGAACAGAGGGTGGACATATTACTGTAGATATGGTATAGAAGAACAAATCAGATTTACAGAAAAACCTAGCTGATTGAGCCAGCTGGCATTTTCTGGCCCAGACTTCTAGGACTTCATAAAGCAGTCTGGTTGGTTTGGAGAAGCAGCTGACTCTGGGGTGGTCATTTTTTGTGGCAGGAAAGGCAAGAGCAAATATCACTACCTCATGGATGAATGAAACAGCTCCAGGGGGCACGAAGCCAACAGCACTGTGGGGAGATGCACTGTATGCCCAAATTTCTGATCTCCATTTTGACACTGAAGAATGAGGAGGACACCAGGCCACAAGTCATATGGGAAAATATGACCCCAAAATAGTCAAGGGAGAAGAATGTTCCTGGGTAAATTAGGAATACATAACGTGAGGATGACAACTTCTAAAACAGCCCAGATCCAACATTTTAGAGCACCCAAACATCAAGTCTGCAAGCAGAGAATCTCTCTAGGATAAGTCTAGGTCATAGGCAGAGAAACTTTCCTCTAAACTGCTTGCTTTTCTTTCCCATTTTGGAGGTTTATTCTGTCTGACAGCCTCTCTGTTTGCACTTATGTGGCACCAAAACACAGTGACTTTAGAACAGGTGAATTTCCACATTCCATATTTATCATTCAGACATCCAGGTGTTGCCAGACTCAGTGATGAATCTGGCAAGGGCAAGCATTTTGAAGGAAGATTGAAAACTGGCCTTGGAAAAACCTCTCTTACAAGACAGCTATTGATAGTTCATGATGCAAATTATTTTTCACTATTGGCAGAAACAAGGGGTCTTCTGAGTTCCTTCCCATATGATCATCATTTAGACATAAGGATCTCTGCAAATCAATTCCTAGTCCTTCTGGGAAAAAAAAAAAAAAGAAGAAGAAGAAATAAAGAAGTTGGCATTCAGGTTGACTGTGTTCTTTTCAAAGTCCTGGACCAGCTCTGACCATCTCCTGGATCTGCTCTCTCTCAGTGGAATGGAATTTCCCAATATACCATGGTCATTCTGGCACCTGTTTCTCTGCCACAGCTATAAATCTCCTGCAGGTCACAGGACTCTGTAAAAGGAAAAAAAGTTACCCAAGTGTTCTTGGCCTGGGCCCGGAGATCAGAAGAGGGACAGAAATGCATGCCTCATCCAAAGAAAACTCTGGCTGGCTTTACACTGCTAATAGCTCAGTGGGAAAGTCTGTTTAACTGTGCACATCCTGCGGAGGTTTCTGGGATATAACCTGTTAGACCCTCACCTAGAACACATTTCTTCAGTTTTTGAAGGCTTGCTTGTCTGCAGGGTGTCTGCCAAGCAAAAGAAATGAAGATTAGGGAGCAAAGAAACCCAGTGGCAGCTGTGCATCAGGTCCCAATTAAGACATCAAACTAAACCCTTCAGCCCTAGTTCTCAAACATCCTTGTATATAATATTTCCCATGAGGCTGGAATTCTTCCACAAGGTTTATGCTGGCTTTAATGTATAGCATCAGGGTTCAGTAAGCTTTCATGACATCCATATTGCTGTTTGAGACAGCAGGGTATGTTTTTTCACCCCCATACTTCCAAAGAAAAGATAAGGGCATGCCCTGTGTTATGACATGACTTGACTTGGACTGAAGGAGCAGGTCTGAACCGTTTGGCAGGAGCTGTATTTGAATCTGCCATTGAGTCATGCTGGTTCTGAGCATTTTAATATCCTAAATCCTAATTCTACCCCTAACTTTATAACAGGCATTCAATCAAAAGGGAATTCAACTGCGAGGATCAGTCTCCCCCAAGACTGGGTAGAGAGGGCAGGTTGTTGTACCAGAGGCTGAGAAGTCTGCAGGGTAGGAGTACACTTACTGTGGCTTTGAGTGACAACCACCTGATTGTGTTTAAGACACTCCCTGTACAACTGCTTTGTGAACCAGTGCACTTCGGACCAAATAACCATTTCAGTTCCAGACTGATGTTTAGAGGTAGTTGATCAAGACCTCTCCATCATGGCACCTGATTTCAGTTCAGGTCCCAAGGAATATTTTGCCCTGCTCTCACTAAAAGTCCCATCTGTACATCCCCAGCATTATTGCAGGAAGTCTTGTATTTCCTACCGTTTTCTGCAGTATATCGGAAAATAGTCATAGTATCACTGCAGACTCTCATGAGGACAGTGCAAAGTGCCTGGCTTACTAGCACAGTGAAACCATACATTGCTCCCTGCTGAGAGGACCTAAGTCACCCAGCTGTCCTCACTAACAATTAACTGAATAATCCTGCAAAAGATCACTTAAAATTCCCCTCACTGCACTTATGAGACAGCCCCGCTGTGAACAGGAGCAGCAAGCCCAGAGTCAACTCCCACAGCTTCACAACAAAGAACAGATTTGGTTTGAAAATAACAGCAGTAAGAACATCTATGCTGCCAAATAGCTGAGCTTCCTGGTTTATTTTCAGATCCTGATTCTTCAATTGTCTATGCTGCTTTCCCTTGGGATCCTTTCAGGAGGGGACTAGTTAATTCCTCCAGAGAAATCTCAGCGCATCTCTAGAAGCAGCTTGTTCCAGCAGCCCCTGCCATTAAGGAGGTAGGAGCATGCTGTCCAGCTCCCTGAACACTATTACTAATTTCAAGCCCTGTGATGTGAAACATATCCTTAATGCAAAAATTTGGCTACTGTTACAGGCTATGATATAGTATGCAGTTTTTTCCATGCAAACCTACCTGAAATAAGCATACAATAAATTCTTATATCTCAAAGCCATAGGAAGGTTACATGTGGCTCAGAAGGGACTAAGAAAAGTACTGTGAAGCACCGGACAAGGTCCACTTACTTTGGAGAAGGCTAGCTTTGAACTTTGTGGATACAAACCACTTTTTTCTATGTAGAGCCACAAATTGCTCCTTGGACTGGAAGCCTTTAGAAGCAGAGCTGACAAAAAGCCTAGTAGGACTGTGATTCCACCAGTCTTCGTGCCCGCTACAACATTTCCCAGAAACAGCACTTCTAATGGAGAGCAAATAGTTCACTGTTGCATGGGCACGCAATAAGACGTTTAACCTGGCAGTACAGCAGCCGCAAGAAGACAGACAAAGCCTGAATCAGAGTAATATTAGATAGAGTCTAACATGATTTGTCTGCTCTATTTCATCATAGTATCTGCCTGGACAAAATCCCTTCTCTGAATTTCTTTGAATAAACCGAGATAACTTGAATCATTTCAGTACTCTACAAGACAGGAAAAGCCCAGGAGGTTTCTGATCTTGAACTAAGCATTCAAAAGCCACTTCCAGTGTCTATCAGAGACATGGCTGACAGAATTTCCTTTTAAAATGTGGAATTCAGCTTAAGTACTTGAACAACATACATTTAGTTTTCTGCAGCTTTTCTAGGACTAATAAGCCAAATAGCCAAATACAACATGCATAATTCCTCTGCCCTTATTGAGAAGTCATTGAAATCCTTTAGGGGAAAAGTAAGTTATCCAAAGCAGGGGGTGACAAGGCAAAATGGCTCCTTCAGAACTAGCCTAAGGTTGTGAATGACAACATCTGTATGAAAACTTGCATAGTGTTGTAGCCAAAAATGAAGAAGAAACATCCACCAGGAATTTGGGTAGATTGCTGTTGAGAGGAGATCTTAGCACTCCTGGTCTCTGGCTGCAGATTGAAGTGTCAACAGTTTGAGTTAACTTTTAAACACGTGCATGATATCAAAATGTGATCTCTGGACATAATTGTTCTTCAGAATCAAAGAAATAAACATGTATTTCTGTGAGTAGCGGAACTAGCGAAGCTTGCTTTCCTACAGAAGAGGGTCTAAGGCTGAATTACTTTGCTGTGTAACAAGAGTAAGCTTGTGCTGTAAATTGTCTCATGTTACCCAGCCTCTGATTTCCATGACACTTCTAGCAGCTTGATATTTTTGGAAACTGCACTCCTCTGTTATACTTGTGGTTAAAATAAATCAGCAGATTTTAACACTGTTGGGACAGGTGGGGGGACAGGAGGGGATGACAGAGAGAAACAGACATATGGAGCATGTAATAGCATGTTTCTCACTTCCTTAGGAAACCAAACTTAAAAGATGAAGATGGCATAGCCCTACCACATTCTGCTGGAGTGGAGTTTTAATTGGTGAGCTGAATGTCAAGAAAATCCCCTTGCTAAACAGAAGTAAGAAAACGAGCTTATTGCTCTTTTATGAGTCATCTCTATCCAGCCCCTTAAACTACACAACTAACACCTTTGTTGGAGGTAGATTAAGATAAAGATGAATTACTTCTTAAAATGCAAGTCAGATGATGAGGATAAAGTTTTAGGGTGGATAATTCCCCTTTTCAACACCGGATTCAGGCAAAATTAGTGGTTCTGCCTATGATCTAAGGTTTACCCATGAAGTTACTTCCTGGGGTTAAACATATTACAGAATTGGAACAGTTAAGGAAAGGCTCCTCCATATACTTTTGTAATCTGATTTATGTTCTCTTTTATCTCAGACTCCACCTCTTCAAGTCATCTTTTGACTAACCTACTGAAAATACAGAAAAGGAAGACAGGAGCTGGAACATTCCTGAAATTGTCACCACAAGGCACACATCAGTAATGTACCTGGCAACACTTTCCTAGGAATCACTTTGGTTCGAAGAGGAAAAAAAAAAAAAAAAAAAAAAAGAAAACCACACACACCCTCAAACAGTAAGCTTTCTATCGGTAAGTTAACAGTCAGTTATATATCAAAGGTTTATAAACTAGCTCAGTGAAATTAGAATGTGACTTACAGACCAGACTGAATTTGCATATATTTTTCAAGAACTAAATTTCCCCAACTAATGAAAAAAAATACATCATTAGCAACAAATGATTCCTAACATTGCAAAGCTGTGGATTGCTAAGTATTAATTAGTCAAGCACAACAATGGCTCCATAATCATCTTGATAGTATTTATATCTTTGTTTTAATATTTCATGGTATCTGCCTGTGAATGCTGGACTTTCACATGACTTTTAGGAGACCTTGCTGTAGGGTTCTGTCTGATTTTTAAGTCTCTTTTCTTTTAAGACTCCAGTCTGGGTGAACCATTAAATCTCAGGGCCTCTTTTGAGCACTCTTATGATGCAGATGTGCTTGTGTAGTTCTACCTCCTTGTGGCTCAACTGCTTATCCCCAGAGTCAGTCCTGACCCTGAAACGTCTTAAACATTTTCTTTCCCTAATCAAAGTAGGAAGCTTGGCACTGAAAAGAGTACAGAAAGGCTTCACATGGACTTTCTACACACTAGCACTTTAACCTCAAAACATAAATATGATTACATATTACTAGAAGGGCAAATCACCACACTGTTTCATCCTTTCCTTGAAAGTCTTTGGAAGAGTTAGCCAGTGTGCAAGTGGACAGGGCTAGCAGCAAGACAGATGTGCTCCTGCCTTTTATTACTGATCACCCAAATGATGTTTTGATCAGCCTCTGCAGGAATCACAAACTCCTGTCAGGAGATTTTATTTCCACAGAAACCATCACCTCCAATTCCCATGTCAGCCAGCTCTCCTTAGCAGTGCCTACCTCACCACTGTGGTATCAATCCCACTATTTGGTGTCAGTAGAGCATCACTTATGCCAATGGCATCTTGGTGCCAACTCTGTGACAGCACCTGCAGGGTCTATACATCAAGAGCAGCAGAAGGAAAGCAAAGGTCAGTATTAAAGTCAACAGCCAACATATGGACCATATTCAGAGCCTCTGTGTTGCACACTTTTTCCAGTCTAACAACATTACTCCCAAGCAGTATCCACACAATGCACTCCCAAATAGTTAGGGAACAATTCAGACATAAATGGGCAAAGCCTTATTTTTGCAGATGGGAGAGGAAAAGGGACAACCAACAGAAAGAACAGAAGGGGAAAGTGAGGCCATGGGAAGCTTCTGAAAACCTGTTGGTCGTCAATGATTTTCAATCTGTCTGTGATTGTTGTACCTGCCAGTCTAATACTGTTAAATGCCATTTCAGATCATCTGAACTGATCCGGGTCCAGTCTCAGAGCCAATTCACTCCCTAACAGAAAGAAAAGACAAAAACAGCCACGGGGAGATGGAGGAGGAAATAGGAGCAAAAGTGAGGTACTGACTGATAAGGAAAGACTTTCCCTCTTTCTGACCTGCCCACAGCTCAGAGGTAGGTGGGAGTCTTCCAGGGAATTTCCTGGGAGCTGCCTAGCTCATTTCTTAGACCAAAGAGGTCCAATTTTGGAATCAGGGGGGTTTAAGCCAAATATGCTTAGTGAAAGGACAATCTTTGCCCTCTCACAGAGCATCCTGTCTCTGTCTCTGTGCCACTGCCACACTATTAATACAATCGAACACATTCCTGATTATTCTCTCCTCTCCCCTCCTCTTGGGAGACATTCCCAATTGTTCAGCTTGACCTTGCTGTTTTCCTATTCCCCTGGAAAGAGCTTGGAAAAGCAGAAACCACGCACAACCATCTGATGAGGTGAGATAACTTTGGTTCCAAGGAGATTTCAACAAAATGCCACAGCTGTGTTTGACATCGGTAAAGCCTGGGCAGAAAGCATTCTGCATTGACTTCTAACACTTATTTTGGCTGAGCTAGGCTTTATCCTAAAGCAACTGTCCATTAATTTGACTGTGCTGTGAAGCACAATCATTCAGCTGCCTAAATGCATATTTACACAATGTTCACAAATCTGTTATGCTGAAAAAGTTCTATCCTTTAATTATCCAACACAGTCAGCCACCTTCATTGGGATCCTGCCCAAGTTTATCTAAGAGGAGGAAAAAGTTATTATGAAAATTACCACAGCGGTTTTTTTCTTTTTAAAACGAAACATTTTTGTATCAATGCATAAACCACAAGAACGATCATCAGTTTAATAGTTTCCTGCGGGTGAACTCTTTCAAGTTGAGCTGTCAGTTAGGAGCATGGGTGGGGAGCCCATTTGGAGGAAAAGCAAGAATAATTCGCTTTCACAACACGCCCTGAAGGCAGCCAAAGATCAGAATTACTCTGGGACAACTTGCTGCACCCTCCACATGTTGTGGGCAGGTCTCAGCCTTCACCATTCAGTGGCGTCAGTGTGTGCTGAGGAAAAGCCATTCCTTAGCAGGCTGACACCTCTGAAAATAAGTACAAGATGTTCTGTGATCTGCAGGTGAACAGAAAACATTGCACTACTGGATTTGTGCTGCTGCCCCAAGTGCTGAATCATTTGCATGACTCACAAAAAGTGGTGTTATGTGGGCAACGAAGATACAGGAAAGGGCCATAAAGCAATTGTTTTCTACATATGTTAGTGTTTGGAGGTTTTTAATGCAAGTTACATGCATAACCCAAAATGTGAAACCCTTCTGAAAACCAGATTTTTTTTCAGAAAAGCTGCTTTTGTTGTATTGGATGCCCATATAATTGCTTTCTACATTGAAAATGTTAATTGCAGGCATGTAATTAGCAAAACAATAAATTCTTGGGGGGAGGAAAGGAATTATGCTAGTGCAATGGGATATTCACTCTTCATCTTCCAATGTGACAAATGACTCTCTTCTGATGAAGGCATTGTATGCTTGGGAACTTGGATAGCCAAAATCTCTTCCAGCAGTGGCCACATGTTCTCCTATTGACCTTGCAAAGACTCTCATCTTCCAGCTATCAGAAGTGGTTTCTAATTTTGCCTAGAACTTGCTGTCATTTTTCCTTACAAAACCATGGGTTATATTTAAATACTTGCAAAAAAGAAAATATTTTAGTAAGTGTTTTTATTGAAAACCAGTGGCTGAATTTAGGGCTTTGCAATTTTTTTACAACTTGAAACACACATTTCAGCTTTGAAGATGTTTCAGCACTGGCACTGCTTCCTTTACCTCTGAGATTTTTACAGGGGATCTGGACAGAAATGAACATTTTCTCATGCTTTCTCATAAAAACTAAATGCCAAGTAAATTTTCAAGCCACTAGAAGCTGAAGTGCCTGATTTCTAGTTTCAGAGACGTAAGTGGAGCTCATGTTAATCATCTGAAACTGAAGCCCACTTTTTAAGATGTTCGTCTGAACCTGACGATGTTGTATAACATCACTGTGACAATGGTGTTTCCCCATCGTAGCTAATATTATTATTGTGCAAATATGGTCAATCATGTTTGAAATAGAGATACTGGAGAGGAAAAAAGTTCATTAAAAATCAAAACCAAATAATTATATAGAAGCTCAGACAAATCAGAATGAATGATACAAGGACTGAACACATGGGAGAGAACAACATGACATTAATGCAAGACAATCTTGTGATTTAGTATTTCTCATTTTTTGTGTTGGATCAGGAATTTGTTTTGTTTTGCCTGGGTCCCATGTTACTGGGATCCTTTCTCGTGATGAAGTTCACAGATGCCCTGCCTCTCTCTTCTCCAACATACATTACCGTGGTAGCTAAATGCTTCTCCAAAGTATGTAGCATGTACAGAATAATCTGTCTACCCCTGATCCTGACATACAGAATAACCTTGAGTGAAAATTCACCTGCTACCTGCACCTTAGCTTCTCAAGGGCTTAATAATGCCTACAGCAAAAGTAAGTTGTGGGGTAGCTGCCAGCAGTTTAAAGAAGTTCTGAGATCCTTTGATGGAAAGATGATAATTGAACTTGAATTTGCAATAAAATTTCAAATGTCTTCTTGCTAATCCTTCTTTCTAATTCTCTGTTCTCCAAGCTATAAACAGGGCTTTCCTTTTCCTCAGTGTAACAAAAGGAAAAAATAAGATCCTTTGGTAAAATGTCTCATTAGCACCATAACATCTTACTTTAGTTAACAATGCAAATTTAATAAAATCACAGATCTTTACCCATTACTTAGACTAAAGCATTACCATGATCAAATATCATATAAATTATTATTGCTGTAGAAATAGTTCTGTTCTGGCTTGGTACGAACAATGACAGAGATATGTATTGTTCCCATTATATTAGAACAGAAGCTTTCAATCTTTTTCTTTTTGAGGACCCTGAACAATTTTCCAGTTAAGGATGAAGAATTTTAGAAAATTCATATGTGGGATCCTGTATCACACAGTACAGTTTGATTTTGCCCCATTTTTAGAAGCCTGCTTCACAGGCTGAAAATCACCGACCTACACGATCTTCCCCCATATCTCACCATGCACAAGCGCCCAAAGTTGAAGCCTGCACGTGATATGGAGTGTGATGCCAAGAATCAATTCCTAGCGCTGGAAGTGTACCGATCTTTGCTTTGATGGGTGAAGACTATGCCAGAGAGTACTTCAGACCTCCAGAGCAGCATAAAACCTGGAAGCTGCAAAGACAATTTAACCTTTATCAGTGGGTATTGCTGTACTGCTGCTGTATGGGTGGGGGTTGAGCTGCAGCTTTCAGAAAGGAGCACCATAGGGAAGGTAGCTGTCAGTAGCTAAAGATACTGGTTTTTTAGTGTTTGTTTTGTCAGCAAATCTGAGTTCTTTCAGGGAAATCCTGTCATCTGCAGACAGGGAGACAAAATCAGATCTCCCTTTCTCACTCAGCAAGGAAGCACGGCAGCCATGGTCCAGTGCTCTGGCATAGGAGCAGATACTGAAAACTAGTTAATTAACAACATGGCTGGGATTTGCCAGAAAAATCTGTTCTAACTAAAAACTGTCAACACAGATTTGCAAAGGAGCAATGGTGATTACAATTACAAATGCAACTGGGTGGGGCTAAAAAACCATGTTATCTATATAACCTGAACACAACTGTTAACACTGACTTGCTGTGGTGCCAGTAAACAATTGAGATCCTGTTGTGCCACGTACGTTCCAAAGAGATGGTATCCTGCTCTAAAGAGATGGGGTCTATTCCCAATTTACACTAAAGTCTCCCAGTCTTCTTAGAGACATCATCTTCCTATGCTTGAACAAGCAAAGACACCTTCCTTTGCTAGGTATCCAGCCCTGAGAAGGGTTATATGCCAGATAGCTTACGATGTAGAGGAATACCACAATCATAATGGGGAGCTATGGCACATGAGTCTGGCATGTTCAGGAGAGAGGCTGAAGTTTGTAACAGGGAATGGAAGGCCCCATCATACAGGAGTTCACATGCAGGTAGCACTCAACACACCAGCTCTATGCATTGCACCAAATTCTTGCTGTATTGGCTGAATTTCTCACTGTTCCATTCATAAAGACTGCTGTGGAGCCCAGCACAACTTACTTCAGTGAGAAAGAGATCAAAATGCAGGGTCATCTCCAGTTATCATTAAATTCTGATTTCTCCATCATCCAGTGTGTTTGGGGGTAAGGGGGAAGAAGGGTACTTAAAGAGGAAAATATCCTTTCTTCTTGGGCAAGAACAGTCCTGGCACCAAAGAACAAGAGCTTCCAGGCTTCTGTATGTTATGCCTGTACCCATGGAGATGGACAGTAGGAAGCTGAAGTCCTTTTTATCACCCTTATTCCCAGATGCACCGAGCCTTAAATGGAACTCAGCTATGGAGGTTCTTGTAAGAAAGCAAATTCTGTTGTGTTGAAGGAAGGGAGTGGGGGAGGGGGAGGCAAACAAAGCTGCACATTTATAGGGGTATTGGTCTGTTAGATATTTTGCTTCCAAGCCACATTTATCAATGTCTGCCATGGACTTTGGTGGAACTCTGAAGGTCTGGAGCCCAACTCATTGGCTCACTCCCATTAAAATACGCCTGGTGAATCATTTGTTGAGCATGGACTGCAATCAGCTCTGATGTGCCACCAGGTGGCCAAGGGCATTTCATGATGCTATAAAATTTGCTCTTGGTGATAGAGAGAGATTTGGCTGGACAAAAGTTCCTTGACCTCAGAGAAAGAAATGTACCCAGGTTCTCTGTGCTCAGTGCTTCTGGCTACAGAGGCACACAGGATGCTTGGAGGCATGGCTGTTTTCCTAGTAGGTTTGGCTTCCTGAATTGCTCTGCTTAGTATGAAGTAAAAGCAGGAAATCATGGCCAAATTCCCTTCTTCCTTGCACCTCATGCTGGCAATCTGAACCTGCACAAGCCTGTGTAAACAGTTCCCTACTGCAGGGTGCTTCCATGAGTAATGGTGTCTCCAAGGCATTCCAGTGTCTTTTTAGCCTGAGGCAGAGGTTGACCTCATACCTGACTTCCATTTGGAGGGAATGACTCCAGTCTTGGCCAAAAGCCCATGTAAGGCAGAAGAAGCCAGTGTCCACTTAATCTAAGGGCTGCCTTCTGTCCTTGTAACAGCAACTCCTTTTGCAAAGGATTCAAGATATGTAGGTGGAAAATGGAGACATTGTTCTTGCTTTTTCTTCGGCCTGAAAGATCCTGCTACAGGTGATATTTTCCCAAATTTCCTGTTTTTCCACCCTCTTGGCAGAGATGCAATACTCCTGCCTTCCTTCATTTCCATATTCTGTCTCCCTCTCCCCATCCAGCTGTACTTTCTTGCTTTATTCCCACTTTCCCTTGTTTTGATGCCAACTGCTAATGAGCGAGGACATCTTGAGTGCCCCAGTATGTAAGGCAGGCTAAGAGCTTGAAAATACATTCTTACTAAAGAGGATTAATTAAATTTGTTCCTCTGAAAGTATAGCCTGTCCTTTTTTACTACCTGGCTGTGCCTGGGGAAGGCTGCATTAAATTAGAACACCAGTCAAAATTTAGAAATTACAATTTCTTGTTTGTCTTTGTTTAAAGAGGTATCTTCAACAGGAACAGTCTTTGGGTACTTTTCTTCCCACATCATTTTGTCCTGTTGATTGCCTAAGATGCCTAAGGATCTTGACATTTAAAATTTCAAAAATTGTATATGTCATATTCTGTACTCCTCTTTCACTTACCTCCTTTCACCATGGCAAGCCAGACCACTAAGCAATTGAAGGAAAGCTGTCTCTAGATGAATTAATCTGTTTTAAAAACACCTTTCTAGGCAGAGGAATTCAGATTTTATGTACAATCGCAGACACATTTATTCCGGCTTCTGCCTCTCAGTAGCCCTTCACAGTGAGCCCATAGCCCATCTCAGACCTAATCTGCATCCTCCAGAGAGGAGATATTTGGCTGTCCCCAGAAACACTACAATTCCCTTTCCCTCCTTGTATTTCTGTTGGTCTTCAAGAAACCCTTCTTTCAGGACAGGACCTAAAAGAATGCAAGTTCTTTGCTGTCAACCACAGTCCAGAAGACTCACATTTTGAGATTATGAGCCTGTGCTATTCCACAGAGCTGCTTAACTCTGCTGGCGTGAAGTCAGTGGCAAAACTATTGTTGGCTTCCACAGAAGCTAAGCCAGGCCAAAGCAGGGAGCAAGGCACACTTGAAAATTTCACCTGCAAGGTCTTCTGGCCATCAACATTATATGGCAGCACTTCATCCCTGTCTGGTTGCCGTGTGTGAGGCTGGGGTTGGAACTGGTTTTACTCTGACTCACTTTTTCCATATAGCTTCCCGTAAAACAGTGTACTATTACAGAATTAACAGAAGTTTTGCAGATAAAAAAAAAACAACCAAACAACAATGACAAGAAACAAAATATTGCACAGATGAATTGTGATGAGGTTAAAACAACAGAAACTTCCATATCAGTCTAAATAATGGGAAACATTCAGTTTAATTGAGGTCTCTTCTTTTAGATACTGCAGGCAAACAGAGGTATCTGGTTATTGTTAGCGATGGGGGCAGGGGGGCAGGCTGGGAGCCTCAGAGCAGCTCCAGAAAGCATCCAGGAGACAGTATCTCTCCAGCAGCCAGTTGCTTAGTGCGTGCTCTGTGGGCTGGATAGCACAGTATGCAGACAGCTTTCTCTGGCTTGGGTTCTTTCCAAGATCAAAAATTGAATCCACCTGAGGTAAACGGACGCACAAATCACCTTATCTTGCGTGACATGACGGACAGATGTTTTTCTGTTACACTGAACTGCACAAATGGGACATGTTTTCCTCAGGTCAGGTTCCCAAGGTTAATGCCTGGCACATGGAGCTGCCTTCTTGCCTTTCTGAGGGGGGACACCAAAGGTAAAGAGCAGACACCATGGGCTTGCCAATAAGTCAAGGGTTGTAGAAACCAACCAAAAGGTCCCAAAGGTGCTAAAAGCACCAAGTCACCCCTGAAAATATCCCTTGTCTTGTTTCATTTGGACTATATGAGGTGGAAGCCGGCACATGTCCGTTGGTAATGTTCACACAGCAAGGACTGCAGTATGAAAACCAAAGTCCACACTGCCTTGTGACTGTACACTAATTATGCAGATACAATATCCACTCCATTCCCATTTTCTATGATCTGAATTGCCACACACAAAAGAAGAGGACTTCTGAGGCCAGACAAGCACAACTGTGTTCACAGGAGTTAAGAAAGAAGTTTACACTGAGACATGACAACGTTTGTGGTTGCTACAGTTCCCACCTATTGACTGCCACTCGGAGACTGGTCCCCAGCCCGTGGAGCACTGGGGTTAGTATTGTGTCAGGATATCCTGCTGCAAGGACATGTCAGACCTGCTTCCTGCAGCATGGCAGTGACAGTCTGGAATCCACCCTCCATCTCCCGAATAGCAGATTGTCTTCTAGAAGTTCAAATATACACCTGTTACAGTAAAGTAGAATGGCTTTACCTTAGTAATTTGGGTGAGCCTTTTTAACTGCAGGGGATATTCCCATCAGCAAAAGGTAACCCCTAATGTAACAGCTCCTCCTAGGAGACAGCTCTGGTAAACAAAGTTAAATATTTAAATTAGTGCTCTCTTTAACTCCTCTCTCTTCAGTGACTAAAGACATCACCTATGTAAACAAGCTCCCTAAATGTGGTGATGTGTTTGAGTCATGTGAATAGTCCTCCTTCCTTATTTTTCATCCCACACTAAAGTGCTATGGGACACTAGAAGCTTCCTGGCCAATAGAGCTCAAGGCAGAACCTCAGTTCTCAGGTGGTCATGATTTGAGGGTGTTCAGCTTCTTCCAGAGCAGGGGCTTTCATTTTGCTTTCTCTATGGATTTATGGTCAGGACTATAAATTGGCAGATCAGTGTTAACGCAGTTTCTGATGATGAACTAGGGGACTGAACATGCCTCTAACACTTTTATCAAAACTTTGAACCGGCATTTCATGTTGTCCAGCTTTGTGGGCTCAGCCTGAGCTGTTTTGTTGGACAATCAGAATTGCATGAAATACTGCTCAGGGCACTACAATAGCTGGCACCAGACCAACTGAAACAAGGGTTTGCAGAGACAATTTGATACTCTTTTACCTATTTTCACATGTAGAAATCCTTGCATTTCTGCACAAACAGGATTTGCATAGACAAATGCAAGTGCCCATCAACTATTAGTTTGAAAGAAAGATGCCTGAACACTGTGGTATATAGCCTTCACAGAGAAAAGATGTTTCTAAAGTATCAAGAAAAAAGGCAGCCTAAGCCAAGATAGATGAATTTGGAGAATTTACCCTCCTTACTGACAGGACTGTTGGTACAAATATCTCCCACCAATACAGAGCATGGCACTCGAGCAAACTAGCCTCTAGTGCTTGTCTGGCTTTCTTCTACCACTCAGATCCTTTTGGGTCTGGGTGCAAGCTAATGTGTATGCAATGTGACTGTCTGGGCAAGGAAGACCAGGAACAGAGCAAGGAGAAAAACAGCTTGCCAGTGAGAAAACTGACCTTCATGGAGAGCTTTGTAGAACATCAGGCCAGTGTTAATAGCCTGAACCCAACCTTCACCTCCTGAAAGACTGGTAAACTTACTGAAACCATCTCATCTTTAGCCAGAGAGGAACTCCACAAATAAAAGTTTTAAAAAACCCACCCCATAAAACCATTAATGTTTAAACTTTAGATACATTGAAAACATATTTCAGGATTTTTTTCTCCTAAAGCATATTTTCCAGAAAAAAAGAGAAGGTAAAGCGCTTTTTTAACTGTCTAATAGATCTTCTGCCTGATATGTTGAGAAGATCCATCTCAGTTTTGATTTTTACATTGGAATTCAGCCATGCTTTATGGATTTATGTAATTACTGTATTTTATATTTGTTCAATATCTAACATCTATATTAGCACAGAACTTTTGCTAATGCTATGTAGAGACTGAATCACCAAATAGCTTTAGCCTGCAGCCTGCACATAGGAAGCTCTAGAATTAACTAAGAGGAAGACATAATTTGCATAGATAATTTATAAATTCACAACATAATGCACATTTTGGCTAGGTATTGCTGAATTTTCTGCAGATGCTCAGACAAGAACCCTAATTAGTAGTACCCTATTCTAGCTGTGTCCCATGGCACTACTCAGCTAAGTTTAAAATCTTACCAGGACAATCTGTCACTGCTGGTAGCATACAGCAAATTAATTTATCAGAAATGGAGAGAAACATAATTTTAAAAACTGTAAGATTCATTAAAATTCAAACCGAAATGTCATTTCCAAAAGATCAAAAAAGGTAAAACATGCCATTTAACAAATTGCCCAGGTTGAGTCCATTGCCTCCTTCCTGAAGATAATTTAAAAAAAAAAAAAAATTATATCAACCCCAAATATTACTGTTGTTTTGTGAAACAACAGTTTTCCTTGTGGATCAATGGCGATGATTTTAGAGCAATTATTTAATTTCTTGAGTGGCTGAAACAAAGTAATTATTTTCCTGATTCTCATTTATGATAGTAAATAGTGAACATTTCAAGGTCAGAATCAGAAGTTGTATTAGCACATTCCTGCTTTCAAGTTAAGCACGTGCTTAAGTGCTTTGCTAGACTGAGACCTGACACCTGTTTAAATCAAAACATAACTCCATTGAACTCAGTGGTGTTGCATCTGTACATAAGCAGTATATGTGAAAGGAAAATGAGACCCATATGGCTTTGAAAAAATCACAGCAAAATGTTGGACTAGTGTTGTGGATTAAAAGGAGGCCTAAAACTCACAGAACTATTGTTATTTTAGTTGACAGTGCTGTATTTATCTGGTATGTCTTGGCTGTCTATTATATATTTAAGATAACATAGCCTCATCAATTTATACCAGCTAAAACTTTGACCCTAAAAGTGAATTTTAAAAGTATTATGCACTCCAGAAATCAGATCTTGAGAATTACAGTCCTTTAATCAGGGAAGAGAAGTGACATCATATGGTTATGACAGCAGAGATCAAATTTCAAATATTGCACAGCTAGGAGCAATCCAGCTGAGAGAACAAATAAAACCTTCAGGACCGAAGACGACATCTGAGCAAACCACAAGGATTCTGCCTGTGAAGAAGATGATGGCATTTATTAAATGAACTATTTCTTTCTAAAAAAATATAGAGATGTTGCACACACACAGAGTACAGCTACACTGTGGTCATGAAAGTCAGTAAGACAATTAATGTACCTTGGACTGAGCTCCATAGTCTACAACTAGATTATCAGTAGACATGTTCAGCTAGATCAGAACAAGCTGTGTTTCCATGATCCCCATACAGACATAACTTCATTGTCATTTGATAGAATTTGGAGATAAATGTCAGTCCTACTGCTTCTATTGTTTGCATTGTACTGTACTTTGAACTATTTGTGAAGGCTCGCTGAATGGACCAATATAGCACCTCTATAGGCTATGAAACAAAAGTTCATGTTTTCTTCTTGAAGAAGGTCTGTTTCTAGATTGACCTATTCTTTCAAGGCCATAAGTAAGCAATACCTAAAGATAAAAAGAGCTGCCTTAGATTCTGCCAGCTGATACATCTTGGCAGAGATCCACCAGCATCCACATAGCTAAAGTAAAGATCTGGTACTCTCTGGCTTCTTTAAAGATAAAGTCAGGAATCTGATTCAGTGAACTGCTAATGAAAATTTTCTTCTGAAAACAGCATAGTACTTATAACTCCCATCTGTTGCCATGAATGCTTCAACCAAGGAAATATTTAACACAATATGCACAATTCCCATTCATTTGCTCTTGTTTATTTGAGAGAGAATTACAAAGTGTTCTCAAGATTGTACACACACAGGAAAAAGGAGGGAAGAAAAAAAAAGACAATGCCCTGTGCAGTTGTCTTTCTGGTGTTTCAGCACAACCCTGAGGAACACCAGATTTATTACCCTGCACAGTGATGGTATGCACATTGCAGAGAGAATCAGCCAAGAAAGCAATGTAAATATCTGAGGAATATCTCAGATTTCAGAATTAGACACCTTCTACCTTATGACTGTGGCCACTAGAACAGAGCTACACAAGTTTCTTGCAGAACTATTACAGCCAGAAAATCTCAATTAGCAAATATGAAACCAGTAAATTTTTCTACTAGGTGGGAGAGCTGGAAAGCAAACACTAATACCCCTGAGTGCAGATGCACATCATTTCTGTGTTAATCTGACTTGCTACCCAGTGGAGCACAACTCTACAAACACTAAAGGACAGTAAATGTCATTATTAGAGCAAAGACAAAAATGACAAAAAAAAGGTGTCTCTGCACACACCAGATAGATGAGCTGCTAAACCTCTGGCTACAAGGCATTGTGGACGCTAGGAATTTACAGACTGAAGGGGAGAGCAAACAAGTTCGTGAAAGAGAAATCCACTGAGGTTGCCACCAGCCCGTGCCTGCCTTAGCAAGTTCAAAATGGTAACAGTTCGACATCAGGAATGCGTTAGGGAGAGCTATACTATGCACTTACCCTTTTCTCATACCCTTTGCTAATTCCCTACTCTCAGCCATGACTGGAAATAGGATCCTGAAGTTGATGGAACTGTGGTCTGGTCCATTACAGCCATTCTCACAGGGCTTTCCACGGCAAAAAATCACAGACCTACTGGCCTGCAATCTGTTGTTTTCTAACAATCACTTGTTGGTTGTACACACACTCAGGAATATTCTGATCATTACTAGTTTCTTAGGTAGGCCAAATGCCAGCTTTAGAAAACAAACCGCCTTGGTGGCAAGCATACAAAGGCAGTTGACAATGCAGTAGTGACATCGGTAAAGGAACTCGGCCACCCTGGCCCTGTGCTGTCTTGGAAAGGCGTGACTGCTGAGCACAAGCCAGGGTAGCCCTGGGGAGATGAATGCAGTGTGTCTGGAATGAAGGCGACATCCGACTTCACACAAAAGCAAATGTCTACAACACAGTTGTCATTACTCTTTTGTATGCCTGAAAAGACAGGACAATTTATAGCTGTCATGGCAAGCGGTCTAGTCAATTCTTCACGCAATGCCTCTGAGTCTTGGCTGGTACAGAAGGCCGTGAGATCTCCACAACTGAGATCTCGGAGTGTTGCCAAATCCTCCTCTGCCCTTCAGAAAATCTGGGCACGTGTCAGTTAACAGCAAGTTCAAAGCCATCTCTGATGGCCCGTTCTGACAGGGGAAAGAGTTGAAAGACTGAAGAAACACTAGCAACCCCTGCTTAAGGCAGACCATTAGCCATGGGGCATGATGCTAACAACTTTGGCTAGGACACAGGACATCCCGAGTTGTCCCAGGCTAAGAGTAACAATACAGTGCAGTATGAGCAATGACACAGGAAAGCAGGTATGAGGAAGTCAGGAAAGAAGGTGCAAGACAGTCAGAAATCAGCAGGATTTGCTATCTTGCGGAATTATAAAACTCAGTCTTGTTTCCCACCTATAAGGCCACTCAGTGCTTACCTCCAAGCCCTTGCACACCAGTCAGTGGGTACAAACTGCCATCCTCGTTAGGGACTGCAGATTGCGTGGTGCCAAGGCATGGCTTACCGAAGTAGATGGGACAGACCCACTAACCTATCCTGGTAACTCAATAGCAATTTTAATGACGGCATTTACTGCTTAGCCCCTTCTTTCCAAAAACAGCCCTCCCCTGAATGCCTCATGCTATCAGGAAGCTTTCATATGGAATAGCCTTTGTTGCCCACATTTCTGTAATGCCGTGATATATTCTCAAGCACACTGTGTTCCTGGGGAATCTACTGCCTTTTTGCACTTCAAGTACCATTTGTTCCTCAAACATGTTATTTCACTGCTGTGACTCATTTAGTAAGAGTTGTACAGAAGGTACTTCTTCAATAGTTGTAAATTAATGTAGCTCGGGTGAAATGTTGTTTTCATTTAATTCTCTAACTGTGCTGGCTGCTTGGCAATCAGGAATTGTACCCTACTAGTTTGAGCACGCCCCAAAATTTGCATGCAACCAGTCAGGTCCTACAGAGCAAGTCCAATATGGGTGTGTGATGACAATGGTCAAAGCAACTGTATGCATTCCTTTGCAAGCTGATATAGCATTCAGCAATGACTGTCACATGTCCTGCAGCTGCTGGGGATATACTCTTAATCAGTGCATGGGGGGTGGCTATTTTCCCATGGGTAGCTGGTTTTGTGGAGTTTTTCTATACCACTGCTGATAAAGGGAAATGGATAGGATTTTCACTGACTGAAACATTGGCCCAGGACAGACAGGCCTACAAATGTCTTCTGCGCATGGAACTAAAGGCAGCTCATGCAGAGAGAAGAGCCCAGACTCTGGTCTCACTTGCTCTGATGTGAACACACAGTAACTCCTCTGGACTCAGCACGGGCTATTAGTCATGTAAAACAACAGTTAGCTCCTTTAATCTTTTTTTTTTTTTCTTGCTTTTCTCTGAACTGTCTCCAGTTTGTAAATATTAGGAGTTCAGTGCTTGGCCCTGCATGCCAGGTACAGCCACAACACAGTAGCTATTACTTCCTTGCTCTGTAAGATGATGCCTTTTGCATATGCAGCCTCAAAACTTCAGTTGTGGGGGTTTTTTGCATACCGTTGAATCACTTTATGTGCCAGATTGATCTCTCCAGAAACACCCCTTTGTTTCCACCTAAGCTTCCTTTTCCTAGTAAATGGATGGGTTTCAGTTTTTTCTCCACAATCTTCTTACTTACTTGCTTTTCTCCCTCTTGTATTATCTCTCCTCTTAATAACCCATCTCTGTATTTATCAGCCATCAACCCATTTCCCACCTAAGACTGCAGCAAATTTCATGACCAAGAACATATAATGATCTTGAAAATTTGTTTTGTTACATTTAAAATCAGCTCTGCAAGTCAAGAACCTAGATCTATACTGATCTTTTCAGTGACCCACCAAAAAAACCCTCCAAGCACCTTAAAGCTGTTTTCATTACTCTCTTAAAGAGCACTTTCAGTCCAGCAACAGTACCTCTCTCCAAGACAACTTTGCATTGATTACCTAAGTAGGTTTCATTGTAAGATATTGATTCTATATTTTTCTAAAATCCAAGTAATCTGTTAAAAAAAATACAGGTTTTCCAAGAAAGATTAACATTTTATAAAGCTATTCTGCTGATCTTCATTATTAAAATAAAAGCAAAAATCCAATCTGACAAGAAGATCCACTTCAGGTATGGCAGCCCCAGAAAAGATCATTAGAAAAGCAATTGCAACATTTACAGTTTTTTTCCTGCACTTGAAGATAGACTATGTTGCTTTCCTCTGCTCTTTCACTACCTCCCATCAAAGGCTTAAGTTTACTAAGCTATTCCCTAAATATCCTAGGATGCATAATAACTTCTTATCTCTGTATGTTCACATGTTCCCCTAACACAGTTATTGAGGCTGGGTCTTTCTGACCTGACTTTGCACGTTTTTCTTGGAATAGGATTTATTTTTAGGGAGATCACTATTTCATCCAACTTTTGCATCATTAACCACCTCCTCCTCTTTATTTATTTATATTTTAATAAGCCACTAATTTCCCAACCAAGGAACAAGGGCAGCTTTGGCTAAAAGCATAGCTCAGACACAAAGACGACAGTACTAGAAAAAGCTACGTGGAACCATTTTTTTTAAGAAGGGATAGATAGCATTAATTATCAGTTAGAAGCTACGAACTGCAGGTAACTGATAAAGGAGGGAAAAGATACCAGGAAAATTACTGCTGGCAGACTGAAAGTCAAAGAAAGTGCTTAAGCAAAAATGTAATAACAGAAATTCTAACAACTACAGTTGTCTGTTACCTAACTGGAGAGTGTAAAATTGCTGATAAGAGACAAATGTAAAAGAAAAATATTCAGCAAATAGTTTAGCTCTGGATTTGGAATACTTATAAAGGAAGATAGCAATATGGAGAAGGATGTTTCACCTTGGATAGTCTGGTCTATGTGCACATGCAAACTCCCAAAGACTTAGCCAAATGTCAGTAGATAATTAGCATGTCCTAAAAACCTGAGAAATTCAAGAAGACTGACACATGGTAAATACAGGGTGAGTTTCAGAACGAAAAAGCATTTTTACCCTGCCAATTTTAATCGAGGGAGCCTGAAACCACCACAGGAAAAAAAACCTGAAAACTTGATAGACAATTCAGCTGAAAGGCAAAAAGAGAATGGAAGGCTGAAAATAAAAATAATACCAGGCAAGAAAGTTTTATGGAAAATATAGTTTAATATGCAAATCTGATATCAGTTGGACAGATGGTTGGCAAATGTAATGTGCGAAATCTGGGTCTGTATTTGACTGTACACAATACAACATTCTACATGAAAACTGGCATTATAAGATATTGATAAAGGCATGTTTTAGGCAAAGCTTAGTTATTTGAGATCTGCAGAAGACTCTAGGGAAAACATACTGGCAAAATGGAAAGGAACTAAATATATAACTTTTACGTGACTAGGTCAGCAGAGGCACAGACAGACATGTAGGCAGGTGGTTCTCTCTCTTTGTGTAGTCTTGGTACAATACCAAGACCAGTTTGTGTGTGAATAAATAAAATACATACCAAAGTTGGGAGAAAGGCTTTGGGGGAGGGCGGGAAAACAATACCAGAAGTAAAGGGAGAGACAAAACACTTCTTAACAATTAATTTAGAGCTTGATTGGTTATCAAAATGGATAGAGACAAGTTGATTATAAGAAATAAAAATATCTTCAGACGGTGAAAACACCACAGGTGAATGGACTCTTTCAGCCAGCAGAGAAAGACATAGTGACAGTCTGTGCCTGAAAGGCAGAGCCAGAAACTGAGCAATAAAGACACATTTTGAACTGAGAGGATGATTAATTTTAGGACAAACTACCAGGGGAAGTGGTAAAATCTCATATGATTCAGATCAGCATAAGGTGGGATCCATCAGTCAGTGACACACAACGGATCTGATTAAATCATTTGCAAACCATTTCTGGCATCAAGGTCTCTGCATTACTGAAGGAACCTAGCAATAAGCCACACTATCTGACCCATTAACCTGCGGCAGGAAAATGTCTCTGGTCAGCTGCACATTGCAACCTCACTCTTCCTTGCTCCCACTCGCAGAATGGATTGCTCCCTCATAAAGTGCCCATCCTGGCAACACAGGAACTTGAGAGATGAACAGAGCCTGCTTTGAATTGGAGGGAAACTCATATACATACCTTACCAGCAGGGAAACACATACTTTACAAGGTTAACCGCACCTAAGACTTTTTTTCCCTTCCCTCTCTTTTCCAATCAATCAAGCCCTGTAAGTTAGACTCTATAGGCACCTCTCTTGCTTTCTGTCAAAGAAAAAAAAATCAATTCTAGGTGAATATACAATCTCTTCCATTCAGGACTGGTGCTGGCAAAGCACAGGATGATGGGAAGTTGCTGCTGGCAACATGGAGATGGGCCGCAGCCACAGAAATTCAATGGGACTGCCACATGCTGACAGGGCTCAGATGCCACCAAGAGTTTAGGGATTTGGGTCACTCTGCTCTGAGATGCAGGGAGCAGCAGTCAGGTTTCCTACAACTCACTCAGGAAACAGCAGTCACCGTGGGAACCCTCTGTCTGCCAGGGACACTGATCCCACTGCCCTTGCTTTCTTGTCCCTTCTGCCTGAGTTCAGGTCCCCACTCAGACCTTGGCCTCCTATTCATTACCTTTCCACAACCCACATTTTGGAAGAGTCTGGCTGTCCCACAGACCCTGAGAGAGGCTGGGTACCAGTGAGATGCACAGGTCTTAGATTCCCTTTGAGAGACTTCTCTGAGCACAACTCAAAAGCTGAAGAGAGAAGATTTCAGACTTGCTCATAATTTGGGCTTTGCCAGGTCTGAGCATAGAGACATTCAGTTTTCGAGTCGGTCAATCCAGTTTCCCATGCCAGCTTCATATTCACTGGAGAAAATAAATGAGAAAGAAGGGGTGGAAGAGATGAACTTTGTGACAAGCCACATCAGTGTAGGGAAGCAGGGAAAGGTAAGCAGAGTTTATTTTATCAGCACTGCACAGGAAGTCTCAGTACCAAAAATTGCTCTCATCCCAGCCAGCACTCCATGTTATTTCTGGCACCTTTGTAAATTGGTTTGCAAAAAAACCCTAGGAGTCCCTCAGCAGACCATACCTCTCGGCTCCCTCCACTTTGAGCATTTTACTGAAAATGCAGACTGCTTCTGAATTGTCAGGTTGAAGCATCTCATGGGGTCTAGCAACACTGCAGCCAGCTTAGACACATTGACTCCAGTTGCTAAATAAGAAAGACTGCCTCTGGGCAGAGGCTGTTCAAAAAGTCGGCTTTGTCACTACTACCACCCCAGCTGAGTAAATTAAGCCAGCTTAGTTATGCAGATACAGAGACTTTGCATCTTCAACTGCAGTACAGGTCTAGTTTAAGAGAAACATCCTGAGTAATGTCCTGCTGCCTTGTTTGCCTGGGAGTGACCTGTCCCATTTCATTCATGCTGTATTAGACCTGATTAATTAGACCAATACACTTTTTTTTTTTAATTTCAGCTCTTGTCGTCCAAAAAAATCATGCTCCTGCTTTCTCGGGCAAAAGACACATTTTTAAAACTCAATTTCAAATTTTGTTTCAAACAAAACTTGCAAGTTACTCATCGACATTATCTTGGTTGGAGGGGTAATCTGCTCATTTCAGAATCTCCTAAATCTGGTTTTCAGACATGAAAGCTGAAATACGGGGATCAGACTCAGGCCCATCGGTTTTTATGGACCCATAGAGGGCACCAGACACTCATTTTTCAGTGCACTGGCCAGGTGCTTACTCTGTCCTCCCCAGCAACTGTGCAGAGGGCTGGGGACTCCTGGCAGCAGGAATGGGAGCTCCATGGAAACATAGAATTTTAATTCTAATCTGAGCTGCTGGAGTGATGGGTATTTCAATTTCCTGCCAGTTCCAAATTAAATATTAAAATAAAATGTTGTCTTGGTCTGAAATTTCTTTCTCAAGTATCTGATGAAATGGGGGAAAAAATCAGCTAAAATATTTTCTTTTCCGTTTCAGGAATTCAAACAAGAAACAAAAACTAATCTGTGACACTAAAAGTCTCTCCACATGGGAAAATCCAAGGATTTGATTTGGAAACCATCAAAAAGAACTGTTTTGACTTCTTTTTTCCCCTTGTACAACAGAAAATGAAATTAATTTACAGTTTGGTGTCACTAAATCTGCATTTTTCACCAAAAAAGTTCGAACAGGACACTTCCTACAACTCTTGCCCAAATTGCCTCAAATCAGTGCTCTGCAGAGGAAGTGTTTCAGTGCCCTTTGTAAAGATCACACTCTGAGAAACCCATTTCACTATTTACCCACCACCAGTGATAAATGAGAGGTAAATGAACGGGAAGAAAACAAACCCACTACGTGACTCATTGTCATGTGAGAAGTGCACTGTCTGCCATAACCACAAGTCCTGGTATATTATCACAATGGTTTATTTAATCTGTGGTGAACTCTAGATATCATCTAACACATCTGCTCCCATGTTGCAGCCCATGGATCTCTGTCCTACAGGCAGAGCATTTTTGGAGCTCATTTCCACATCTGACAGGGTAAACAGGAGCTCAAGCAGTCCCACACCAGCGACAGCCTGATGCACTCTATGATACAGGGCACCTGAAGTACCTACCAAGACCAAAGTATTACACAGAGAGCCGCACAAGGACTTGCCATTGCACAAACATGGATGTAGCTAGTTAAACAGATAGGATCTAGGAAGTTGCTCTCAGTAAACCTAAATAAATCTGGGAAAGGGAGGGCAGGAACACCAGGCTCGGAAGTAAGATTATGATCAAAATATTGAGGCAGTTCCTCTCTCTTGGTAACTGTCCAAACTAGTATCCTCAATTTCAGATCCTCCAAGTCTCCCTGGGTTTAAAAACTGCTTCCTTCTGTGAATATCTCAGTTCAGGCTTCTATTATTTTCAGCAACCTTTACTCCCCCTTGTCTCCCATTTTTCAAATGTCTTTTCACTGTTTGCAGTATGGAGGATGCAATCTTCACAAGTTTTTCATCAACATTGGTGGAGTTGGATTAAGCCCCAGATTCCTGAAGCAACTAGAATTTGGGTGTCTTTCTAGGACCAAATATTTCTTACTGCCTAGGACAGACTTTCCTCTGTACTCCTCCCCCATTTTTCTTCCTTAAGTAAGAGATTAGATTATCCTTAAATAATATGTTTCCCAACTGTTCTGTGTGGCAAACCCTCTCTGCTTCCTGCTTTATACATGGTTTGCATCCTGTGCACATGGCCTAAGAGATCAGTTGTTAGCCTCAGGGGGCAATTAATCCCCAGCACTGTAATCTGCACAGAGGCATTTAATCTTTCAGGAAAGATGCACCTGAAAGGAACTTTCTGAGAAGCACATGCTTGATAGAAACCACTGAGTAAAGCCAACAGCTTAGCCAGAGGCTGGGAATCTCCTTTCTGCTGTGATCAAGTTTCCCCAGCAATTAAATGCGGAGCCTTCCAACAGAAGTATTTTTTTCTAAGGCTGATGAGCTGATGAGCAAAAGTCCCTGGCATTCAATTTCAAGATTTTCTAAGAGGTCCCTGTTGCATAACCTAGCTTCTCCCAGGAGAGTGTTTGATTCTGCTCCTGCTGGTGGGGGACTCTTTCTTGGCATCAGGCTAGTATTTCCTCAGCCCTCATATAAAAGTTCAGTCTCCATATAGTGGACCTACAGGGCAGAGACTCTCGCTGTTACACAAACTCCAAACACACAGAGGTCCTAATCTCCTTTGGGTCTGGAAGTACAACTAAGGCCACAGTCATTTGAAAGCTCTTTGATGAGGTAATCACAGAGTGATGCATCCTTCACTTTGCCACCACAGTTTGCACCAAGATATTCTGGACTAGTTTTTCAGATTCTTCAGGACGTTCAGACCTTTCCAATAGAGCCAATACCAAACCTTCTGCCAGGGATTTCTCTGGAACTTGGCTGAATTTCCAAAGCTCTCTATTTCTCACTTGGCTTCCTCGACTTCTTTTCCATTTAGGCTGCCCCTACCTGTCCCCTCCAATAGCTCAACCTTTTTTGCTTAGGGGGTTGGCTGAGGACAATGGGAAACAGCACAGGAATCCTACTTTTACAGCAGTAGTGAACTGGCACTAGATCCTCTTACGTCCTATGCTTAGGTACTCAGATAGGAAGTGAGTTCTAGGATGTGGACATCACCCTGTCCTGCAGCATGCTCTCTGCACACCCACAAACACTTTACAGCCATTCAAAACTTACATTTATAGCTTGGGAGACTTGTCCCAACTTAACTTGCTGCAGGGGCTCCATGTTGGGAACCACCGTGCTATGACACCCCTCAAAAGAGATGATTCAGCCTTCTTCCACTGCCTTCCAACCAGTGCAATGCAACTGCATTCCCCAGCGCTCCCACACACTCAGCTCCTCTCCAGCAGCTGACTCAGCTGAGTGCAGAACACAATGCTATATCCTTCTCCCAACTTTGCTGTAGAGCCATAGATCTCTTCAGGTAAGTCACCTCCCTACTGCCTGCAAAGCTACACCACTGAAAAAGTGCCTGGATCAAACAGCTGCATTTGCAAGGTCTAGTGCTTTCCCTTTGACTTGCCTCACCTATTGAACAGGTCTGCCAGGCATGCAGGTGCAGAGACCCCTTCATTTGCAAGAGGTGAGGCTCACAGGTCACCAGCATACATCAAAAAGACCACATAAAGACTACATTCAAGGCTATGCTTTCAAACCCAGGAGACAGACAGATGGATAAAAAAGACATTAAGCAGATAATAAGTTTTAGGCAAACAACTCTTGTGAAAATGGCTCCCTGGAAGCCTATAGGCTTTTCCTGCCATGAATGAGGTTCCTGCTCTAGGCAGACACCTCTAAGAGATGTCCGTAGTGCTTGTCATACATGAATGTGCTCAGGGTAACGGGCCTTCCCATCAGCAACTAGTGCTGGACTGGACAAGTATGGAATGAGGTCAATCTTAAATTACATTTGAGCTGGTATCAGATGAAAAGATGTTTTCCACAAAGCTGATCTTCTAGGAAAAGCAGAAGGGAGAAAAGAAAAAAAAAAAAAAAAACACCAAATAATCTATGAGTCATCAGGTTGAAATAGGTTATTCAGTCACAATGTCCTAGAGCCACATTTCCCCTCCAGTAAAATGAGTCTCATGAAATATTCAGGAAGACAAGTTCAGCAGGATGGACAGGAGAAGAGCTGTCTTGTCAGACAAGTGTTTTCTGCCACCTCCCACCCGTCTCCAGCCGGATTGCTGCTGTGGCTCCTTGGACAACTTCAGGGAGTGGCTGGTGCTGCATAAGGAGTGTCCTCTTCAGTGTACCTTTGTGCATCCCTGTTCTTACATGTGGGGTTTTTTTAAAATAATATTTTATCTCATTCTTTGATTCATTTTCTATATAATTGTTTCATTTCTCCTCAGATTCTTCTTCTTTAAACCCCTTTGTAAAGTATTGTTTTTAGTTTTTTTTAGGGATGGGCTGATGACATTCCTAAGGGGAAGAAAATGGGAACAATGGATGTCTCGGGAAAAGAATAAGAACAGAGAAAATATACAGCAACATTTCTGAAAACCCTCAGCCTCCAAGGGCTTCCTGAACCACACTTGGTTGCTTTGTATTTAATAGCCCTTGATAGGTTTTTTCCCCATAGACTTGTCC
Organism: Falco peregrinus; assembly: GCF_023634155.1. NCBI lineage: Eukaryota > Metazoa > Chordata > Aves > Falconiformes > Falconidae > Falco > Falco peregrinus. Next base: position 26,268,878 of record NC_073730.1, on the reverse strand, counting down.
AGTCATCATTTGAACACCTGTAGGTGTTCAGGAAGCATAACTTCCCCCAGTAAGGTGTTCCAGATCTTCACTATGAACTGGCTACTGTCAAAATGATCACCTAATGCCATATTACGCTTCTTAAATGTTTAGCATCATTATAGTAGCTGAATTTCTGGTAGGCTCTCTGATAGATCTAACATGCATACTCTCAGCAGATAACCTGTATCCTGAATTCCGGCAGCAAGGTTTTTCAGGTGAAAGATGACCTAAATGTGGTTACTGAAATCAGTATTAGTATGAATTTTTCAAATCATCTGTAGGGAAATTAACTGTATTTGTAAGAAGAGATGTAATTGAATATCCACTAAGAACTGGTGAACTTTTAAAATTTTGTAAGGTTAAATATACCACAACAGGTATTAGCTGCTCTGAGAAAACTGTAGAGGTCCAGTCTGTACACTGAGAAAAAAGAGGAGAAATGCAGTTCCAGAAAGCTCCCGTCCCAAGTTAGGCAAAAAAATGAAAGCAAAATAAAATAAAAGGGAATACAAAGGGCCTAAGGGTATATTTAACTGATTGACTCCTCTCTCCTTACTCCGCCAGCACCATGAACATCAAGAAACCGAACCAAAAGGAAATGTTTAATTGCCCTCAAAATAAAGCGGGATGGGGGGTGGGGGGGTGGGCCGGGGGAAAGCAGGTTTGAATTTGAGTTTAGGGCAGAAGATTCCGTGGGTTTTTTATTTAAGTTGTTTTGCTCACTAGTAAAAGATACCTTCAGGAGCTCCTCCCCAAAACACTATCCCTAGGGATCCCAAGGAAGAACAATGCAGTGATTTTATCAGAGTTCCTCGGCGACATTGCAACGGTAGTAAAGGATAGGCGTCCCGGGCAAACAACGCGTGTCCTGCACCTCAGCCCTGAATCCAGCCACTGAGTGAGTCAATGCAAAGGCAGACTGTAAATAACTGCAGCCTGTGTTGCACAACTGGCTGGTGGGAAGGGAGGAGTACAGCCCCCGGGGAAAAAGGAGTAGCCAAACAGACTGAAAAGTAAAAGTCACCTGCAGGGACTACAATCCAGAAACACTAAACTGAACTCCACGAGATTTTCATCAGCATTTCCAAAGGAGAGGTTAGCAAACTGTGGATTGAAATGTGAAATCACTGGGCAAACTGACTGAACCACAAAATGAGTAACTTCCTCCGTGAGCTCCCCTGGAGGGATTGGTATTGCTTTAAGGTGCGCTGCCTCTGTTATGTAAATTGTCTTGAACCCTAAGAGGTTTTGCAGATTTACATGATAAGTAACTGTTTTCTCCCCCAGCTATTAAGCACAGTGTGGGGGAGAGGTTTCTGAGTGAGAAGGAAAGCAGAAAGCTGGAAGGAGGCTGTAGGGAAGAAGGTTCTTGCAACTGACTGGTAATGGATACTGAAAGTCAGTGCAGTAAAGAGAGCAAGAGATGGATTTGGGCAGGGTTATGCAAAGGAAACTCGAGGTGGACATAACACCTGGAGACAGTCAGGCCTAATGCCAACCTACCAGTATATGCTTTCTCCCAGAGCACCCAGGTGCACAGAGCTACAAAGTAGTCTAGGACCAAAGCAAAGATAGTCCTGCTTCTCTAAACCATTTCTCCAAATTTCAGAAATCATAAATTCAGATAATTCTGGAGCCAGTGACAGTGTCTTTGGATTTAGAAGGACTTGATAGATTTTCTTCTGTGAATTCACCTAATTTTTTGACTCACATATAAATTTTCCCCCTTTATGGCTTCACATGGCACGGAGTTCCATTATTTAATTAAACATGTAACATGTTACCATTTCAGAGGTATTGCTACTTCCAGGTATGGTGCTTTGATCAGACCCTGCAATGCAGGAAGAGCTGTGGGGGTTGTCTGAGGGTACCGATCATGCAGTGATCCTTTGAGTCTGGATAACCAATACAAAAGGTTCACAAAGATCTTCAGGCATTGGAAAGCTCAGGGGGAAGCAGAACAAAGGTTATTCCTGGTGATAGGAACTAAAGCAGTCTAGGGAGCA